>NW_008353490.1:1697455-1704644 GCF_000622305.1 Nannospalax galili | reverse complement strand
GCTGGCCTTGAACTCAAAGAGATCTGCCTGCCTCTGCCTCCCGAGTGCTGGATTAAAGGCGTGCACCATCAAGCCTGGCAATTTGTGAGTTTTTAATAGTACGTGTTGGTTATATATTTTATCCTGATAAATATTTATTAACAATCAATGAGTGTCCTGGATTGGTTTCTGTTGTCATGACCAAAACTACTTGGAGGGAGGGAGGGTTTATTTCAGTTTCATCTTATAAATTGTAGTCTATCAATGAGGGAATAAGGGAATTCAAGTAGGAACTCAAGACAAGAGAGTGAAACAGAAATCAACAGAGAAATGCTACTTACTGACTTGTTAAGCTCAGTGGTTTTTTTTTGTTTTATTTATTTATTTTTTTGGTATTGCTTTTTAATATATATAACCCAAACCCACCTGCCTAGGGATGATGCTGCCCACAGTGGACTTGGAACTACTGTAATTAGGAATTAAGAAAATGACTCAGACAATGGCCAAAGGCAAATACAATGGAAACAATTCTTTATTTGAGATTCTCTCTTTCCAGGTGACTCTAGGTGTGTCTCCTCAAGTTGAGAACCAAAGCTAATTATGAAAACTGATCATTATTTTCATTCATCCTTCTCCAATGACTATGAATTCTAAATGTGGTCCATCTAATTAATTCAATGATTTTAAAGAATTTAAATTCATTGAAATTTTGGATTTACTTTTGTGTATATTAAGCTTCCATTCTTGTGTAAATCCTGTTGCAGGCTATGCTTTTAAATTTAATGTGTGATTATTCTTTGGTATCACTCATCTATAGTCTCTGAGAAATGAAAGTCTCTAGACAGTTAAAGTAAAAGACCTAACATAAAACACAGCTAAGTACACTGCTTGGAGAGGCTGCTACTCCAATTACCTTCTTGTTCTCTTTTCATTAACAAGTGAAAAGTTATTAGAATGACAGTGAAAGAGGAAGAATAAGTGGTGAACAAACTAGATATTTTGAATTTTGCAATCTAAGCCTTCTTTAATTTTAACGAAGTCTACATTGTTTTTTTCTTTTTTCAATTTTAAAAAATATTCTATTTCTTTATTATTTTTAATTTATGTGTATGCGTGTATTGCCTACATGTAGGTGAGTGTGCCTGTGTCGTGCAATGCCCTCCAAGGACAGAAGAGGTTGTTGGAGCTCTTAGAACTGGACTTATGGACAGCTGTTACCTGCCATGTGGGTGTTGGGTTTCAAACCCGGGTCTTCTGCAAGAACAGCCAGTGTTCTTAATCTCTGATCCATCTCTCCAGCCACCTTTTTTCTATTTCTTAATTAAATTTTATAGACTGCATACAATATATCTCAAAAACGTTTGGACCCCCTTCCCTAGCTGTACCCCCTCATAGTACCCCACCAGATTTCATGCATACATTCTGCAATATATGTTAAGAACTGTTGATTCAAATTTGTGTCCCCGGATGTCCCTCATTGTGAGTTCATCCACTGGAGCCTTGTCAACCTGCCTAGCATCACTCTCTTAAAGAAGATCGACTTTCTCATCCACCAGTAATCAGTTGCCAGTGGTTACTCAGCTAAGGATGGGGCTTTTCATGCATTTCCCCTTTTCTATGCTGTTTTTTTTCTGGTTTGAGTTTGTATGAGTCTTGTGCATGATGTCAACATTGCTGTAAGTTTATATGAGCAAGTCCCCAGCTACCTAGAAAACTGTTTCCTTGTGGCCATTCAGCACCCCTGGCTCTTTACAGTCTTTTCTCCCACTCTTCGATAATGATCCCTGAACTCTGGGTGGCAGAGGTTTAATCTAGAAGGCCTAGTCAAGCACACGCATTCTGAATTCTCTTATTTTCTATATTTTGGAAGTTGTGGCTTTCTGTGTTAATAACCATCTGTTGGATGAGGAAACATTGTTGATGAGAGTTGAAAGATGCATTAGTATTATCTTTGACCCCTGTTCTATTATGTTCCCTGAGTTTTAGGTGTAGAGCTTACATTGTAGGTGTGCCACTTATGACAAGGAGTCTCACAGAAAAAAATCTCTATTGGTGTAGTAGTGACACTTTTCTTTTAGGGACAATCAAGACCTATCTAATTGAACTTAAAACCTATTCAATGGACAGGAACATATGTATGATACTCTAAACATAGCCAAATATACATAGTTGGAGAGGTCATAGATCCTAGAGAAAAACCTACATTTGTCAGATACCTAGACAAATGTAATTTCTCACCATATATCTATCCTATATTTACAGACAAATGTACCTTTCACCACTCATCAAAGAAGTTTCTTTTTGTAATAAAGAGAGATTATTACAGAGTTCCACAACTGGTCTAATGAAGATTTTTTAAAATAAATCATGAATGAAATCTTCAAAGAGAACATAACAGAAAAGTCTACAGAATGTGAAATTTATTCCATTTTAAGGATTTAAGGATACACACAATACAGATACTCTCTTACTCTCTCTGTAATCTGAATTTAGGAGATTTAGCATTTGGTAAATGTTTATGTTCTTATACTGACAACAGGATGGATGAAACATTTAGATGTGGCATTTTTCAGATGGATGATAATTCCATCTGATGGAGGACTTGACACATTTGTGCTCAAGCATACATATATTACTATGAGATTTTGGAACGTGAACTTGGGAAAAGAAAGCAATTGCCAAACAGCTCCTAAGGATGATGCATCAGATGATGAAAAAAATTACTCCCCTAAAGCTGAAAAGTCAACAAGTGAGCCCTATGATTGCAATAGTTTTCTACCTGGGAAAAAATAAAGAAAATATTTAAAATGGATTTTTATTACTAAGGCCACAAAAATGGCAATAATTTATAAACATTCATTGTACATTAAAATTCTCAAAACTCAATAATAAGCACCAAATAAATAAGTGAGAAGTTGGTAACAAAAATACATGAGGTTTTCAAATTTCCTAAAGTTGATGATAAAGGATATAGTCACTTCATCAAAATTGAGATTAATAAAAGTTGATGAATGTTCATTTTTCAAAGCATATTTCAAAAAATGAGTCCATCCATAGTTAAGAAGAAATATTTCTGACACACTATTTCATTCTAAACTGCATAAAATCACTCACAGGTCAACAAAATAAAGACAAGCAATACAACTACAGGTAGAACATACATAATTAGACTCCTCAGACATCACAATAGGTAGGTGACAAAAAAAGGAAGCACACTGGACACCATTACTCATCAGAAATGTGTAAAACACACCACTGAGAAAGGAAAAGAATGCATTTATTAATAGTAATAATTAATAATGATAATATACACAAAATCTCTTCAATGTTTGTTCAAGATAAATTATGGCAGATGTTTGTACAAAAAGTGTTTATATATACAAATATGTGTGTGTGTGTGTATGTGTGTGTGTGTGTGTGTGTGTGTGTGTGCTTATGTGTCTTCAAAGCAGCTTTATTTACATATTTAAAAACTGAAGGAGATCCTGGGGATTAGCTCAGTGCTAGCCCTTGCCAGCCTAGGGAAGTAGTTCAGTGTTAGCCCTTTCCAGCCTGGGGAAGTAGTCCAGTGTTACTCCTTCCCAGCACACACAAGATCCTGGCTTGATCCACAGCAGTGCAAAAACAGAACAGCAAGAACAGAAACCCAATGTTCACCAGTGGGTGAGTGGATTAACATACCTCATGTTAATGTGAAAATGTTAGAATTTGGTAGGATTCTCAACAATGAAAAGTAGCAAATGGAGCAAGACAGCTGTATTAGTCTGAATACAATTTTACTGACAGTAGTGTACAAAAAGAAGAAGCATTCATGGAATTCCAGTAAGTGAAAGGGAGGAGAACGCAAGCTCAGTTCCATTCACAGGAAGTAGATTAGTGGTAAGAATAAATGAAGATCCAAAATGACAATGAAAGGACAAAGAAAGCACTTAGGGTGTCCCGTGTCCATCACCTCAGCTTTTCTGATTGCTTTTGAGTGCTTTTGTGTATCCACAACAAAAGGTCAGTGAAATAAAAGAAAACTCTACTTACTATGAAGACATAATGTGGAAAGTTTGTGGAGTTACTGCAACTCTTTTGAAAGGGTCTCCCTGTAGGCTCTGCTGGCCTGAAACTCACTATGTAGATCAGGCTAACTGTTGTAGATCATGCAACTGCCTCTTCCTCTGCTTCCCCAGTACTGAGATTCAAAGAAGGTCCCACCATGCCTGGCTTGTTAACTGCAATTCTTAAAGGAAGCCATTGCTGATACAATGACAAGTACGATTTCCAGATATTACTAACTTACCACTTACATTGGTCTCAAAAACAGTCAAAACTAACATGATTAATCAGTTCTCCACATGATTAATCAGCTTTCTAGGATTACAGAAACTGAGGGGTTATTATCTAAAACAGACAAAATGTCTAATGAGGGTTCTGGGTATACTGTTGTTACTCAATAGTGGTACCCTGGTATACAAGCAAGTGGTATTACTTAAGCCTTTTAATGTTTTCTGAAGGTACCATCTATCAAAAAAAAAAAATCAACTTGATTTCCATCTAATCTCTGCCTGATTATTACTAGTCATAGTTGGTTACACTCAGATCCTTGGCACCTGAGTATGGATATAAAGTCGTCAGGTAGATTTCAATGGTAATGTTTTTCATCTGTACTAATTAAACACAAAGCAATTTTTATCCTTCTTCCTCAAATATTACTCATTTATATATATATACAGCTTCTTATTTTGTATTTCATACAGAACATCCCAAACAATCTTATTCATCTTTATATCCACATCCCAAATGCCACCTTCCCACAGACCCCCCCAAACTGGAGCCCATATATTCTGTAATCCCCCTAACTGTCCACTGTGTTTTCAGTGCCCCCAGCTGTTTCCCAGTGCAACCCCAAACATTATGTAGGGAAAGCATACATTTAATATACATTTTAATATAGTACTGATATTAGCTCAGTTTTCTGAAATGAACTATGTATCATGCACATTTTGCAAAATTTGGGAAGGTCATTAAATATTTTTAAAACAGAGGAAATTATATAAAGTATAGATGTCAAAAAATAAAAATAAAGAGAGCAAATTACCTTTTAGTTACCACATGTTGAAAAATTTGATTCCTTCTGAGTTCTTTGGAAAGTGTATTTTTTAGAAATATGTTTAAACATGGCATGGAGTTTAGTTTATTAGAATATGTTTGCTTGTATCTAGCTGACATGAACACCCTGAAGGCATTGTGATGCTTATCATGGATCTACCATTATAATGGAGTAAGCCAACACTGTTAAGTGTAGTTAAATTTCTGAAGTTAAGCAACCTGCACAAGCAGGGAGCTGAAGCCTTCTCTTTACACAGTCAGGCTTTGTTCAGCCTCTACCTTGTACATTTCCTTCCTTTTATTTAAGGCCAAAGAGTTCTCATTCATTGTTACTTTTATTTTTTAACATTTGACTTCTATTTCTTTTTTCTTGCTTTTTCTCTCTTTCTTCTGATGCATCTGGTCATATTTTCTATTGAATCTTTTGAGTAGTGTTGTGGAAGTACAGGAGAGAAAATGGCTGAGATCTCATCGTTTGTCAGATAAATCCCAGGGTGCCTGTGCAATATAACCAGCATATTGATTTAGTTCTTTACTCCTGGAAGTCTCTGACTTCACTCTGCCATTTAAACTCCAAAATAAAATGTCTTCACTGTGAAGGTGCACTGAGGTTAAAAGTGCATATCGGTAGCAACTATGATTATTACTTAACAGTTTAAAATATCATTCAGCAAATATTACCCAAAATTAAAATACTGTACCTCAGACTAATGTGGAACATATGTAAGACTGATGTATCAATCAGTTAGTATTCTTTGTAACTACTTTAGCTTTTTTTCCTACATTTTTCTTTCAAAAGATTTTTATAACATTGGAATTAACAAACACTATTAACAGCAGCAGCATAAAAGGGACATTATTTCCATTTCTGATTGCGAAAAATGGTTTATATGTAGAATATTTTAATAAAGTAAACCTAATATATTTTTTTCATTTTTCCTAATTTTATTTCTATAATTTAATGTTTTATGTTACTCATTGTGTGAAAGTCAATCAATTTTATAGAGTTTAAGGAAAGCATATAGACATTTATCTGATCTTGTAATTATATTGGTACATATACAAACAGAGGAAGTAATTTACGTGAAGAATTTTGTAATGAAGCAATTTCTTTACAAGTTATAAGTATACAATGAACAACAGACAATGTCAAATATCATTTTTCCAGCTTTAGTGAGATATAATTCAAATACAAAATTATAAATCATTATGTATACAATTTCTGGAGTTTGGATATATGCAAATGTTCATGGATATTTCCGTACTCCTCTCAAACTATTCTTGTGTCATTGCTCCTTTTGTGCTCACACTTTAGTAAAAATCACTGAATATTAAACAGACCTACATTATATTTTATAACTGAAAAGGATCTTGTTGTTCACAATAGACACTGTGGCATTCATCAGTTTTCCATGCTTTTTCCACTAGTCAAAGGAAATGTATACCCAGTGAATACAGACTTCCAACTTGTCATTTCCCCATACCCCGGGAACCATCATTCTATGGTTTACTTATGTACATTTGACTATTGTAGAAGTCTCATGTAAGAGAAATCATGCAGCATTTGTTCCTTGGTTACTCTTGTGTGTCAATATCTTGTATGTACAACCCATTCATTTTTGTCTCAAATCATATTATTGTCAGTTTCAAATTAAAATAATCATCCAGGGGCAGAAGAGATGGTTCAGTGGTTAAGAACACTGACTGCTCTTCCAGAGTACCCAGGTTTGATTCCTAGCACCCACATGACAGCTAACAACCATCTGTAACTTCAGTTCCAGGGGATTTGACACCCTCTACTAACCTCCACAGGCATTGCAGGACATGGGTGCACTTTCATAAATGGAGGCAATACACTAATACAGATAAAATAAAAATAGCATATGATAGGAATGTTGGAGAGAGCGAGCGGGAGGGTGGCGTGGATGGAGGAGGCACCGAGGCACAGATAGAATTCTCAGCGGGATGCAGATTTATTTCGCACGGGGCACCTTTCCCTAGGGGAAGGGAAAGATGTCAGGGAAGGGCAGGGGAGGGAAAGAAGTCAGGGAAGGGAAAGATGTCAAGGAAGGGAAGGGAAGAGAAGGGAAGGGAAGGGAAGGGTAAAGAGGTA
>NW_008353490.1:1685668-1697419 GCF_000622305.1 Nannospalax galili | reverse complement strand
AGGAAAAGCAGGTAGGATTAGGGTCTGGAAGTGTTTACTTTTTCCCTCTTAAGAGAAAAGCTGTTGTGATAAACAACTTCTAAAATCTCTGGTTAACAGGGAGAATCTGCTTATCTTATCTTTGGAGGTCAGAGGAAAGTCAGGCTTCTTCTCAGCAGAGTTTGTTTCCCTTGACTTCAAAGGTCAAGGTGAGGTCCCTGTTGGGGAGGGGGGAAACTGCTGCTGTTTGGAACCCTAACAGTATATAAAATAATAAATCATATCATCTATTTTATGCATATGCCACATTTTCTTTTTGACTCATTTGCTGGTGGTTATTTGATTTTTCATGTTTCCTGATACCTGACTGTTATAAATAATATCACAGTGAGGGTGTACCTATCACTTTGAGGAGCACAATTTAATATCATTTCAATATAAACTCAGCAGAGGGATGCTGTATTATATAGTAATTTCATCTTTAGAGTTTTCAAAAGCATTCATAGCACTCTCTAGCTGCACCAATTCACATTCTTACCACCAACATACAAGGATTCCAATATTTTACAAGCTTGCTAATTCTTCATTATTTGAAAATATTTTTCATACTTAAAGTTGTCAGATGATATTTTATTATGGCTTTGATTTGCATTTTCAGATTAATATGGGCTTTAAGCTACTCCTTTATAATTGTCGGCTTTTACAAATACATAAAGAAAAATTATAACTCAGAATATGAATTAGCCAATTGGAAATGACTAGTTGAAATAGACAATTGAAAAGGCTTAATATAAATACTAAACCTTCAAATATATTTCATAGATTGTTTACTTTGATATTATTACATATAGTAACAAATATCTGGTTACAATAATTATCACAGCATGAAAGACTGATAAAGCTAAATGAGAATGTACAACTAAAAAGTAATAAAATCATACATAAGCTACATAAAAAAACATGTTAGAGAACTTGGACTAAAACTGAAAATTTATCGAATATTTGTATATTAGTCTTGTTTACTGAATATAGTTAAAAGAACACGATACAAATTGCAGCCACTATTCCTAATGCTTATATTATGGTTTCTAAATACTCTTCCCTGTAAAAGGAAGCAAAACTCTCTGAAGAAATGTCTACTTAAAGTCTTCTACTGAATACTTACCAAATGACCTTAGAACAGCTGATAGTTCATCATTTGATTTAGAAAGAAAACAAACAGTAATAGCCTTAGGCTGCCTAAGGTGGCACTCCAGTGATAACAAATATGAAGCCCAAAGAATGTTGGAAAATGGGCTCACCAATAACAGACACATTCATCCAGAGTGTATAATGCTTTCATATAGACACAGGCACAGTGAATATTATTCTCATTGTTCATTATTACATTATTAAAATATAAAATCATTATTATAAAAGTTTGAAAGATCAAATGATCAAGTTCTATATATGTTTTTCTTTATAATTTTAAGTAGTTGAATATCTGATTAGAGGGTTTTCTCTGTAAAATATGTTCAACTTAATTCCATTTCCCCAACGTTTAATGAAAGTTTATTAAATGATGTCAAATCAATAAGATATAATATTCCATATAAATTTTGTAATGAGGAAGTCCAAGTGATATAAGCTAATGTACTAATCTTCTCCACTAATTACAATAAAGCAATGTCACATCATACTAATCAATAGAAAGGAAAGCAATCAAAATCAGGAAAGAGGCATTTGGATATAAAATAATTTATCTGGCATCTAAAGAAGGTGTTGGGTTTGTAGAACACAGAAGGAAAGAGAATATAGAGAATGGAGCAGTGAGGTTTTCCTTAGAAAGCACCTAATCATACAAAATTGTGAAAAAATACAATAAAAAACTAGTTAATTTCTCAAAAAAAACCACAATATTTTCTATGACATTTTGTTGTCATTAATAGTGCCACCAAAGAGGCACTGCTGATGGCTCAGCAGTTACAAACACTTACTGCTCTTGCAGAAGGCCTGAGTTTGTTTCCCAATACCCATATAATGTCTTACAACTTCCTGTACCCTCAGTTCCAGGGAATCTGGTGCCCACTTCTAGTCTCCACTGCTACATGCATACACATGGTATGCATACATTTGGGGATAGGCAGATGAAATTAGAGAGGGTGGTAGATTTGAGAAGAGATGAAGGATAGAGATCGGTATTGTATAGGATTCTCAAAGAACTAAAAAAATCATTAAAAAAGAAAATAAATTGGGGCTGGACCAATGCCTCAGTGGTTAAGAGCATGGGCTGTACTTGCAGAAGACCCTGGTTCAATTCCCAGCACCCACATGGCGGCTGACAACTATCTGTAACTCCAGTTCCAGGGAGAATGAAGAAATTTCTGAAGAAGAGAAAGAGACGTAGAAACCTTGATGAAAAAGAAACCAAACAAAGGGTGTGGCCATGAGATGTCTGCTTAATAGGCAAGTCTATTCTAAGAAACAGAGATGAGTGTGTGGAAAATCAAGATGGGAGGGCAGTTAGGCAATCAAGTCTCTGGTAAACAGCTGGCATCCACTGTGGACAGCTGGGGTTCAGGCCCTCTTTAAAATCTGAGGAACTTTGTAAAACTGTCAGAATTGCTCCACTGATAAAGGGAGGCCTGAAGACTCATCCATTTATTTTCTCCTTTTGTTGGAGAATATCTCCAGCTACATTAACTCTCCTGAGCTTTTGTGTCATAGATGTGCAGCAAAACAACATTCTGCAACCTGAGTAAAACCAGAGTAGATAAAAACCAAAAAGTATGTCTGAGAGAGAAGCTGGCAGGAAATAAAGGCCAAGAACATGCTAAGCATATGTTTGCTAGAATCCACTGGGAAAAGTGGAAACAAGGGCATCTCTAACTCCGCCTGTCCTTTCCTCCCTACAGAAATTACAGTGTATATCATCACCTCCATCCAAAATGCCTGTGGATGGCTTTCTGCTGTAGGTTATTTAATCTGCTGGAGTTATTTAGATATTTGCCCAAGACAGGGCTGAGTCTTGTGTAGATACTTGATTGTCAACAAATGCTTTATCAGCAACACAAGCTCAAATATATCTCAGATTCAACTCTTCCCTGTATTATTTCCCTGTGTATCATACTGATTTTCTACACCAGTGATGTAACAATGTTTTTTGCCCCTTGATCTACCAACATAAGGTCTTAATTAATATGTATATACTAGAATCATAACTTTAGCTACACAAAAATATACTGAGAGAGATATCCAAGAGTCAAGATCTGCTCTTTCAGATTCTAATATAAAGAGAAGGGAGGAACACATTTACAGTTGATCAACAGGAGTGATGGAGGAAGGGGTTAGTTTTGATTACTGGTTCTGTAAAGCATGCTGGAGTTTAGCATAGTAGAACTATGTGGCATTATTGTTATCCTGGCAAATTATTTTATATTCTCTCTCTCAATATGAATAGGAGTGATTTGAACTATGGTTCAAATATGCATGCTGACATATTTATCTATCAGTCCATACCCAAATTTCATCCTCAGGTCCTCAATAATCTTTTCTCCATGTAGGTTGTTTGATACATCCCAGTGATATTATATACGTATAAGGTCATGTAACAATTGTGGAAAGAGATTTCTTTGTCATAGAAAATACTTACTGGATCTCAGTATCAACACCCTTACCCTTGAAACCTCTGTTATCATAGTGCTATCAAGATTAGTCAACTCAAAGGAAACACATCCATATTGAGAGTGTCATTTCTATAATCAATGTTCCCTCCACAGTAGAAATTGTGATGTGACCCACCTGCCATTAAATAGAGGGTGAAATCATTACAAGACAGTGGTATTTTCATTGCCAACATTACCCTTATTGATGCTGGGACACATCAGCATTACTTATATGGCCATTACAGAAATTTGTGTTGTTGCTTCTATGAATATGAACAACTGTCATTGCAACCACCAGGGATACTTCATACACAAATATTTTGTGGAAGCTTTGGGAGACAAGGGGCATTCCAGATGACATTCAACAATGTATGTATCTGGACATCTCTTGTCCTGCACATCTTTTTAAAAAATGTATTCATCAGTGAAGAAATGTACCCCTGACTTTATTGTTTTTATTTTTAATTTTTGGTATTTTTGACACAAGGTTTCCCTGTAGCCCCAGCTGGCCTAAACTTGATATGAATTCATTTAATAACTGAACTGATTAGCACCAAATCATTCAAAATAATTTCAAAAACACATAAGAAATGGAATACTTCATATCTTGATAGCAAAGGCAGACAAAAATAAAATAATCAGAGAAAACTGGAGACAAACAACCTTTATGAGAACACAGACTAAAACACTAAATAAGTGGACTCCCTTTCTGGAAAATGTTGACCAGGAGCCCAATACACCCCTTTGGTTTACAACAGGAACTGGATGGTAAGACCCTATAGCTGCAGACCCCACATACAATAGCTATAGAATTTGGAACAAGGAGAAATCAAGCTGGTATTGACGTCAGGGCTTCACCTCCACTGGCTACTATACATAAAACAAGAAGGTGCTATGTATGCTACTGGAAGGAAAAAAAAAATAATCATCAACCGTAGTCAGATGTGAATCCTGTAAGCTAAAATAGCAACTGGCCTGACAAGATATGCCCACTAGTGCAATAGTGCCACCACTATTATGAGAGTAATCAATCACTCTTTAATTGGATTTAAGGTCCACTTCCTAAGATGAGGCCCATGACTGATACTGATATCAGACTTATGAACATGAGGCTACACAAATCAAAGGACAAAAGTGAGAATCTAATATTAGTGTTTTACTAAATACTCAGTGACTTATTATTATACACATAGTTTATCACATCTCACAATACTCATCAGAGAAGCTTTCTTATGCAACAGATGATGATTAATACAGAAGCCTACAACTGGCCAATGTGCAAAGAACAGGAGGTTGCAGAGTGTTTATCCCCGAATAAGACACCTATATCAAACATCTGCCTCACAAGGCTTAGGGATTATTCTTGAAGTGGTGGAAGAAAGATTATAAGAGACAGAGGGGTTGCATGACCGTAGGAAACAGAGCTCCCCAGAGACCTTGTAATTTACTTATATTAACATAGCAATGGTGACAGCACACACAAGTTCCATGTAAGCCTAAACCAGAAAAAATCCCATGTTTTGTTTGTTTGTTTGTTAAATTCATGGAGACCAAAAGAAGAATGGTGACTACCAGGTGATAAGACCCAGTGTATTTCAGTGCTCTGTGTTCATGGATGTAGATACCTGCACCTGACCATGAATGAAGAGCTTATAACACTTAGCATCATGTCTTCAAGTATAAACATGCTGTACCTTGTGACAGAATTCCCTTTCTTCTGTAAGCTGAATAAAATTCGTATGTACTGATATTCACATACCTATGTATACATGTAATTTATCCATTCATATGCTGCTCAATGTTATGATTGCATGCTTTTTCCATGAGAATAATTCTCCTATAAACTTAGTGGTAAAACTATCTCGCACACATCAACTCACTTTAATCAAGATGAAGTAAAAGAATCAGACAGACAGACTCACACATACACACACACACACATACATGGAGAAGACTTAGAGGTGGAAGGGGTATATTATTTAGTCACTAACAAAATTTGCTATGTGAAACAAGATTGTAACTACTTAAAAGTGTTTTTTTCTATCATTAGCTTAGACACGGTTTTCTCTTTAAATAATAACTTTTCCTGGTTAAAAAATTATGTGCAAGGGCTTTCAAATACTTGGGGTAGTTAAATATTGTTATATTAATTCTTATAAACATTTCATTAAGTAACACATTTGAAACAGGACACAAAATTTATGGCATTTTCATGTACAAAAGACAAACATACCAAGAAAGAAATCAGGATAACAATTTCATTCACATTGGCCTTGAAAAATATCTTGGAATAAATCTAACCAAGTAAGTGACAGAGTTATACAATGAAAACATCTAAATACTGAAAAAAGAAATTGGAGATGATACCAGAATATGGAAAGAACTCCCATGTTCATAGATCGATAAGGTTAATAATGTGAAAATATCAATCCTACCAAAGCAATTAACCGATTTAATACAATCATCATTGAATTTCCAATGCAATTCCTTACAAAAATTTTAAAAATCACCTTCAATTTTATATGACGCTATAAGAGACAAATAGCCAAACAACCCTAAACAGTTAAAAAAAAATATGCAGTCAGCATGACCACTTCTCTTTTCAAATTATACTTCAGTGCTATAGTAATAGAAACAACATGGTACTGACATAAAAGTAGACACATTGGTCAAGGGAATAGACCTGATAACCTACATGTGAAGTCACATTCCTACAGCCACCTGATTTCTGAAAAGGGGACTAACAAAACACCCTGGAGAAAAGACAGAATCTTCAACAAATGGTGCTGGTCCAACTGGAACAGTCTCATGTAGAATATGAAATTACACTCTTAGAACACTCCCAGCCCAAAATTCTACTCCAAATGAATAAAGAACCTCTTAAGGTATACTACATCTGAGCCTGTAAGTCACTTGATCAAGATGCCACCCCTCACCAAGATGATTCACCTAAAGTCATGCTAAGGAGATAGGAGGAACAGTTGTCACCTTAATGAAGTAGCAGAATTATTTTCTCCAGAAGCCCTCACCCATGCAGTTGCTTACACAGTTTTTATCATGTAGCAATATAGCCTTGGTGGAATTTTTCCTTTTTTCTTCTTCCTATCTCTTTTTCTTAGGCATCATGTCCCAGACACTGTGGGCTTTCTCACTCTTTTTCTCTGAAGTCTCTCTTTCCATCCCCATGTGGCTACTTGCTGGCCTCTCTTACTGAAACTTACTGCTTCCTGGACTCAAATTTTCTTGCTTGCTGTTCCACATTTCTGGTCTAGCAACTGCTGAGATTTATATCTTGCCTTCCTTTTTCTCACAAGCTGTAGTAAAATCTTCTTTAAGCATCCTTCTGAGTCTCTTTCTAAGTCTTTTATTAATGAAACCAAAGACCAAAAAAATAAAAAACAAAAGAAACAAACAAAAAAACCCAATCAACCAAAAAACAGGACTGCCATTTCCCCAGTAACAGTGGAATTATTATCTATATTTATAGAAGGTTTTCCTGGCTTGTGTCTCTAACTCAGATCTCTGCTGGTGAGACAAGGAGCTGGCAGACAGCAAGGAGCAGCAGGCTTGATGCTGTGGACAAATTTTAGTCTTTGCCATTTCTCCTGCCTCTGCTTTTCAGTTCCTTTCCCTGTCCCGGGCAAAGAATTTAGGTCAGACTGTGATACGAGTCTTACTTTTTATTCACATTGAAACAATATAGGAACTAATTTAGGCCCCAACTTTATGCCTTACAGTCATTGAAACATGGAAGAAATTACTTTTCTTTTTTCTGGAAAAAAAATCTCCAGCTTATAGATGTAAAATCTGGTTCACAGCCTATTTACAAGACTATATGTTGTGGCAGGTGTATAAAGTTTTGTATTTGGATATTGTGATGGTAACTTTCAGTTGCCAACTTCATTGAATTAGAAACACAAAGGACATATAGATGAGGCATACTTGTGGGTGTGCTTGTGTGCTTTTTATCAGACAGGTTTAACTGAGGGAGGAATACTGATCTTGAACGTGGTGTCCCCACTCTGTAGGCTGGAGCTACAGTATTTCTAAATACAAAGAAAAAATGAGAAATCTTGCTAATTACCTACTGTTTCCCTCTTTGCATATGATCTGCCTGCATAAGAGAAAGTTTCCATGTCTACAGCTGTCAGTCCTATCAGCATGCATTCCTCACTATGGTGGGCTCTATCCCCTGAACCCCGAACCAAAATAAACCTAAGTTGCACCTTGTCAGTTATTTTGTCATAGCAAAGATCTAAGACAGATATTGATTCTAAAATTAAGCTAAAAGTTTTGTGAATATATCTTTATGAAGATAAGGTGAATAAAATCTAATTGTTGACTAAATACTAAGCAAATCTAATTGTTAGACATATACTCACATGAATTTGCTTCTTACTATAACATTGAATCTAGATATAAAATAGGAAAGAAAATTCTTCCAGTTAGCTGAGTTGTAAGCCACCCAAAAGAGCAAGTTTGTATATTTTCTGTATTTGTATTTTAGTTTGAAATTTATAATTCTGTTCCTGAGCTGTTAGAAAAGAATCTACTTATAATTCTTCATGAGTCATACAGGCTTAAATATGTCACTATTCAGACACTATGGCAATTGGAAATTGAAGGCAAAATTTAAAAAAAAAGGGAGATAAAAGTTGATGCTTTTGTAAATGTGGATAATAATTAAATTCAGTTGAAAATTCTGTAACACCATTTAACTGTACCTTCCATCCTTTATATAAGTAGTTTCAAATGAAGGTGCTAGTATCCATAAAAGAATCATTAAAAATTCCTGAAAAAAAATCAATACCACCCTGAATTAAGAAAGATTGGTTAGAATGTACATTTTTAAATGTAAGACATTCCTTTCTCTAAATATTATCTCCATTTATAGTAGAATAATGTCCTTCCCAACAGAGTTGAACAGTAAAGTGCTAATGTTTATTCATAAGGTCAATAAACTTTTTCAAAGAGCACATCTGTTAAAGGTTGAAATGACTATGTACAAGAGGAATGGAGGTGCTGTTTAACTTTCCAGTGACAGTTACTATTAAAGAATTAGACTGTTTATTTTTAGTTCACTGATAAAAACCTATCATTTACTAAATGAAATTCTAGAAAAAATGCTTTCAGGATTGTGTCTAACATTGTGGGTGTGTGTGTGTGTGTGTGTGTGTGTGTGTAATTTCATACATACATTTAATTTCAGGTCTACAAAGGGAAAAATTTAGATATTATGGAGGTCCACATAAATATAATAATGTCTTTGGGGAAAAAACCAGTAATTCAGTTTATATCTATTTATTTACTGGTGACATCTAGAAATTTTATTACTTTGGTTTTATGATAGTTATTCTGAAATGCAGTATTCTGTCTATTCAGCAAGAAGACTAATTCATCTTTTATTTCTTGAAAGTCAGTGGACTGGAAAAGGTACATACATTGAAACACAAGAAACATTTGTAAGTGGATGATGAAAAGGTACTCTCATCCTTAGGGGAAAATGTTTGACATTTTACAGTTTTGTATAATCATTTATATTTGTTTTGAGTCCATTGACTGTAATTACTGTAGATTTTATCATTGTGAGGCATTATACATCAAATATGCTAAGCCCACCATTGAGTCCCATGGAATCTTTTAATTATTATATTCTTTAGCCTTAAAATTGTTACACTGTAAGATATTTATTTTCCTAATAAATTTTAGGATAGATACAGAATTTAATATAAAATCAGACATTTTTGGAGCAATAACTCAGAATTTAGGATATGCCTGAAAAGACACGGCATATGATCAAATATAAACACAAACCCCATCCTTAATCTATATGCAATTGCTTATTTTTGTGTGCATATGTCTAGGTGTGTGTGATATGTATATACCTATATGTCACACCATGTCTGTGGGGGTCTGAGGGTTATTCAGGATTCAGTTCTTTCCTGTGTACCATGGGATCTTGGGATTGAACTCAAGCCTGAAGGCTTTCACAAGTTCTTTAACCCACTAAGCCATCTCTCTGCCCTTCAGCTGCTGTATGATACATATATAACCATTGATTTTATGTATTATTTTGGTTCAAGCGATAAAATTCTGAAAGACAACCATTATATAATGTGTCTCTTGACCCTGCTTTCACAGGGGTGTTTGGCCTAATCTTGTTGAAGTAGTTGAATGTGACCATGTCTCTTCATCTCACATTTACTCAGTTGTAACACACACCATCTTTATCTTTTCATTGTGAAAGTTTGTAATAGTTTTCATCTGTGGCAAAAAAAAAAAAAGCTTCTTTGATGAGTGATGAGAACTACACTTATCTGTGTATATACGGATAAATTATTTAGAATACAGTAAGAAATGACATTAGTTTAAGAAATAGGCTCTCCATAGGGTCTGCAATCCCCCAGCCATTGGTATCCACCATAGCCATGGGTAGCTACCCCAGCCATGGGTATTTGACATTGTTTAAAGTACCAGGCATGGATTCCCTGTTACTGAGTGGGTCTTAAGTCCCATTAGATAACTGTTGGTAATTCCCAAGATAAAAGTGCCACTATTAAACCAGTAGAGATATTGTACAAGGTCACTACTATAGATGGAAAGCATATAATCAAAGGCTGGTGAGGAGGGAGAATCAATTTTCTCCTGGGACAAACTCCCTAATAGGTTATCCAATCCCAAGTAGTCATCCCTAAACACATATACACTCAAGAATCACCAATAAATGAACTCAGCATATTCAGTATATATATGCACATATGTATTGTAACAATAATAATCAAAAGAGTAGTCATGAAATTGAGATACTGTGAAAGGATGTAAGAAGACTTGGAGGGAGGACAGAGAGTGGTGAAAATGATATAAAAATAGTACTCATGTGTGAAATTCTCAAAAATGAAGCTTTAAAAATAATTTTATGCATATTTCTTAAAACGATAATGTTTTAGCTCTTCTGTTTGGGTAAATAACTCAGTAAAGTACTTGTTGCAAAAGCATGAGGACTTGGGATCAATTCCCAGCTCCCATACTGTAAAAGTCAGGCATGGTGGCATGTACTTGAAATCCCAGTGCTATGGAGGGGAAGATAGGCAGGTCTGTAGGGCTTGCTAGTCATCCAACGTAGCCTAATTGACAAATTTTAGGCCAGTGAGAAACCCTGACTCAATAAAGTAGGTGAACGGCTCTTGAAAAGTGACACTGGTCTTTGAACTCTGGTCTCCATTTACACACACACACACACACACACACACACACACACACACAGGCACACATAAATCATAAATTATCTCCTGAATCATCATAAAAATATCATTCTTACTACTTTTTAAAACCTAATTTCATTTTGTTTAGTTGTAGAAAATCCAATATAATCACCATTCAAAAATTATTTCAGCTCCAGCTAAAATATTATATTGTGCAAAACCCATTATAATCTGATTAAGAAAATTTTTGTTTGGATTGGGATCATCATTATATTATTTAATCTTTTTTATGTATATTTGAACAAATATTAATAGAGGAAAGAAGGAAGGGAGAAAGGAAGACAGGAGGCAGGAAGGCAGGCACTGAAAATTAGGGGAAGAACATTGGGATAAAAAGAAGGAAGAAATTGTACTAAGATTATCCATTCAAGAGGAAGGAGAATTAGAGATGAAGAGCCATCAAGTATCATTCCAGTAGCTCAAAGTTTTTGTACTGTGATATTTCTCTACACATGTGATTGCCCTAAAAACTATTTTTCATGTGTTTTGACTCATTCCTTAAATCCCAGCACTTAGGAGGTTGAGGCAAGTGGTTTGCTATGAGTTGAAAACTTACACAGTAATTCCCATGCTAGCCTTGTCAAGACCCTAAAAACTATTTTTCATGTGTTTTGACTCATTCCTTAAATCCCAGCACTTCGGAGGTTGAGGCAAGTGGATTGCTATGAGTTGAAAACTTACACAGTAATTCCCATGCTAGCCTTGTCAAGGGAGTAAGATACTTTCTCCAAGCTAGGAATGGTGGTGCATGCCTTTTATCCTAACAGTTGGGAGAAAGACTCAGGGATATCTGTGAGACTGAGGCCATCATGCTCTACATAGTGAGTCCCAGGCCAGCTGGGGCTAAAGGTAGACTCTTTCTCAAA
>NW_008353490.1:1684153-1685292 GCF_000622305.1 Nannospalax galili | reverse complement strand
TAACTTCTGCTTACGTCTTTTTCCTTTTATTTTATCTTTTCACATAGATGTAAACCTATGTACTCATTAACTTAATCAGTAAACTAGACAGAAAACACTTCTATGTTCTTTTTCTCAATGTATACTTTTATCGAATTTTTGTATATATCATATAATACATCTTAAACATATTTAGACCCCTCCCCATATCTACACCCCTCATAGCCCACCTATAGGAAGGAGTTCATGCATTCTGTCATATATGTTAAGCCCTATGTAGCCAAGTGTGAAGGCATCGTTTTCTTCATAGACTACCAAAAAGAATATTATTTGGCTCTATATTCTAATATCAGGAAATGATCCATATCTGCTCATGCACTCAGGATTTATTGAGCTTCTGCCTTGCCTGCAAGAGTACAGTAGATAAGCCAGTAAAGCAACCAATATTCCTCTGTTCTTTTTAGATGTATTTATTAATGGAAATAATAACAAATAGCTGTTCATCTCAAGTCAATGTTAATAAGTGATGTGATGAAAATAAAGCATAGCTGGTGGTCCAGAATTCAAATTGTGGTGGGGATTTGATCTTGAAATTAGGAAAGTCTTATTAAGTAAATGCTACTTGAACAGAGACCAACAAGTGTGTGGCATGCAGAGAAAATCCTCACAAAGGCCTTCAAAACTGTCATTTCCAGGCACAACCAGAATACATGGGATGAAGATGAAGGGAGGGAAAGTGCAGACAAATATTGGTGGGAAACAGAAATTAGAAGTGCCTGAGATGGGCAGGTGGCTCCTGCAGTTAATCTCAGCACTCAGGAGGTGGAGTGTCTCCTGATTGGCTAGTTCCTCCAATGGGCAGGGCCTGCCACAAAGTGTGGACTGTGGGGGGTGTGGCTGGGAGCCATCTTGGAATGGAAGCCTTGAGCAGAGTGAGCAGAAGCCTTGAGCAGAGTGAGTGAAGCCTTGGGGAAGTGTGCCAGCCATGGGAACACAGAGCACAAGAGCTGAAAGACAGAATGGACTGACTTTTAATGAACCAGGGCCCAGTCTGATAAGGTGGGCTCTGAGGCACTGTGCAGGGCTAGGAACTGTGTACTCATTCCTTTTTAAGTTAATAAATACACATAAAATATAATATATGGTTTTTCTGTTTGCAC
>NW_008353490.1:1660459-1682945 GCF_000622305.1 Nannospalax galili | reverse complement strand
AGAAGAACAGTTTACAAATGGCATTTGAAGGATAAAAACTGTAAAAGGGGTGGTTAAGAATCTCCAAGGTTTAAATAAGATGCATTTTTCTTCTGATAAGGCTAAACTAGGGGAGGAATCATGTTTTCCAACCAAGTTCTCCCCCAGCAACCTGGTGTGGTCAATGGGAAGGTGACAGATGTGGCTACAGTCAGGAGGCAGACCCAGGGCTTGCCTGACTCTGGGAACCAACAAGTGCAGGAGGGACAGGAGAAGCCCCCTGCCTCCTTAGCCCAGTGCAGGGTCAAGCAACCTAAGCTAACACCTGTAAGTGTATCAAGAATAAAAGAATCCAAAGGGATAACTAAAAATGGTAATGAGCTAACCAAATTAATGCCTCATACTCATACTATGATACCTAACAAGGATCTATGAAGAAAACAGTTAATATGAATGGACAAAACCTTTCCATGCTTTATGAGACCTTGTCTATGAGTGATTTAATATATAATGCTAATGCTCCTTTGAATGTTTTACAGATGTGAAACCCATTTGAAAGATACCTGAAGAAGCAAAGGCTAGCTATAGACAACTGTTAAGAAAATCTACAGTAACCCCCCATGAGCTGTTTGTCACAGAGAGCTCCTAGAGGTCCTCCAATTCACCAAGGCTATTGCCATTAATGTCCATTGTACATTAGAAAGGTCAGTAAGGCCATGTTGCTGAGGACACCGCATGTTGTGAGCGTGGGAAAAGAAGAAGACATCGAACTGAGACTAAGCCAAAAAACTCCATGCCACTGGATGGATGACGTTCATATTACCAGAGGGCTCTATACAGATGGTTGGGGAAGAAAGGATCCCCTATAAGTCTACTCAATGATGGACCCCACGTTCTGCACACTACGGACATGCCAAGCAATACCTGCAAGTGCAGTAATGGCTTGACCACATACATAAAACTGACAAATTTCTCATTGGATAAGTCCTGCTCCTAGGGATGGAACACACATCTGGTGCTGTAGACCAGGCCTACACTTCTTTTTTTGAGAAAGGCTACAGGCCCTAGTGGAGAAGCCATCATGAGTATATTGTTTAATGAATATGGTACACATATTGGGATATCTTCTAGGCATCTGTATTTACATTCATGTTTATTTAAATGTGTCTACTTCTTTCCATTTCTATTTATAGTAGAAGAAACACCACTGAGATAGATCAGTCAGTGGCCAAAGCCTAAAGACGACTAATGGGGAGGCCCAAGAAGCCACTCTCTTGCCATGATACAAGAAAGATCGCCCTACATCTATCACCCCTTCCAAGGCTCAGGGACCCCTAGCGGAAGATGGATGGAAAGATTGTAAGAGCAGAGGAAAGGGGTGGAGTGTCTCCCAATGGCTAGTTCCTCCAAATGGCAGGGCCTGCCACAGAGTGTAGAATATGGGAGTGTGGCTGGGAGCCATCTTGTAATGGAAGCCTTGAGCAGAGCTGGAGAAGCTCAAGGAGAAGCTGTGAGCTGTGGGGAAGACACGAGCTGTGGGGAAGCATGAGAGTTATGGGAACACGGTGTGCAAGAGCTGAGAAACAGAATGGACAGATTTTAATGGACCTGGGATGACTGCTGGCCCCAGAGGCATGAGCGAATTATGGGCATGGGCATGGGCATGGCACGGTCTGATAAGGTGGGCTCTGAGTCGTGGCATGGGGCTAAGCACTGGGTACTTATTCCTTTGTAAGTTAATAAATACACATAAAATATATTATATGGTTTGTCTGATCACACAGGAGACCCAGAGAGAATTTGGGCCACATGGAGGCAGACAGATCTCTGTGAATTCCAATTCAGCTTAGACTACATGGTGAGTTCCAGGCAAGCCAAGGACGCACAATGAAACCCTGTCTGAAAAAAGAAAATGTGGGATTGGGGACAGAGCACTATTATGGACCCCGGTTTTGATTGTTTCTGAAAATGATGGGGGATTTGGGTCTGACCTGCTCTGGATAGAAAATGTGGGTAATGACAAGAATCAGCTGTGATTCCAGGGTTTGTAACATGAGCAAAAGGCAAAGGACACAATCAATAATATGATGAAGGACATATTATATGTTTGTGCTTCTCTGACACCTTAGTGAAAAGTTGAATGGAAAATGATATGGTAAGACTGGAATCCAAGAAAGAAGCTTCAGTTATAAAATACATGTTTGACATGTTCAGTTTTCCAAGTATACAATATCTGTGTAAATTATTTACATTTGGTGTCTTATTTGCAAACATTGAACTTTGGCACTTGTTTTCAAATATGTTCTTGTGCAATTCTAAGGTTATATAACTCTTAAAACACTTAGTTGAAAACATTCCATTTAAATAATGGAGTAAACTTATTTATTGACATAAGGCAACTTAGTCATTAATTAATATTTTACTATATTTGTATTTTGTGTATATGTGTGTGTGCATATTTGTGTGAGTTTGGTTATGCCAAGGCATGCATGTGGAGGGCAGAGGACAATCTCATTTTCAGTCTTCATTTTCTACCTTTGAGGCTGTGTCTCTACTGTTTGTTGTGTTGTATCCCAGGCTAGATCACTTGTGAGATTCTGAGAGATTCTTCTGTCTCTGCCTCCCAATTCATCATAGGAATGCTGAGATTGTAGATGCATGCTATCATGTGCAGCTTTACCTGAGAATTGAAACTTGGGTTCTCATGTTCAGTGTCAAGTGTATTTTACCCATTAAGCCATTTTCCCAATCCTATATCTACATCTTGAGATTTAGAATCCTAATATACCATTTAATATACTTGAACACTCCTTTAATCCACCTGAAAATGTGGATTTAGGGTATCATACTTAAAAAGACACAATAACTATTATTTTAACACCATGCCTATTAAATCTTCATGATTAGAAATTGCATTAATTTTTAATTGTATAAAATGTACATGTTTTTAATGAATGTGTTCAACAATTAAGAAATTGTTCAATGGATTCATAAAATAATGTTGACAACATAACATTAAGTTCTGGCATAAGAACTACAGCATATGTTTCTTAATTATTGTAAATATTATTGTCTAAGGGTTTTTCTTTATCTAAATATTACTAAATTTGATTTATAATCTTATATTTTTGTTTGATAAACTTGCAATGTGAATACCCTTTTATCAATGAAAAATTGTGGCTGACAAAGTTAAAATATCTAATAGTTCAAAGATGCGCTAGTGTTAAAGACAAATTTTAAAATGAAGAAAACAATTCAGACCACGTTCTCTCAATGAACTTTGCTAGAATCCATTCTGTATAACTTAGAACCAATTTAGGATTTCTACAGGGAAATCCCAAAGTAAATCTCAAGAAAGACTAGTAGCATAAAGGAAGCAAGCAGAATTAGCATGAAAATTAGAGAGGTTTTAGGTGTTGCAGGGACTCAGATCAGTAAGGAAAAAAAAAAAAAAAAAAGAAAAAAAAAAAAAAAAAAAAAAAAAAAAAAACATAGGAAGAAGGGAATAGGAATATGGAGTGTATGGAGTGTAGGAGAAGGAATTCCTTCCTCAGTTCTCAGAAATGGTTGATTCAAGGGTGAGTGAGTCACAGAGGGATACAAGAGCTTGAACTTTATAGAAAAAGTGGGAAATTGAAGCAAATCTGGGTCAGTTCATTCTTTAGTTTTAGATTAATAAAAAGTGTGATTTTTTCCACTATTATTTTTCAATTCTTAGTATGGAAGTTGAGAGACATAGCTAAAATACTAAAATACTCTTGCTTGTGTGATTTGGAATTAGTTGGTACGTCATACCTAGCCAGATGCTAAGAATATTCTTCTACCATCTTTGTCAATGTGCATTTGTTCCAATATTAAGCAATTGTTTTGGAATATTTTATTTGAAGCTTTTTAATCCTGCTTTCTTCTGCTTATGAAATGCCATTTTGTTTGTATGATAGCCAAATTAATAACACTGTCAAATTAACCTCTTAAATCTATCTGAAAGTCCCTAAGTTAGTTTTCAAATAAACACTGCTCACAGAAATGATGTTATTGCATCTAGTTATCAAGTTCCCTACCAATGCCATATCATTCTTGTTATTTTAATTTACTCTAGTTAAATGAACTTACAGGAAGTGATTATTTTGTTTAGAAACTGTAATTTTTTTAATAATTAAAATCTAAATCTGTTTTCTAGTAGTGAAAGCCTGTTTGACTTCAATCCTTCAAAGGCATGGAAAGGTTAATTTTATTCACCCTGTAGCATACTGTGATAAAGGAAACAAAGAGGCTTACAAGCAAATTATCGAGTACAGATCGTGTTTACATTAGCTTATAGTAAACTCAGTCTTGCTCATTACTGAACATAAATCTATAAATCGATTATGTAGAAGGTCTTGACCTTAAAGACAAAATCATCAATACTATAAGAAAGGGCACATGAACAAAGCAGAAACAGGTAAAATTTCCAGTCATAATTCAAAGTTCTAATCATGTGTTTTAACTGAAAGACTCTTTTATTGATTTTTCACTGGCTACACAGAAAAATAGAATCTAAGGATGTTTCAGTCCCATAAAGATCTTGATAGAGGCTACAGGAAAAATAATGAGTTACAAAGAATTTTGCCAAAACAAGGAAACAAGTTTCTCTCCCTTGAAGAAAATGTTTTTCTGTAGCTTCTTGGTTCTTGTGGTTTTCACATAGTTAACATTTAAGAAAGAGTCAAGTGCAGTGTCCACATCTATTCCTTAGAAGTCAAGAATAAATAAAGCACAAAGGAGCAAGTTGAACCAAGCATCCTGGTACATGCCTGTAGTCCAAGGCCTCCAAAGGTGGAGATAACAGCTTAGAAAATTTGAATACATCCTGAGCTACAGAGAGAAAACCCTATCTGAAATAAACAAGCAAATGAAGGTAATTATTGGGACTAGAATTCAGATAATATAGAAAATATAGATTTTTTTTTGTTTTCTCTCAATTTGGAGAGAAAAGATAAAGTCCTAATCAAATGAAATAAATGGGAATTAAATCAAAAGAAAAAAGACAATGAAGATTCCAACCAAAGTTCAGGATAGAAATAAAAATTTGTTTGTTCTCATTTTACCTTCATTTTCTGTGACATAGAACTTAGAAATAATGAATTAACATGATCAAATATTTACAAATATAGCTCATGCTACTTGTCACGTCAATATCCCCAAAGGAACAATACTCAATTTAAAATATTCATGTTCAGTTAAACATAGTAAATGTAGGATAAATTATCTTTTAATCCAGTAAAATAAAATTAATGACTATTAGCAATTATAATTTCAACCATTAAATGATTTTCTCATGCATAAAATATTAAATCACATGCAAAGCAAAGGTATAAAATATATGCACTATTATAGCTGGGCATGGACTATTATAAATATACAATTTTTTAGAAATATGTATATATGAGGACGGGTATGGTTGGCATACACCTTTAATCCTAGCACTTGGGAGGCAGAAAAATCCAGAATCTCTGTGATTTTAATGTCAGCCTGGTCGACAAATGAAATTCCAAGTTCCAAGCCAGCCAGGACTACATAGTACCTCTGTTTAGCAAACCATTCTGTGTGTGTGAGCGTGTGTGTGTGTGTGTGTGTGTGTGTGTGTGTGTGTGAACATTAATGTGTACTATGGAATCAAGGACAGATAGTTTGATAATTGATAGGATAATGAAAAAAAATATTAGTACTCTTACAAAAAAGACAACTGAACCCATATTCTTTACTTTGTATCATTCACAGAGTCAGGTACCTGATTGGGAAACAAACAAAACACCAGAAGACACAGAAAATGTTTTAGAGTGAAAGAACAAAGAATTGACAAAATTAAATGAAACATGGCCTAGATTTTGGGCTTTGTACACTCAAGTTTCTAGGCACTTAAAGAATTCATTTACTGAATTAATTTATTCGGTAAAGACCGCAAATTTTCAATAGAGAAATTGTCAGAGGAAGGAGAGGGAAGAGGAAAAAAGGCAACAAGGAAATGGATAATTCAGTCCGTGACCTTGATGATGTGGCAGGGTTAGAACTGTTCCCACTGAGAGCAGCTAGCAAAGAGTACATTTGCAAATATCAACTACTTATAAAACATGCGCTCATCATGGATATGCCACTCTGAGACCAGAGGCAAAGTCGGCAAGTTGAGGTGATTGCCTTACACTTCTGTTCAGAGTGGTTTTCTGGGTAATATTCCAGCAGAGTGATGATAGACAGGCTGCTACTGTAACTGGATTTTGAAAAGAGTAGCAGAAATTAATACAAAGCACATTTTGTGTTATTTGAATGTCAAATCATGTACCTATAATGCAAAAATCCAAAAAATGGGTGAATAATAACCAAGTTAGCTGCAGACTGAACAAACTCTTCATAGTAAATGTACACGGGGTGACCTGGAATTCTAACCAATCGCGGTTAGAATTAGGACTGTATGTATGATTAACACTAGACTAACTACGCTAAACTGACCATTGGTGATTAAAGTGCTAAGGTTTGCTTCTCAGAAGCCCAGTGTGATGGTTAGCTTTAATTGCCAGTTTGACACGATGTAGAATCACCCAAGAAATATATCTCAATGAAGGATTACATAGATCAGATTGGTCTGTGGATATGCCTGTGGTTGACAGTCCTGCTTATATTAATGAGGGAAGATTCACTGTGGATAACACCATTATCTGGGTTTGGATCCTAGACTATATAGTTAAGCAAATGAAGTTAATAGTAAGCATGCATGCATTTCTCTCTGCCCTTACTGTGGATGTCATTAGCTGTTTTAAGTTCCTGCCACCTTGACTTCCCAGCTAAGGTAGAGATATATTGTAATCCAGGATTGTGAGCTAAAGTAAACCATTTCATCCTGAGTTTCCTTTTTGTCATGAGATATTACCATATCAAAAGAAATAAAACTAGACTCAGCTTTCTTCCTCAATACAGAGTTCATAAGACATACAGTGATTGCAGCGTTTCAATTATTTCTTGTTTACAGTTAACAGTCATTTTTTTTTTCCAATACCATAAGAAGCAACTAGTCAACCACTTCTTAGTGTGTTCTGTGACGGTGGCTGCTTTGCTGCCCAAAGCCGTTTTTTACTTATCCTGTGTCTCTGTTTGTATAAGTGCTATATTTAAGTAATTGTTTTATTACTACCTTTATCACAAAGGCGTCCTCTATCAATTGAAACAGTTTTTCTAAGACATTTAACCTGATCATATGGGCCAATAAATTACAAAAATCTAAGCACAAAGTCATATATCCATTTTCAGTTTTCTTCTCTAAGACTACTGTGAAAACTGATACAAGTTTCAACTTAGAAACACAGCTGCTTCAAAGACAAGCAATAGGGCTTCTGAAAGGCACACTGTCTTGTGAATTCTAGTGAGCTCCTCTCATTAAGAACCAAACTCTGTCTGGGCTGACGGAATAAGGAATGTTCCATATTTTCTCCATGTTCCTTTGTCCAGAAAACATAATGAGGATGAAGTTACACCAAGCAAGCTGTATGCTTTGTAACCTGTGCCCTGTTACCACATTCAAAAATCCGCAGTAAATGTGGATGAGAGCTAACTGCTGAGAGTAAAATAAAGTTATAAAACAATTTTAAAGAAATAACCAAACTCTTGTAGGGCCTGACAAAAAACTTTAATCCTAGCACCACACAGAGGCAACTGAAACTCTGCCAGATGGAGGCCAGCCTGGTATACATAGCAAGTTCCAAGCCAGCTGGGGCTACAGGGAGATCCCATCTCAAAGAACTTAAACAAAAAATTAAAATAAAAAGAACCATACTTTCTCTGGGCCTCTCAACTCTCATAATTGAGCTCTCACCTTATACTAGCTTTTATTGGTCCAGCTTGCAGAGGATACTCCTAGTATCGTGACAGGTGGACCACCGACTTTATATGGCCCTTATGTGATTGCTTCCTTGCAGATGCTCATAGCATTTGCTCAGTGCATAGACTGGCCTTGAATTACTGTTCTGCCCAAATGTCTCCCTTGAGAAAGGTGGCTCCTTTAAGCTAAGAAATTTGCTAGAGAGGGACTCAGCTGACAGCAGACAGCTGCCTGCATGTCTGCAGTGGGAAATCCTTAGCAAATATTGTCAAATGAAATCCAACAGGAAATGGCAAAGAGGAAAGCACTGTGAGGATAATCAGAAAGGATGTATCTTTTATTATCTATCAATTAAACGTTTGATATATTGACAGGTATAAAAGAGATGAGCCAGAGTTTTTCTTCAGCAGATTCCAAAAAAGCCTTTGAGAATTCAACATTGGAAATCACAGAAAACATGGCACAGAAGGGAATTTCCTTTTAATAAGAGCTGCCCAGTTTTTCCTGAAGATCAGAAAAATACAAAGGATGTTCCCCTTTATAATTTCTATTCTGACATAACTCTGTGATGGTTAGTATTATTTGTCAACTTGACAAGACTCCCCTGGAAAGGTAGTCTCAATGAGAGATTATCTAGATTAGGTGGACTTGTGGGTCTCTGTATAGGAGAATGCTTTGATTACATTGATGGTTAAGACCCACCCACAGTGGGTAGCACCATTCTCTAGAAAGGGATTTAAACTGTAATAGTGGAGCGAGCACACTGAACATTGACATGCACACATTAACTCATTGCTCCTGCTCTTGATTTTGGGTGAAATGTGTCTTGCTGCCTCAAATTTCAGCTGCTGTGACTTCGCAGTAATGAACTGTAACTTGGAATTGTGAGTCATATAAACCTTGTCTCCCTTAAATTGCTTTTGTCAGTGTATTTATATTACAGCAACAGAAAAGGAAACTAATACAGATATTTATGCAAACATAATTCTAAAGCATATAGAAAATAATTTAGTAATAGATTATACCAAATTTACAGTGTATAAAGTAATGGATGCAATAAATTTCCTTGATATATAATTTATAAGCAGTTAAAATAACTATACTTAAATAAGAATAAATAAAAAAAGACCTTCAATAATTATAAGTTTATAAAAGAAACTGAATATATATTGCTGACACAGTTAAAGGAGGTATACATAAATGATAGTTTAAAGTATGGTGTGTAAAAATAAGCATGTTAAAATTTATATTTTCCATTTCTGAACAAAATGTGTGCTTTCAACAAGCGCAGTGAGTTAGGAATTTGGTGTTCGGGTTCCTGTATTCTTCTCTACTTCTTACTCTCTAATTTCTACCTTCTGTCATTTTCATAACATAAATGATTAATATATGTTTCATTCTAATTCCAAAAAGATCCAATTTTGAATATCTATGTACCTTACAAAGTCAATATACATAAAAAGAATTCTATAATCTGACATTTTATTTTATTGCTGACACAGTTAAAGGAGGTATAAATAAATGATAGTTTAAAGTATGGTGTGTAAAAATAAGCATGTTAAAATTTATATTTTCCATTTCTGAACAAAATGTGTGCTTTCAACAAGCACAGTGAGTTAGGAATTTGGTGTTCGGGTTCCTGTATTCTTCTCTACTTCTTACTCTCTAATTTCTACCTTCTGTCATTTTTATAGCATAAATGATTAATATATGTTTCATTCTCATTACAAAAACATCCAATTTTGAATATCTATGTACCTTACAAAGTCAATATACATAAATAGAATTCTATAATCTGACATTTTATTTTAGTTCCTCTAATTTTTAAATACATGTGTGTTCATATATGTGTGTATGAATTCAAAAATTTATTGGAGTGAAAACTACTCAGCCTTATGGGGAAACAATTAAAGTTTTGAATTTTGAAAGTACTTTTTACATGGAATCTACCTGCTTATCAGTCCATACTGATAAACATTAAAAGCAAGGACAACCTGGTGGTGCTAGCTAGCATGGTTCAACCAACTGTACAGTGAGTCTCTTTCTTAATTGTGTATGTGCACAGGTCACAGGTCAATTTCCCTCCACCTTATTTTCAATTTTAGAGTCTCTGAATCTGAAGCTTGCTGATTTGTCCAGACAGTCTGTCCTGCAGGCTCCAGGTGTCTTCCTTTCCCAGCCTCCCCAGCACTAGGATTACAGGTGAACCCTGCCAAGCCTGGCTTTTTGCTTGGGCTCAAAAATAAAAGCATGACTGTGTTTGAGAACTTCAGTGATTGAGCCATGTTCTCAGCCTCTATAATATGGAAATTTCTACTAAAGATATAGATTTGGAAGTGAAAATCTTTATTTTGATTGAGACAACAGACCTGGAAATTTGCAAGAAAAAAAATCAAATCTATCTCTCTTACTTCAAAGGCTTGAATGGCCTTGAAACCATGTTATGCATAAACACAAAACACCTTAGACTATAACTCATACTCAGAATTATTTATACAGTGAGTTATACCATTTATGATGAAACCAATAAAAATGAGCGCTAAATAACACTAAACTACTGGAATCATAATTGGAGCTTTCATAGACATGCTTTTATTTTTGAAGTATGAATTAGTTTAAAATTTATTTTATATTAATAATTCAATGTTAATAATACCAGGATGTTTGATAATGTCTACATTAACTGTTTTCTTATTAACAAAAGCACTTCTACAATACCCACTGCATTATAAGGGATATATTTCATTACATGTGAGGTAAAGCTATCTCCCTTCAGTTTGTGACAGTGATTACAATGTTACTTAAGACCTTAATATGCTAAAGTTTTCTTTGAAAATAAAATGACTCTTCCTCTTTCCAATAATCTTGCAGGGTTGGGATGCAGTAGCTCTGTGATTTCCTAAACATTACTGAGACGATCTTGTTTTAATCCCTAGCACTGTGGAAAAACAAAATTCTTGCAATAGTGTTATTTTAAATAAAAGTAAGAATTTGTGCAGAAACCAATAGTTAAATCTATGGTGTGGTAGCTTAAGCGTGATTGTAATAATCTAGGTACATCTTTTCCTTCAACAGACACATAGTCCTATTTTTTTTTGTATTATTAAACCTAAATGTGTTAAATTTTGGTGACATAATTTAAGCCAGTGTTTAGGAGGAAATATTTTCTTAAATAAGTTCAGCTAACATTCTAAAGTGAATTAAAATTCACTCTGGGTTTAGAATTCCTAATCATTTGCAATAAAACTCAGCATTAACAAAATGTGATAATTTCTCAAGTAAACAGTATCAGAGACAATGTAAGTTACCTTATATTAAAGTTACTTAATGTGCCTAATTTATATCAAGTTATCCTGAACCAAGATAAAATTCTTCTTTCTTTTTCATGCTGACTTTGTATCTCAGCTATTACTTGTGTTGTTATTTATAATGTATGAGGACTTTTGCAGTTTTAACATCCCTGAGGGAAGTTAACAGTGCTTTTCTCATATCTGTGTGGCATGTATAGATTCATCTGCTTCATTTTCTAAGATGTCTAATGAGTAATGAGAAACAAAATAATTTATTGAATAGGAAAGGAGTCCACACTATGGGGAACTAATTATTATTTTGCATCCTGAGTACACTTTTTTTCTACTTAATCTACATAGGGCTATTCACCACATGTATCAGACAAAACATGGTGGTATTAGCATTGCAATAGACAGTTTCAACAGCTTGTACTGGGATCCCTTTTTTTTCATGCAGATTTTGAGTACCAGGAGTCTCCATTGTGGAGCAGCTAGGAACATGTGTGGTCTTTCCACAAAATTTGGAGAAAAGCCTGACTACTCTGAAACATGCTATTTTAAGACCAGAAAGAGAGAATGGTGCTGAAAACAAGTAGATAGTGGAAAGAAAAGATTAATTCTTTCAATGAAAATATGACATCAAGGTTAAACAGGTTTTCTAGAAAGAGAAAATGAACCTCTCCCAGCAGGCATCAGTTGCCAAAAGTTCCTTTGGTTGAGTTGGGGTTTCCTACCCACCTCCCCATGTCTATGCTGGGATTTTGTATACTCTTAGTTTACACAGAACTTGGCAGGTTGTCACCACTGCTATGAGTTCACGTGAATAAACAAACAGCTGTCTGGAAAAGAAAAAAAAAGAGAAAATGAAGTCTTACCTTGACCGATGCGATGGATGTTGACAAAAGAACACGTATTTTAATAAAATGTTGGCAAGTGGAAATAAAATACAATGATAAATAATTCATGGTGAACAATGAATGACAAGTGCCTGCTTATGAACTTTAATATCCTTTCATTAAAGTTTATTTTGTGTGTATGAGAGTTTTGCTTGTATGTATGTAAGTACACCACATGTATGCAATATCTTCAGCATCCAAAAGGGCATTGGATCTCCTGAAATTGATGTTACATACAGTTGTTAGCTGCCACGTGAATGCTGGGATCTGAACCAGGTCCTCTGCCAGAGCAGCCCACACTCTTCACCACTGGGCAATCACTCCAGCCCTAATCTTTAGTGCTCATATCAGTGCAGAGGAGTTCATCAATGCATATGCTGACTATGTTGGTGAGTATTATAAATGACCAGAAACCATGGAAAACAATATGGGGTGGGAGGTTCCTTGGGAATATTTTTCAAACCTGAATGATAATCATACAGTTCTAATACTGGAGATACACACACAGACACACAAAGACACACACAGACACACACAGAAACACACACATATTAATAGTAAATAAAATCAGTGTGCCGAGGGAATCCTATCAATTTTTTGGTTTTGTAGAACTATTTGCCATAGCCAAGAAAATTCTCAAAGTGAGCTATAACTGAATTGTTTTACAAAATGGCACACATTTATAATGGCTTCTTAATCACCAAAACAAATGAAATCCTATCATTTGTGGCAAAGTTGATAGAATTGGAGATTGGCTAAATAAGTCACACACAAAAGTCAAATAGTGCATATTATTAGTCATATATAGAATATTAAAGATTATCTTCTGGCAGAAGAAAACACAACAGTGACAAGTAGAGGCTATTGAAAGGAGGGAGGATGGCATAGTGAGAAATGGTCAGTCAAGGTGTATTAATATAGTTAGATAAATGCAAGACGTTCAGGTATGCAATTGTTTAGTAGACTAACAATTAATGATAATTTTCTGCATGTTTCTGTCCAAGTAATAAAGGAATTTTAGATGTTTTAGCCATACATAGAATTCGAGAATGAACATTAAGAATGCTTTTTAAATACATTTTCACTGAGTTTTTGTGTATTTCATAAAGAACATCCCATAGATCCCACTGGATTTCACACATTCTTCCATTTATGTTAAGGCCTATTGAGCCAGCTTAGTGTCCCTAGATGACCCTCAGTGCAAGTTAATTCACCCACTCTATCTAGAGTCCTTCCCTTAAAGAAGGCAAACTCTTCCTCACCCAGTAGTAATCAGCTGCCAATAGTTCTTCGGCTAAGATTAAGACCTTCTGCCCTTGTCCACAGTTCTGTGCTGGGTTTTTGTCTACTTGAATTTGCATGGGTCTTCTGCATCAATAAAGCTCCCTCTTGCAACAGATGGCAATGTACTCAGGGCTCAGGGATCAATGCAGAAGAGGGGATGGAAAGATTGTAAGATCCAGTCCTTAGGAAAATAGGTCTTACCACCTCCTGGGACCTTCCACATAATGAAATTACAGCAAGAAGGCTTTTAAATTGATAAAATATATACCTAGATACATATATTGAAATATTATGTGACATATATATGTATATATATATATATTGCTTTTCTTTACCAGTTCAAAATAAATCAAAATAAATTCAATAAAATTATCATCAAGATGGAGATAGTATATCACAAATATTGATTAAATATATTAAGCAAATTCAAAATGCAGTGGGTGATGTTTGGGAAGGAGCAGGTCACAAAACATAGCTATAAAGTTGGTGGATGAACTAACAATTTTCTTCTTAATTTCATTCAGCTTTATGTATATTGCTCCAAATTAACCATTCAACCTAAACTTCCAAAATTCAAACTGACAGTTGGTACTAGGAACTAAGATGCCTAAGATGCACCATCCCAGAGAATTATTCCGGGGATGATCCTGTCAAGCTTTTAAGTCTGTATTTACTCATGAAGTATTCATCCTAATTTAAGCAATCATATAAACTAGATGCCATGGCATCTGGAGATATAGCTCAGTGCTTAAGAGCACTGGTTCTTCCTGAAGAGGACCCAGGGTCAATTCCCAGTACCTACATGGAGGCTAACAACCATTAGTAACTCTTGTAACTCCAGTTCCAGGGGATCTGATGGTCTTTTCTGACCTCTACAGGACTGCATGGCATGGGTCACCTACCTACATGCAGACAATACACTCATACACATTAAATAAAAATAATGAAATATTTTTTAAATGTTGATATTAAAAAGCACCAAGAACTGGACATGATGGTACATGCCTTTAGTCTGGGCACTTGGGCGGTAGAGGCAGGCAGATCCCTGTGAGATCTAGGCCTCTTTGTCTACAGAGTGAGTTCCAGGCCAGAACTCAAAAAGATGGAAAATGATGGAAATGTCTCAACACGTTGGAAGAACTCGAGAAGCACCAAGAGGGTTAGCAAGATAACTTAGAGGCTAAATAAAGACACTTGCTCCACAAGCCTGATGACCTGAATTTGGTCGCCACATATTTTAATTTAAGGCAGCAAATGAGATCTTTCTGGTATGTAACTATTAAGTAGTTACAAAAAGTATGATTTGAGCCCAGAGTGAAATTGGAATATAGCCTATAAATATATAAATATATTCTAGCATTTGAGCCAAGGTAATCTCTCTATTTTAAATTTTGTATACAATTTTTATATAAGAATATCGTTACCATATTTAGGAAAAACACATTGAAACAATGAGTAAAAGTGGAACAGTTGAGAATAAAGCTTTTATATATTTTTGAGATAATATGCTAGAGAAGCCTTCTTCTCACTTGTAAATAAAGATCACAGTTAAGTGAACCAGTTTGGCTGAAACAAAAATACAGCTATGAAGCTTAGGCTTGGGGTGGTGGCACAAGTCTTTAATGAAGCACTTGGGAGCCAGAGGCAGGAGGATTTCTGGGAGTTCAAGACCATCCTGGTCTACATAATTAGCTCAAGGTTATCTAGGATTACGTAGTTAAAACACTGTATCGTGTGTGTGTGTGTGTGTGTGTGTGTGTGTGTGTGTGTGTGTGTGTGTGTGTGAGATTTGGGGGTTTAGTTATAGAGAGTGTTCATGAATAGATAATGTACTGAGACTAGAGCAGTGGAAAGTCATAGGAGGAAATTCTGAGGATGGCAACATGAAGCCAGACAGTTAATGGGAAGAAGAGCAAGTGCCAAAAAGGAATTGCTACATGTGTAATTTGGTTTAGGATAAATCATGAATACATTTTTGGAAAGGAGTGAAAATTTCCTTGAAATTCTCAACATAATTACAATAATCAGACAAAATCTATTATACTTCGTGGCCCAAAAATAATGCTGGCTTGAGCCATGATTCTTGGAGGCCACGATGTGGCAGAAACTGGCACGGAAGAATGAAGAGCCAAGGGGCAGCGAGCAATTCCAGCAGCCTGTCATTGTTTTTTTTTTTAATTTTTTTTTTAATATTTAAAAATTATTTAATAACAACATACTTAGAAGAAGCATATCATTACAACACAATTGACATATTCAATCCTGAGGTAGGATGCATCTCTTTCAAAATTGGCTGTAAATTTTTAGGTTTACAGTTGAATTATTACGAGAACCTTGAGAGTGAGTAGGAAGGATGGACTGGCAGGTTGGCAAGCTGGCAGGCTAGTAGGTGAGGTGACTATTCATACAGAAAAATTCTTTTTCAATGCAATTGACATTGGATGTTTGTTTTGAGAGTATGGCTTGTGCTGAGGAGTGAAAGGAGAGGAAGTGCTGACATGTGTAACAGGGTGACTCTCATAAAGGACTATGTTTAGATTGCTGGGGTAAAAGCCAACTTACACTTGGCAGCAGGAAATTCCAAAAAAAAAAAAAAAAAGAAAGAAAGAAAAGAAAAGCTGAGATGATGAATAGGTACAGATTGCTTCACTGGGAAGACAATATTCCACTGATAGAAAAATCTGAGATGGAGGAAGAACAGGAAAATAAAATCTTACACTTAATTCTAGAACTGCCAACAGAAAGAATGAAATTGAAGGACCGGAAAAACTCTCCAGATAAAACTTTTCTGGATAAAACTCTCATTCTAAAAATTGCTCAAAAGATCAGAAATATTAGATCTGTAATTTAGTAGTTGCTTAGAGAAAAGAAAACAATGGAAATGTTATTTCCCAGGTAAAAGCTAACTCATTTATTTAAGGCACTAAGCTGAAATAGGGGCAGTGAACCTTTTACTAAAAACACTTCAGAAGAAACAGAAGTGTACATCAATTGTTGATGTGTGTATATCCACATCAGATATGGTAAACGCATTTTTGTGTGTGTGAATGTTTTAATGTACACACAACAGCAATGCAGTTTCTTGGGAATAACTTTCCGAATCATAACATTCTGTGACCTCAGTGGATCAAGGTACTTGAAGCCATTCTTGAACACTAAGTATAACACAGCGTAATTAGCACAACATTGGTTCATACACTTTTTGGAATGCATAGGTAATGCACTATTCAACCAGGTTCACATTATTCACTATGTCCTTTTCGAGGATTCTTATGAAAAATGTGATTCATAATAATATCACAGTCAGTTTAGACACTGCATTTTAATTTCACTCAACATTGTTATATAATTTTATTTAGTAAGTCAGTTTATATATAAAAGCAGTTGGGCCAGGAGTAAAATGCCACCTGGCTTCCCTGATTTCCACTTGGCTGTTGCTGTTTTTAATATTCTATTTGTTATTTTTATTTTCTGTGTATGAGTGTATTGCCTGCATGTTTGTAAATGCACCCATGTCCTACAATGGTCACAGAGGTCAGAAGAGGGCATCAGATCCCATGGAACTGGATTTATGGACAATTGTTAGCTGCCATGGGGGTGCTCAGAATAGAACCCAGGTCCTCTGCAAGAGCAGTCAGTGACCTTAACCACTGAGACATCTCTCCTGCTGTGGATTGGTTTTATATTTATAATATTTGGAAATGTATGAAAAAACGTGTATTTTGAATTTAGTAATTTATGTGCATGGTACTAAATAATAGGCTTTCTTTGAAAGCAAAATCCAATGATTGCATAATGATAAGAATACGCAGAGGCAAAACATAAAATAATGATACATAACATGTCTATATAATGAAGATAAGCACAAATGTATTCACATGGTTCTCTGGGGGAACAGAGCTGACAGAATCAACATATATTAGATGAGGATTTATTAGATTGAATTACAAGGTATAGTCTAGGTAGTTCAACAGTAGCTTTTTTTTTTACACTGGTTATGCTGAGAACCCAGTATCCGCTTAGTCCACCAGGTCTTGCCAGTCCCAATCTGTTGCAGAAAACCTGGAGGATTCCTGGAGAACCAAGGTACTTCAGTCCACATTCAAAAGCTGAAGACTCTGGCTTCTCATGTCACTGAAGGATGGAAGCAGCAGGGCCAGCAGCAGCAACAGGATGGATGAGCTCACAAGCAAGAGGCAGAGGCAAGATTTTCCCTCAGACCTTCTTATATGGGGCCATCTGAAGGTGCTCTCCACATTTAGGATGGTCTTTCCTCTTCATCTAACCTAATCCAGAAAATCTCTCACAAGCATGCCCAGAGGCTTAATATTCTAGATTCAGTTCTGTTTTTGTAATAAAAAACACTCTGACAAAAAGTAATTTAGGGGGCTGGATAGATGGCTTAGCAGTTAAGAGCACTGGCTCTTCTTGGTTTTGAGTCTCAGCACCCACATGGCAGCTAACAACCATCTTTCACCCCAGTTCCAGGGAATCAGACACCCTCTTCTGGCTTCTGCAGACTTTGCACAACACCAGTGCACTTAAATATATGCAGGCAAAACACTCATATACATAAAATAAATAAATAAATAAACATTTTTAAAAAGCAACTTAGGGGAGGAAGGATCTATTTTTAGATCAGAGTTTAAGACATAATCTTTCACAGCAGGGAATTTGCCATGGCAGGAACTAAATCAGCTAGTCACATCAAAGCCACAAAGACAGAAATAAATTAGTGCATTTCTCACTTGCTTTCTTATGCTCAGCTCAATTTGTCCACTCTTGTATAGTTCTAGAACCCCTGCCTAGGGAATGGTACTACCCACAGAGGGCTGGGTCTTCCCACATCAATTCAGACAGTCTTCTGTAAACAAGCCCACAGGTTAACCCAATGTAGACACTTTCTTATTGAGGCGCCCTTCCCAGATGATTCTAGGTTGTGTCAAGTTGCAAAGTCAACCATCCCACTAATCTAATCTACATAATCCATTCTGTAATCACTTATAGAAGCTTCCAGATACTTGCCTTATGGGTGGTTGTAGATGTTATCAAGTTGTCAATATTAACATCACAAAATAGAATATATTTTGATTATGAAACAGTGTTGTGCCACATGAAAATGATACACCATTGAATTATCTGCTTCAGTGTAGTGAACATATTAGATTGTGTGTGATTTTATGTGGATAAATAAATTTTAAACTTTAGTGACTTCATTTAGCCTACATGTGTAAAAACTAAACAATATACCCAGTCTAGCTAACAATGAATTTGAGTGCTAGTCTGTGGTCACAATGATGTTCATCACAATGTGAATCTTTGCTTAGGTGTATGCTGCTTTAAGAGTTATAATCATATGGCAAAAGCAAAACCATAAGTGAAGGATTGCTAAGTGGAGCTGACATGCCTTATAGTGAAATACTGTGGCATTACTTTGTTGAATAATTTTGCACTATATATAAGACCAAACACCTTTATTATGCTGCTATAAACTCCCAGGCAACTAAATTATTTTAATTGGGCTTTTCTTGTGCTTTTAATCTCAATCACAGACATCTTGTCTTTATAAAGACATGTATACTATATAAGGCCCAATGAAAATTAGTCTACTTTTTTCATAAATATTCCTGTATTATTTTCAAAATGCTTTTTCTCATGATTTTCTACATTCAAAATGTACAGCATTTTTTAATAAAATAAAGTGAACAATAAAATGAAGCACTTAGATTTTCTGTGGCTTTTACTATTGAGATACTCAGCTTTGATTTTAATGCATCATTGTACATTTGCAGGCAGGTATAAGGAATAATGAAGAGAGTTCCCTGTGGGATCTTTGTACAATTATTCCCTGGTTCACTTCTAAATTCCAACACTGATTCATTGTACCTGGGGTTAAAATAGTTTACTACTACCCACCTGTATCTTCATGTACATTTAGTTCTGAAGAGTTCTCATTACTTTTAGTATCTTTCAAGGCACATTTCAGTGTCTTTTACGACATATATTTTCAATGATGTGCTAATATACGATGATCTAAAGCAATTTCTGTACCATTTTAACATCTGTGCATATTCCCGTATCTTCTACTAAGATGCTGCAAGTCCATTACATTCCTTATTTTTGTTCCTTCTCCCTGGTCAACAATTCTTGGTGTACTGCTGTCTGGTTTGCTTATTTTTAAATTTTTAAATTTCTAGAGTACCTTATATGAGTGACTAATACTCTTTAGAATATTAGTTAATGTCTTTGTGATGTGTAACTTTTCCTATACCTTAGAACTGTAAACATAAGATGTTGGGAGGGCATTTATAATAGAGCATTATTTCTCCTGCCTAGGTATTTGGATAGCTTTATTTTATATTTGCCATAGCACCCCTGCTTATCAACACTGAAGCCAAAAACCACCCTCCAATTCTACAGTGACCAAGTGTCTAAATTCTCAAAAGAAGAACACAGGCTGGGAAGAAACAAATAACTCTTGAGTCAGGTATGTGGGTCCTTCTGAGTGCTTACATAACACTTCAAGAAATTGTCGCTGTGTAACTTTGACAATATGTTCAGAGCAGTTTCAGATTCACAGCACATATGAGAAGAATCTGAAGATTTTCTATGTTCTCCACCACACACATATGCATCGTTTCCCAGAATGAATATTTGCACCATATTGCTCTGTCTTCAACAAGCCATATTCACACACAAATACAGCAGACAATGAGGTCAGTGATTTCCATCAGGGTTCACTCCGGGTACCTTGTGAGACTTGCGTATGCAGGACGATACAAAGCAGCATGTTTTCACTTTCCTAAAACTCCCTTATTCTTCATCTATTCATCCATTCCTTGCCTGTGCCCCCAACAAACACTGATTCTTCAATCTGCATTATTCTGACCTTCCCGAATTCTAGTCCTACAACACAGTGTGTAGCCTTCATAGCTTAGCTTCCTCCAAAAAGCAATATATGGTCATATTTCCTCTCTGAATTTCCATCACTTCCTCATTCATTCCTTTTTAGTGGTAAATATTACTCCATTACCTGCACTAACCATGGCTACCTAGTCAGTTATTACATATAACAAGATATTGTACATACAAGAATTTCTAAATAATTTGGTTAAATTCCAAGAACCAGGATTGCTGCATCCCTGTTTAACAAGTGTTAACTTGCTAAGTAAAGAATTACTTATTTACTTTTGATTTTGCATCATTCTGAAAGTCAGTAAAAATTATCAGTGTGTTTTTAAATAATTAGATTTATGCACAATGACAGAATAAGTAATAAAATGAAGAGAAATTGTTATGTCTTAGGTAGAAATCTTGTTTAATGCTGACGTTTTTCTTTACGTAGCTCTTTATAGTTTTATTTAGAGCAGAGTTCAATGTTTTAAAAATATATTTTATTTATTGTTTTCATTTTATGTATATGAGTGTGTTGTCTACATGTATGTAAGTGCACCTGTGTCACTCAGTGTCCATAGAGGTCAGAAAAGGGCATCAGGTCCCTGGAACTGGGTTACAGACAGTGGTCAGACACCGTAAGGTCCTCTGTAGATCAACCAGTGCTCTAAACCGCTGAGCCAACTCTTTAGTCTTAGAATTCAATTTTTATTTGTTCAAAAATTTCCAATTCAGTCAATGTGTGGGTTTGGTCCTTTATCCTGTTTTTGTAAAATGAGAGTAGAAATATGTATATCCACATCATGAAACATGAAAAATTATCATACTTATATAAAATGCTACCCTTTATGTATTCAATATTTCCAAATTTAATGTACATATATAAAGTTTGAAATTTTAAATGATACCTGAACAATTAACTTTGTACATATATTTATATTCTTTGTTCCTAAATTTGATACTCAAGTAATTGCTATATATGCAGTCGAAGATCATCACAGTCTCATCCATTCAGAACCAAAAGTACATCCAATAAAAATATTAAGGATCTAGGAAATGTAAGCAAAGCCTAGTGATATGTAGTTACAAAAGACAAAACTTAAATAAATGCAAAAATTTAGAAATAACATCATATTTGTGTAAGCCAGCATGTGCAACCGGAGTAGATTTTTACTCTAATTTCTAAATTTAAATCAATTTCAAAGCAAGTGGCTGTCCTTATACCTTTTTTATATTAATTTCATGATGTGTGTTTTAGTGTGCCAAAGCTTCTTAATTATATATAACCCAGCTTATCTATCCTTCACATTTATATCCTGATTGATATATTTGAGTGATTTTCAGAAAATTCTTACCTATGCTGAAATCTTGAAGGTTTTTTCTGTATTTCCTATATAAGAAAAATAAATTGGAATCTGTAATTAGTAGAAAAGAGGAAAAAGGGAGGAAGGTTTGGGTGGGTGACAATGACCAAGTAAGAAATTTCTTTATGAAACTCACCAATATGTACAATGAATAAACATCAAAACATTTTTAAATTTATTTTTATTTTATGTCAATGAGTGTTATGTGCATGTAAGTACTCCCATGTTGTGCAGTGCCCATGGACGATGGAACACAATGTCAGAACCCCTGGAACTAAATTGGAGTTACAGATGATTGTTAGCTGCCAAGTGGGTACTAGGATTTGAACTCTGATCCTCTGCAAGAACAGCCAGTGCTCTTAATCACTGAACCATTTCTCCATTACCCCCATCAAAACTATTTTAACAAGAGGGTTTGGAGAGATGACTTAGTGTTTAAGAGCACTGGCTTCTCTTGCACAGAACCTGGGTTAGGTTCTCAGCACCTACATGGTGACTCCAGTTCCAGGGAAAATTGATATCCTCTTCTGACCATTGCATGACACCAGTGCCCTTATATACAGAGAGGCAATATGCACATAAAATAATAAATAAAATATTTCTAAAAACCTAAAGAAGATATGAAAAGTAATGTGGTATACTGGGAAAATTGATGATGTATGTACTCTAAACCAAAGAAACAATGTCATAGTGTCCTTACAATTCGAGGCATTTTCTATATGATCTTTTGTTAAAAACAAAACAAAACATCTTACAGCATGCTGATGTAAAGGACATCTTACAACACACAAAACATAAATTAGCAAAACTGTTCCTCAGAACATCACATTTAGTAGAGAACAGTAATTGAAATGTGTACTAGAAAAGAAAATGGTACAGTAATTGAAATGTGTACTAGAAAAGAAAATGGTACCATAAAAAATGTCCTAA
>NW_008353490.1:1640437-1660350 GCF_000622305.1 Nannospalax galili | reverse complement strand
ACACACACACACACACACACACACACACACACACACACACACATTAGCTGATAGAATCAAATAGTGTACTAAAAATTTCAGCACCTTTTTAAAAAGCTTGTTTTCCCACTTTTATATCTGTGTGTGTGTGTATGTGTGTGTGTATTATGTATATGTGTATGTATGCATTTGTGTGTCTGTGGGCACCAGTGTGAAATATTATGTGTGGATGTCAGAAGACTATATCAGGTGTGAGTCCTCCCTTTCTACCTTGTTTTAAACAGTGGTTCTTGCTGTTCACCAATTTGTATTCCAGGCTAGCTGGTCCTGGAATTCCTGGGGATTCTGCTATCTCCATCTCCTGTTTTATTGTTGGAGTGCTGGGATTACAGAAAGACTGCATTATTGTGTCAAGCGTTATTGGGTTCTGGTGATTCAAAACCAGGTCCTCATGCTTGTATGACAAGTCCTTTAACTCCTGGGCCATATCGCCATTTGTGGCACTGAGTTTTGAGGTAGATTATTCTGAGGTTATTTCAACACCTCTATCCTAATTTGTGACTTTTCCATAAAGGCTATTAAGAGGAACCATCTTCATTTAATAGGTATTTCAATTCTATAAAAATATGAAAGCATCAGTTTGTATATTCAGCCTTAACATTAAAAAGACAGTAAGGTATTATCAATTTTGCCCTGAAAACATTCAGTGTCCTTTGATTTAGAGTTGCAAATATGAAATACTTAAGAATTTCTTTATGTATATTTTTACCTTACTATAAGGTAACATATATTTATTGCATTTAATACATTTTTCTATTATCCAAAAGTCACTTTTAAAATTGTGTAAGTGATTAGTACATATTTCTTGAATGTAATATAAAATATTGGGGCTAAGAATATAGCTCCGTTGGTGGTGTGCTTTCCCAGTATGGACAAAACCCTGAATTACTCCCTAGCATTTCATCATGAGTATAGTAATATCCACTGTAATCCCAGCACTTCGGAGGTAGAGGAAGATGTATCAGGAGTATATTATTTTTATATGTATCCAGAGTTACACAATGAGTTTACAAAGAGCCTGGAATATGAGTCCCTGTCTCAAAATACAAGAAGAAAAAAAGGAGAGAGAGAAAGAGAGAGAGAGAGAGAGAGAGAGAGAGAAATGCTGTTGTTATACAGAGTTAACAATCACTTTCATTATAGCCATGAATTTACGATTGAAATATTTATACTTGTACTGACAGTTTACAATACAACATGAATCTCTACACAAAAAAAGCATGAAAAAATTGCAAGTAGATAAAATGACATCAATAAGATATGTACCAAGCATTACATTAAGTTATAAGATATGCATAGCCAATTTTCTGAAAATTAATATAAATGTCCATTTATAACTATTTATGTTGTATAATGCAAGACTGTAATACGACCATATCTTTAAAATTGAGAGCCGCACACATGCTTGTGATTCAAATAGACTCCTGCTAAATGTTCACTGAGTATCTTCAACAGTTGGAAATATAGAAAGAAATATAGATCACAAAAATTACTGAATGCAATCAGTTGATAATGTTAATGGAATACCACAAGAGACTTATACCAGTATTTCAACTCAGACATAGATAAGCTAGAGGTGACGTAGCAAAGGGCACTACTTAGGAAGCACTTCTTAGCTTGTAGCCAAGTGCATGCAGCTACAAATCCCACATGCACTAGACAACCAACACTACAATGAACAAGGCACTTTCACACCTCTGTTCTCAGAGCCCTTGGCTATGTTGAGAACTTGGGAATTGTTCAATGCATTACTTTGAAAAACATGAATAAATGTAGTAAAGAATCAGAATACTGTGCTAGTTGAGAAAATTAAATTTCTTGACAAACAAAAACATATAGTCTAACACTGGGTGAAGGATACTAATTAAAATTTTCTGGAGATAAAATAATTAAAATGTAACAATGTTTACAAGCCAAATTCATTACCTTCTGAAGATTACATAAGAACCTGGAACTATTTTGATGACTGGGGCAATTATGCCTGATAATAGATAATGTTAATTTATGAATACTGTAAAATATACTTTAATGTTTATGAAAGTATTCATATTCATTTACAGATTTATAGATATTATAATTAAAGCACTTTGAAAGACATGCCCTTTTTATCATGACAAAGATCAATATGTCATTCAGTTGAAGATGTAGTAATAGTTAAAGCCATTCAAGTATATCATGTGTTGAAAGAAAACTTCTAAACTATATTAGCTGAGTTTGTCAGAGAAAATAAAGATTCATGAGTTAGGCAACACTTGAAACTGAAGACTGAAAGTTCCACACTGGCAGCATGGAGAACCGGCTTTCTGCAGCTGAACACAGAGACAAAGAAATGATCATAGAACTCAGCAGGTATATATCTGTATATCCAAGTACATGAAAATAGGCACTGCATTGTCACTGGATAAAGTCAACCCATTCATCAGATTCCACTGGAACAACAAATTACTGTAGTTTGGACTGTACCTATCTCTGGAAATGTTCAATTGGTTTGGGGAGCAAATATTATTAAGAAAGTTGACATTGCTATTCCTTGAGTACTGTAAATATAGCACTTATCTCTCCTGTGTGTTCTATTTTAAACATTTTTTATGTTATGCTGTGATTTTTTCTACTTGTAAAAATGCTGCAGATGGAAGAATTTCTGGGACTACATGCAGAAGATTTGCAAGACAGAGTGTCAACAAAAATCAGAGATGTGGAAGGGTCTCATGAACTCCATCCCTATCTGAGGAGCTATTGGTAGTTGATGGCTACTGTGTGAGAGAGACTCAGTTTTCTTCAGGAATATGAGTATTGATGAGTTGCCCATGTTCTAGTAGATTCTCCCACAACATGCACACACAAGGCAGAACTAAAAGAACTCAGTGAGCATTAAAATTAAAAGAGAGACAAAGAAAGCAAAGCAATTGGGAAGGAAAAGTGCGAATAAATGGGGGGGGATTGAAGGGGTGGGAATGGGGAATAGATTAGAATATTGAATGTATGGATATTAAATATTTTAAAATATCATTAAACAAGAATGTTTAAATGCCAAAGTAAGTAAAGCATCAAAACATACTGCATTACTAATTTTTATGTAGTTTGGAGATGCTGCCAGTTTCCTAAAACAGGGATCATCTCTGTGCTGTCTTTTCAGTAGGGCAGATGGCTGCCAGGCTGCCTCCCTCAAAGCCCTTTGTAGTCCTCTGATGGCTAATTTTAATATATGCAAAGTGGCCTCTCTGCAACTGTCTGGCCACGGCCTTTCTGAAAAATGAACACTGCAGTGAGCTTTAGCTCTTTACACTTGTAGCTGCACAGATATGATAGAGAGATGTGCCTGTACGACATGCAAACTAAGGCATCAAAGTAAGGGGCTGTGCTCCTGAGTCTATGGAACTGACACACAACCAGCAACATTAAATGAGGAAAGATGATTATAAATCTCATTAAAGGAAATGTTAATGCTTCTGTTACAGTAGTCAAACAAATACAGTCCCTAAATTTTTAGTGAAGATGTGGCTGGCAAGAGTTTTTCAGGGTATTTTCAAAAGCATATTAGCACCTAATTTCACTAAAATGAATTATCACGGAAAATAAATGCAATGTATTATTTTTAAATCATTCAATCTTATTCTGTAAAAATATCTAAGTGAGTACATTAAATTGGGTTGGGTGGGATGAGGGGATGGTGCAGATAGGGGAGGAGATACAAATATCAAACTACATTGCATAAAAATTGCAAAATTCAGTTAAAATTATGCGCAAACAAAAATGCTGTTTCTGTGAATATGTATGTTTTAACCCTTTATTTTACAGCCCCAAAGAAAGGTAGTAAAGACTATTTCAAAATTTTCTGATTAAACTCATTGAGATCTTGACTTGTATTGAATATAGTTTGAAACAATAACTATCATCCAAGAATCATTGTGTTTATTATTATCACTGTATTTCTTTTGCTTTTCAATTATGTAGTTCCCATTTTCAAGAAACAAATAATTAATTTTCATTACACTAGGACATGCCTTCCAAGATGTCATGCTGTGATCATTGGTGTTTTTCACTCTTGTGACTCCAGTAGACATTACTGGGACTAGAATTTTATCTTAATTCAATAAAAATTGGGTATGTTACTTCGTAAGTCATCATACCTGTGTTTTGATCTACTTGTAAAGTGTTTCTGTTTTGTGTATGTTGTAAAACATTTTTAATAAAAGAAATACTTGTGGATTAAAAACAACCTTATGGGGAAATAAAGTTTATTCATAGTTTTGGATTAGATAGTTGAAAACTATGATAATTTTAGGAAGCTTCTACAGAAGTATTTTTCCAAATGACTTTTTCCAAAGGTCTTTAATATTGGCTATCCTGCTTGCCTTCCCTCCTCTACCTTGCCCTCCCACATGCCACCCCATTTAACTTTTTCTGTTCCATTATTTTCCTTTATCCCCCTAAGTAATTGCTTATGTCCCCTTTGAAATCATTCCCTAATGACATCTTACTAGTTTTGTGACATCTATAGGCATTTTAAATAAAACAGATATATCAAAAGTTTAAAAGTTGTCATCCATAAATGAGAGGCAATATTTGATGTTCATCTTTGTGCCCCTGATAAGTCAGCCAGGAGCTAGTGGATTGTCATACATTGAAGGGTGTTTGGGTAGCACTTGATCAATTAAAATAAAATGAGGACATAAAGTTGGGTGTGTAGGAAAGGGGGTGGCTCTGTGAGTAATTGGAAGGTGGTAGTCAATATGCTAAAACTACATTGTATGAAATTCTCAAAGAATTAGTAAAAATATTTTTAAAACATTATGATTGAAGTTATGCTAAGTTAAAATATCTTGATTTATTTTTTTCCATTTATTTTGCAAGCTTGAAAGAAATCATTAAATTATGCCATGGAATATTGTACAATGAGTATAAACATTTAAATACCTTCTTCACACAAATGAGTTCGGGTCATAATTCTGTGTATGTTGTACTACAGGTAATCAAAATTAAAAGTGATAGCAAATTTTCCAATGTTCATTTTATGAGAAATTATAAGGACATAGAAGGAACGTCATGGATGGTAATCCTTCATTTCTTTTAACCTTCAGATATAAAATCTCTTTTCGTGTGTCACGAAGGCCTTTGTTTACAGCCCCTACGGAGGCGTCACAGTATTCCTCTTTCCTATTTTTCATTTCATTATTGTCATCATTGTATGGAAGGATGTGCCCATTTACATATGTATAATGATTTTCTGAGCTCACTGTAGATCAAGGGCATCAGTCAGATAGGGTGTATAACAAGAGTTTTGTGATTGTACAACAGAACTCTGCCTTTGCTCCCTGGTAATACACACATGCTGCTTCTCTGCTCTGTCCAAGGTGCTGCTCTCAGCCAGTCCCCTTCATGATTCCTGCTATTAGCAGAACAGTCTTTCCTAGATAGCTGCTCTACTCTGCTTCTCAGAGAGATCTCCAACAGATAGGAGGCCCTTTGCATGTTGCCTTTCCCAGCTGTATTCCTGGAATAGAAAAATGTCAGTGCCATGCAAAGCAGCTCATCACAGGAGACTCAGTACCATACTTTCTGCTTTTCCTGGAGTGTTTGTCTTTGCATACATAGCTTCTGCTACTGCTTCCACCAGGATGCACCACTGTACAGACAAATCGATGGGTGTTGCAGTCAGAGATGGGTCAGTCCCTACACATGGAAATATGTAACGCTAGCACTTTCAAGTATTATATTGATAAAGAATCCAGTCTCTGCACTAACTTCTATTCCTGCTACATGTTTTGGAACCATAGGTAGAGATCAGAGTTTATATTTTCAATTTTTCTCTGATTAAGATAGAATTAAGCATGAGTTCTCATGACTTTGTACAATACCAAGCTTGCTACCAGAAACTACTTGCTTTACAACTGATGATAATGACTACAGTGTTAATGGGATGCTATGACCTGTGCTTGTCTTGGCTGAAGGTGATTGCCTGACCAGAAAACAGAACAGGGTAGAGCATTCTCTGGTGACACCAATGCTTATTTCCTCTTTAAATATACTATTTGTCTTGAACATTTTTAGCTGCTAAACATTATAAAACATTCCACAGCTACTTTCTTTGTGCTGAAACTTCTTGTGCAATGTAGCAGCTTCCTTCTGTGCATACATGACTATGCAACTGTGTTCTGTGACTGTGTTCAGAGACTTTAAAACCTGGTATTTAAATAGTGTTTCTACAGAATTTTAAATACTCTATTGAGGACTAATCTATGTTTACATTTAATTTTCTCTATGATTTTGGAAATTTACTATTTAATATCCTGCAGGGAAAATGAAATGATAGACAAGACAGATAGTAAAAACAGACATTACTGTTTGATGTTCTCTATTATTAGATCATATTAACCTGTGAATTCACCTATATTTTAACAGAGACGTTTTCTGAAGATGCTTAGCTTATTATGTTGTTCAACCTTTTTAAAATTATATCATAAAATATCTGACATTTTTTATCGGGGATCAGTATTAGTGTGAAATTATATTCTCTTTTTAATTTAATAAATATTCATGGAATAATCACTTCATCTTAGGCTACCACGCTGTGAATTTTCTGAAGACGAAGTCCAAATAAGTCTTCAACTTAAGGAGGTTATATAAAACTGAGCTAAACGTCAGCTGCTGTGGTCTGAATATGAAATGCTCCTCACAGGCTCATGTGTTGAACACTTGACCTCCAGGTCGTAGCACTATTTATGAAGGTTAGGGAAACTTTAAGAGAAGGGTCCTAGCTGGAGAAAATAGGTGCTTAGGAGCAGATCTGCAGTGGTATTTTATTCCTGGCCTTTCCTCTTTCTCTGTTTCTTGTCTGCCCTGAAATGAAAGCATTCCTCTGCCACACACTGTGCCATCATGATGTTCTGTCCAAGAGCACAGCCTCTGAAACCATGACCCAACATAAATTTCCCTCCTTTCAGCTGTTTATGCCAAGTCTCCATCATAGTCTCACACAAGTAAGTAATGCATCTACAGACAGAGAGATAAAACCAAGTCAACAGACTAGATTCATACAGTCTTGTGGAAAGTAGTCAGAAACTCAGCTGTCAGGAGTGATAGAGGGAAGCATCTACACTCATACCAGATGAAAGAAGGCAGTGCCCAAAGGTCTCCTTGAACCCAGCTACCATGTATTCCTTAGTCACAGATACAGACAGATTGCATTTTCTGTAGTTCTCGGATGTCTGCACATATGATTATTAGGGCCCACTTCAAATGTAACAGGCTTTGTAGTTCATTGTTTTAATAAAGTAAAATCATCCACTTAAGACAAAGCACCATATTGAGATGTGTAAAAATCTCATTCGAATATGTTGCAATAAATAACTGAGTTTGTGGTAACTTACATACTTTGTTCTAATCATCTGCCATTGATGATAATCATAGGGGCAATTGATTTAGAGATTGTACTTGAAACTTTTATCCTTTGACTTTTGTGCCAAGCACATTTGCATTAAATTAATGTCTCCTCCATCCTTATGATTTAAAATTTCTGAATATTATTTACAGATTAATGGGAGCTGTGTTTTTTTTTCCAAAAATTTACTGATAATAATTCAAAATAATGTTATAAACTACAGTTTTCAAAACACTGTTTCAAAGTATAATTGAAAAATTTCCAAATATAATTTATTTCAAAAATATTAGATAACATAATATTTTAATTGCTGTGAATTTCATACAATATGTTTTGATCATCTTTAGATCACTTCTCCCATCTGTTGCTTCCTTGATACACCTTGCTTGATTTCATCACTGTGTTATATATCTATATCCATATCTATATCCATATCTATATTCTTTTAAGTTGTTGGTGAGGGTAGTCCGAAAGAGCTGAAGACAGGACATACTTTGGACACAGGACTTGTAGCAATGGAGCTGGAAGTGTGTTGGGTAATTGTCTTCTGTAAAACTAGAATTGAACAGAGGTGGGTCAAGGGACTACCCTAAGCACACTGGGAAAAAGGGGAAGGGTTACCACCATTTTGGACACAGGGACCAGAGTTCCAAATCACAAGGGAGAAGGCACACAGACCTAGAAGTGTTGGTGATGCAGATCTCAAAGCTGAACCAAAATGTAAAAAAGTGGGCCATAGGACTTTGTAATTCACCCTTTCCCAGATGTCATAAACTACGCAAACCCCAAATAGAAGGTATTCTGTCAGTTTGACATAAAAAAGTGGCATGGATGTTTTCTCCCTAAAGGCTAGCCCTCATAGTTTCAGAGTATACTATGCAAGTTGCTAAAAGAGAAAATCAATCAATGATCTAACTGAGCTGTAAAGCCTAATTACTACAACGATTGGCACACTAAACTATTGATGCTTTATCTTAGGGGTAATCAATAACTATCTAATTGGACTTAAAACACAGTCATTGGGAGGAAACTTATGTGGTATTGTAAACATATTCAAATACACATGATTGGTGAGATCATAGATATTAGAGAAAAATCTATGTCTGTCATATCCCTAGACAGACGTAATTTTTTACTTTATGCTTAATAAGTATCCTTATAGTAACAAATAAATATTCCTCTCACCACTCATCCAAGAAGGTTCTTTTTACAACAACAGATGGAGACTATCACAAAGTTCCACAACTTGTCAAACAAAGAATAAATACCTTTGAGGTGCTCAGCCCTAAGTAACACATCTATAATGCTTCTCTCAACTCCCACCAGCAATTTTCTCATTCAACAGAGGGAATACAAAAAGCCACAATTGCCCAAATGTAGACACTAAGAGACTGAAGGTTGTGTGTCCTTAGGTATGACTCCTATATAAAACCTCTGCCGCTCAGAGCTCAGAGACCATTGCAGAAGAGGGAACAGAAAGACTGTGAAAACCAGGAGTGGTGGATGAGCACAAGAAAACAGCTTTCCAGGCAGCTGGGAGCTTTCTCATATGAACAATAGGCCTAAACATACATGACAGAAGTCATGAAATCTGCTGGGGGGTTATGGGTGGTGAAGATAGGGGAGGGGGTCAAAATATGATTGAGATGTATTGTAGGAAATACATAAAAAAATCAATAAAATATATTTGAAAAAAAATACATACAGGCAAAATAATAAGAAATATGTGGGACATAGTCATCTATTTTAAAGCTTTTTTTGAAGTTCATATTTCTAACTGGAAGAAATTAATCCTATCACCTACTAGAAATAATTTTTACATGAGAAAATATATGTGATATTATATATATATGATATTTTATATATGTGTGATATTTTAACTGTATATACAGATTCCCAGGTTAAAATTGATGAGTAATATTTCAAAGTAGGCAGAAATGAGCTGTGAGCTGTCTGGTATTAGAAGAACAGATTCCACAGTGATGGGAGTGAATGCTGAATGGCTTTGGTGGAGAACATTACAGTTGAGGAAATTTACCCAGCAGGTGTGTTATGCTTCTCTGTATGCTGACTCAAGAAGAAAACATGCTCATGCTGAGGAGACACATAAAGTCAAACAAACAATAAGTTTAGTTGAGATAGAACTGGATTTTTTAAAAATTCTGCTGGGATTTTAGTGGAGTAGTCTATGTAGAAAATCTGGCCAAGTGTGTTTGCTGGGAAAGTATAGAATGTGAGAAAGAAAGAGAATGCCACTGTCCTGCAGAGAAGACATTTACTATAGAAAATGTGCTACAATTATGGTGCATGTCAAGGAATGTGTAGGTTGATTCCTATCCAACTCACCGTGACCCATCAGCACCAAGCACTAGCCACATAAGGTTGCACTTGAAGGAATTTAACACTGTGAGTTTACCAAGAGTCTTCTTTCGGAGAGCATGGTTCAAGGGAGAGGTACAATGAGATGCAAGCCTAATAGCAAAATATTGGTTGTAAAATATTTGTTCCAAAATTCAAATAGAGTCAAATACAGTATCCATGGGAGATTGGTTCCTCGACCACCTCCAAAATGGACATCAAGTTTCGTAGATCTTGTCTCCCTTAGATGAAATGGCATAGTATTTAGATAGAACTTATACACATCTTCTTCGATGCTTCAAGTAATCTAGAGTATTTATAATTTGTAATATAATGCAATTGCTATGGAATTAGTGATGCTCATATAATAACCTCCACAGATCATTTTAGTAAAAAGATTTTCTAAGATGCTATAGGTGTTTGGTTCAGATATAATTTTTAAATCTTTTTCTGTATTTATTAAGTTTTAACATACAAAGAAAGAATGACTAATGTTAAACTACATTTTACATCTACAATTCACTGAGTAAACAGATATGAAATAGATGAGTATGATGGAAATATACACATATGATAATTAAGCTTGGGAAGTTTCTTGTTGTTATTTTTCCTTCCCCATTTTTTCCTGAATATTTTTGTTTATTTGAAAAATTCAGGATGTTATAGTCTAAGAGTTGGAGGATTTTTATAACTCTTGGACTCAAAGATAACTGTGAAAGTTTAAAACTTTCCCTTTATATTTGTCTTGAGAATTGCCGTACTTGTTTATCTCCAGGTGGGGTTAAGATTCTTAGATCCTGTGTTCTCACTTGGTGAATTATTGTTTCTTCACACACCTTCCATCATTATCAATTTCTTTTTAAAAATATTTTATTGATTATTTTTCATTTTTGTGTGAGTGTATTGCCTGCATGTGTGTAACTGCATGTGTGTAATAACTGCATTGGATTCCCAAGGAACTGAAGTACTGATGGAGATTACCATGCAGGTCTCCTGCATTGTGCAGTCAGTGCTGTTAACCACTGAGCTATCTCTCCAGCCCAAAGATTTCTTATTTAGGAAACTATATACCGGCCAACCTTTCATGACAACAAATGTATGTGATAAGCATGAAACAAAAACTCAGTGACAATGAGTGAATGCATAGCAGATATGAGAATGCAGGAAACAAGAGAACTTGAAGACATAAAATAAATGTACACAAAATACATAGCAAGAAAAGCAAAATAAACAAAATTATATAAAACATCTACAAACAGTGTAATAAATATATCTGAATGGCCCAAGATACTTCCAATTAGGCATTCTACAGTGTTTTCAGAAAAGTTTTTTAAAGATTAATGGTGAATAGTTTTACTAATGCTGTGAAACTATAAATCAGTAATGTTGAGGAGAGCACAGAATTCATGCTGGAGGAACATTAAGCAAACTGTATTCATTCACAGCACAGCTATATCATCCAATACCCCTTTACCGCTAGTTAAAATATCCCTGAATGGTCAGACATATAAAGAATAATGAAGTTACTGTTGGAAACAGAGTTTTCACTGTGAAAGATGTGAAAATATGCATGAGAAGATTAAAAACCAGCAGCTTTAAAATACTGACACAAATGTCAACATAGAATCCTATGCCCATAAATAATATCTGTCAAAAGTGAAGATCAATTGAAGACTTTTTCAGACACACAAAGCCAGGAAGACTCAGTGGCAGAAGGTGTGTACTGAAAGATCATTAGAGGGATTTCTTCAGGCAGAAGAAGAGAGATGCCAGGCAACACTATAAAAGCTCAAAGAAAGAAGGCAACCAAAGTGCAGGCGACATGGCCACATAAATGAACAGTGCAATGTAATTTTAATATCTGCAAAGCATGATTCTACACAAAGACTGACAATAGAGTGGAGGGTTTGGAATATCCACCATCACACAAATAGACTAAAGGAAACATAATGAAAAATTTATACATACAAAAATCATAAGAAATTATGTAAGCATCCACATTTGTAAAATTGTTTTTCATAGGAGTCCATCCTTTATTTTAAGGATCCATTTACTCATTCATTTTCCATTAATTGACAAACAATAGTTGTGCATATTTGTGGGGTGCAAGGCAATGTTTGATTCAGTCATGTTAATTTATCTATATATCACCTTGCAAACTTACTCTTTTATATAGGAAGAAAAGATAAAATATTGTTATACTGACTTTGGGAATATACAATACATAGCTATTTCAAAAAGTCATATCGTATTCTCTAGCTGAAATTCTTTTTATTTAGAAGATGAGTAGTAAGTGTCCCTTACTGCATAATGGAATCTTTAAAGAATTGTAATGGGGATACAGGAAGCTAGAATGAACATTTTTAGTTTCATGTGGATGCAAATAAATAGAAAAAAATAACTGAACCAGATGTGAATACACATTGCTGGGATTGAAGAATTGGGTAACTTTATGTAGAAATAGGAAATTTTCATTTAAAGTTTTCTTTTATATATTAAATAGATCAAAATAAAAACATATTTAAAGAAAGCTAGTGAGGTGGAGAGATGACTCAATGGTTAACAACAATGATGGCTTATGCAGAAGTCACAGGTTTAAATCTCAGTACCCACATGGTAGCTAAGAACCATCCATAACTCCAGCTCCAGCACATCCAACATCCTCTTCTGTCTTCCAGGGGCACTGCACAACATGGTGCACTTATATACATGTAGACATAACTCTCATACACAAAATAAAAACAAATTTAAAAAAAAGAGTTAAAGAAAGCTAGCATGGCAGAGTTAAGATTAAATTGATGGTATTTTAGGATATCAAATGTCAGGGATACAAATAAAGCCATTTCAAAATAGAGCTTGAGGCCTACAATAAACTGCATTCTTCAGAACATGTGAAGAGTAGAATTCCATGGAGAAATCAGAGAACTAATATTTCTTGTCAGAGTCTAGTAATTACCTCTCAATAATGAAGCAAATGCATACAATATCACCAAGCATGTAAAAGCTTGAGCAGCAAAATCCACTCGATCTAAGTAAATAATAGGATTCTCTTACCTAAGACAAAAAGATACATGTTCATTTTAAGTGCACATAGAATATTCATGAAGACAAATCACATTCAGAACTTCAGCACAACTGAAACTATGTTTGAAAGGCATCAAATATGCTGTTGTTTCCCTAATCATAGTGGATTTACATGTGAGATCTATACAAAATTCCTTATCAAATTTCACCTAAGAAATTCAGATAATGAAAGATGAAGCAAAAGAAGCAATTTTAAAGTCTAGTGCAAAAGTCTCTGAAATAAAACACAGAAAAAAAACATTAGAAATATGTCCTTTGACTTCAACAAATTTTATAAATCTTTTAGCAGACAGATGAAAAAAGAAAAATAAATGAACTGACAAAAAATAAATGTGTCATAAAACAGTCAAAAAGTCATAAATCTGGGAAATGAACTGGGAGGGATGGGAATAGGGATATAAGAGGGGTAGGGGTAAAAAAATCAGAATGTTCTCTCTCTTTTTCTCTCTATCTCTCTCACTATATATAATCAGAATGCACTATATATAATCAGAATGTACTATATGTGTATAATCAGAATGCACTATGTATATATTTGAAATTGCCAAAGAAAAAATTCAAAATTCCATAAAAAGTGTGTCATTACATATGCTAACTTTTAAGAATACAAAATTATATTATGAATATTGCAGTACACATAACAGCTTAGAGAAGCTGGATGCATTTTTTTTTCATCAAACTGATCAGACAGAGCTCAGTCAAGATCAAATGACAGCATGAATAACCCTGCATTTCTTTTACAAGTTAAAATTTTATAGTTCTATAAATTTACTTGACAAACATGCAAGTACTATATCGCTTTACTAGATAATTTTACCAGATATTTCATATATTGAGGGTTTAACAATATTAATAATGTGTGATATTTAAAATACACCCCTGAATTCTTTACATGCAAAAGGTACAATGACTATTTTCTAATTTTTCTTATGAATGGATATTGTCTTGATTAAAACATACATAAAAATATTATCAAAAAACATCTGACAAAACTTAGTAAAAGTTATATGCATCTTGTCTGAGTAAATGCAATATTCTAAATGCTTTTTATGTGAATCTAGTCAATAAGAGAATATTATATGATATTTATAGTTAAAATTTTCATGCTTGTAACTCATTATGGCAACATATTTCAAAAAACAAAAGATATGAAAGTTATCTTTGTAGATACTGATAATAAAAAAGCATTTTCCTATATTTCTCGATCTAAAACCCATCAGATATTAATGAACTCATTATTATGGCTTATTAAAATATAAATATTCATGTTTTGCAATAAGTAAAAATAAATTAATGATTATTCATTTTATTTTCAGATAATCATATATTATCATTAATAAATTAATTTTAAAATATTGAGTACTGAAGAAAATGCTAGAGAAAATTTGTTTATTACAGTGTTTTAGATTTTCTGCAGGTATTATTTATAAGGCCATATATATTTGATATATAAGTTTATAGAGGATATACACACACATAAACCATAGTTTAAGGTATCCAAAATAGAGACACACACATTAACATCATTTCTTGTGTTTATAAATTCTGAGAAATGCAAGCATCCTGGCTTATCATTAAATTTAAAGGTAATAAAAGTCCACAAATAAAGCTCTTCTGGAGTTTAAGTGAGCACCAACCTAATGGTGCGGTTCATAGGAAAATTTTTGGAAAGTTCTAGTGAAGATGATCACATTCAATGTGAATTAGAACATTATGGTCTTTTGATTTGCAAAAGTGGGATAAAGAGCATTCTAAGAGGGTGAAGGATCATCTAGACAGGCACAATGGGGTGCGACATAAACGCATTAAAGGAAGAGCCAGAAGCTGAGCGGCTTTCCTTTAGAGGAACACTCACTATAATGTACCTTAGAAAAAAATTGGTGGCCATTTTGTAAATGACCTTAACTGCCAGAGAAAAGAAAATTGCACTTACTTTGGTACACTATGGGAAGAGTTTAAAATGTCTAAAATCAAGGGAAAAGTAATCTATCATTTAAGTGCCTATTATGTATGTACCATTGTTTTCCTTTGTGTCACCCCCAAAGACAGGTCCAGAAATGAGTGCTTCTGCGAAGGTAGTGGTTGACATAAGATCCAAGGAGGGAAGAGCGGGAGAGGAAGATTAAGAGCCAGTATAACTATTCATTCTCACTTGGCAACCAAGGGCAGCTAGCTCCATCCCCTCGACCCAAGAACTTTCTTCATGACGAATGAAAAAATGAGACATTTTACAGGATGATTCTGTGATGCAACTGTGTAACATTCTTATTTTACTACAGATCCTGTCTACATTTGATCATTTGATTGTAGGCTGAGCTACTCCATCAGTTCAGAGACTTCTCTAAAATATTGAAAGAGTGAATCACTTTTTTTTTTTTTTTTTGAGACAGGATCTCCCTGTAGCCCCAGCTGACCTGGAACTCACTATGTAGACCAGGCTGGACTTGAACTCACAGAGATCTGCCTGCCTTTGCCTCCTGACTGCTGGGATTAAAGGCGTGAGCCACCAAACCCCAGTTAATGGCATTTTTGTAATTAGAATGAGATTGTTTTTTCTTGAGTCTGAAAACCAAAGGAATCACCATCAAACTGAGGTTGAAAACATAGGTGAACTGAGGGTGTTGAATACCTCATCTCCCCTCATCCCTGCAATGAACTTGTGTAGTGGATGGAAATTGTCTCATATTATTTCAATTTCGGTCAATTTTTAAATAAAAAGGTTATAACATGAATTGTTACAGTCTGTGAATTGCTAATTATTTTAATTCTAAAGCTTGATATTCAACATCGAAGCTTTGAATGGACACAATTTAACCCAGAACTATAATTTTGGCAGAAAACAAGCTGGTACATTAGCAATTACAGTGTGCAGTATGGGTGTTGGTGACACATCTGGGGAAGGGCTTCGATGCCCTGTCCCAGGTATTGGGGTTTGTATCGTTAATGAGTCCCATTTTCCTTAACTTCTACACACGTCTGCTTATTTTGGTAATGACTGGAGAGTTTACAGTGTCATATGTATTCAGCTCTTTGTTTACATCTCTGATTTATTTGCATGTAATTACTGATGACTGGAAGAATGGACGCAATGAGCTTGTTTGCTGAATAAAGTGACAGGTGAAAGGTCAATCACAAGAACCTTATGATATACTGTATATTTCTCATTATGAATACTTTAAATTCTTAGCTGTAATTTATGCTTGAGAGAGAAACTATGCTACTATCTTAAAATATCCTTCTAAAATTTATGATTCCTTTGGTGTTTTATTTCAATATTTTACCAAAGAGTGTTGCAATGCCACCTTCCATTTTCTCCTAACTTTTCTTTCTTTCTTTCTTTCTTTATTTTTTTGGTCTTTTTGAGACAGGGTCTCCCTGTAACCCCAGCTGTCCTGGAACTCACTGTGTAGAACAGGCTGGTTAGATTAAGACTTTATTGACATTGAAATATTTTATTTCCTTCCTACAAAGGGACAAGCATTTAATGGCAAAACGTGGAGTTACATGGCCTCCCTATCCTGTCTGTGCTGTATGTCTTTTATGACAGGGGTAAAGAACATGATTTGAGTATGTTATCTTCAAGTACATTTTTTGTAATGGTCTAAATCATTTCTAATAAGAATTTCCTGGTTAGTGTTTACCTCCAGAAAAGTTCTACATTCAACAAAATAAATTTTCCTGAGGCCCACAGAAGAACCAGATAGGAAGCAAATTCAATAAAGTAAATGGTACATCTCATTAAGGTGTTATTTGTAAATAGTCTCAATTCCGTTTCATTGCAGCCCTTGTATTCACTTAACATATCAAAGTTACTGGATAATTCATGTGCCTAATAGGATAATTCATCTCTCATGATCACATTTATTACAAAATTGTCTTTGATTCTGTTAAGAGTATATCCCATTTATTAGATCCCATTTTTGTGACTTTTATTGATGTTTACCTTCAGAAAATTGGTCTCACATGAAAACATAACAGAAAGCACAGCACAGCTTGGAGGAGCTTCTGATTTCAGGAAGGAAACTCTTCCAGATTTCTCGTCAAATATTTTCCTTCTTTCACCTGAGAATATATCGGAAGCCCATAACACAGATGTAGAAGTGTACGTTACATCTTTTTACTCTCTCCATTCAGTGTAGATAGTATAACCATGAAACTAGTTGAATATTAGTGAATTTTTACAAATATGAAATCCATGCATCACAATTTTAGTAACCATTTAAAGCTGTGTAACCAGTGGTCAACCAGATAAAAGATACTTTCCATGTACTCAGACTGTTCCTGCCACTCCATCTCTACCTCGTAAGACCAGCCTGATCCAGCCATCTATGCTTTCCACATGACTACTTTGGTGCTTTGGAAATAGCTATATATATATAGCTATATGCTATATTCCAGCATAGCCTACAGGCTCCTGACAGGAATATTATAAAACCACCCTCAATGTATTTACGAATACAGAGCACAGACATCTGAGGCCATGATGGTTTGGTCCCTGTAACTGTTCTAAAAATACAGAGGAACAGAACAGACTAGGTATTGATGGATAATCTAGACTAGAGTTCTCTCATTGAAAAGTCTGGGAAATTTCTGAAATGCAATGTTGTGGTAAAAATAAATGAATGCTTATTAAATAAAATAATTAATAAATCTCTATTTGAATCCTAGTACTGATACAGGGGAAATGATCATCCTCTTTTAGGGTTCTTAATATCAGTCATAAATAATTTAATAATGGAAACTTGAGAGCAATTTTATTAATATTTAGAACAAAAAACCAAGGCAGGCACAGAAAAACCATACCATTTGAGAAAGCAGGTATGGAATTCATCCTGCTGGTAAACAAGAAGTCACATGCGGGAGGGAAGTGGGCTTTAGAGAAAGAGTAGAGAGCACAGTATTACAGAAAATGCTTAGGAAAGAGACAGAAAGAAGAAAGGAAAATTATACTTTTCTGACTAATTGAGACAAGCAGGCCTACTTGTGAAGTTACATGGCTGCCCTACTGTAAATCACAGAGCTGGCGGCATGAATTCTCAGAAGGAAAAACACATAATCTTAAGAAACAATTATTGCTCTTAGCTGGTTTAAACTGACCCAAACTTCTTGAGGCATGGTTCCTTGAACAGGTGATTGACTTGCCCAACTGGATTAACCCTTAAGGGAGGAAACAATGGTATGTCTCCACCTAGAGGTAAATTCCATTCTGTACCATCAAGTCTGTGAAGAATGGATGAGAAAACTGCCTTCAACTTGCTCCAAGCTGCAGGTTTAAGTATTGGGTGTTCTCATAAATATTGGAAATAAATAAGACTTCTTGTCTTTCCCTTGTATTTTGTAAACCAACTCCATCTGTACCTTGCAGCATACTATGCATTAACAATGCTGCCCAAATCCTAACCATCCTCTTTGAGGTCCGTTTTATATGTAAACTTTTTGTAAACACTTTCCTCGATTTATTCATGTGAAGAAATACTTATACTGTAACATTTATAATATTATTAGTGCTTCTATTATGATATTTCTCATCTTCATTTTGATGCAAAGATTTATTTTATGTCTCCAGGAAAATGAAAAGTTCTTCAATGTTGAGAAGGCATTCCATTTAAGCTTATGTCCCTTCAGCACCTATTCCAGTAGGAGAAATCAACATGACACTGTAAGAGTAATATTAAGGAGTCTTTCTCCTTATTGTTTAATAATTTCATATTATTTGATCAAATTCATCCACATTCCTCTGGAACTCCTTGCAGAACCTCCCTATCACTTCTCCCTCCCAACATCTTGTCTCACTTTTTTTTTGATCCATTGTACCCACTTGATGCCAGTATGTACAAGCATGTAGGTCCATCCACTGGAGCATGGACAAATGACCAGGGGCCACATCTCTGAAAGGAAACTCTATTTGCCTGCAGCACCTCAACTGGAGGTGAAACTTCGTGAGCCCTCCTCCATCATGGTGGAATTTCTGGCTTAATCTTTTTTATGTTTAAAATCCTTATTGTTGCTATATGAAGGAAAAATGTAAGATTTAATGTCTTCCCAATCATTGAATTCAACTGCAAAGAAAAGAATCAGTCCAATGTATTACTTGTTCTTTTAATTGGCTTTTAATTAAACATCCAATAATCACTACAATTAATAAAAGCATCAATTTCAAAATACAACTTATCTTTACAAATACTTAGTAATCCAAATTTGTAACTGCCATCCATGAGCTGTTGAAATGTCTTTGAGGGGATATTGTATAGAGCTTTCCTGGCTACACAAAGTGTATAAGCTCATGTTTATTGTAGTGGGTATCATGCTATCTACTTCATTCTCTGGAGAATTTACTCTGCCATGTGTTAGAAGTAAATGTCACTATAACATATTGTTGATCAGGGAATTTGTCTTAGTAATTGTTTTCATTTTCAAAATTCATATATTTAAGACTTTTATTCCTTGTTTTATTTAAGAATACAGACTTCTCCATTAAGTTATAGAAGATGCAAATGGTATAGTTTAAGTAAAATGAGTTGACGGTTTTCTATTCTTTCAGAAATTTTGCAAATACTTACTTTTAGCATTGTATTATGTCAGATGCTTCCAACAGTGCTATGCACACACACACACACACACACACACACACACACATACATACACACACACACACACACACACACACACATACACACACACACACATACACACACACACACACACACAGGATTTTGCCTTTTAAATCTTATGTAAATAAACTACGAAAAATTTGGAAGCAAATTACCTACTGTATTGAAAATGATGTTGGAAATCTTCCTAGAGTGATATACATAGATTATTATCTTCCATGTATCATCAAATACTATATCTAAAATTGCTGGAAAATATAAATGCAAAAATGGTAAGAGATTGGATGTTAAATGATTATTAAATCACTTTTTTTTCCTTAATGTTTAGATTTAATGTAAAATCTCTTGAATAAACATACAAAGAAAAGTTAGAAGTTTTGTGCTTTTTTTTCACCTTTATATAGTGAATTTTATATCCTGAAGAATGGTAAACTGACATT
>NW_008353490.1:1630482-1639502 GCF_000622305.1 Nannospalax galili | reverse complement strand
TACAGAATGCTCTGAGAAGTGTACTATTTTTCTTGTAAGATTGTGAGTTTTGTTTAATACTTTTATATTTTGTTTTTGAAAACAAATACATCTTCTGTCTCTTCCTAGAATAACAAGTAATGATGTCTTACCTCAACAGAAATCCTGCAATGTAATCAACAGATCTGGACATGAGGTTTTCTCTACCATAGAAGAACAGACTCCAGTAAGGTTCATCATTCTCAGAGGGTTGCTCCAGGATGCTTCTCTACCAGAGCATTAATTATTTTACAAGCTGAGAAACATGTTGACAGCCAACTCTACTGAAAATGTTATGTAAGTCAGAGGGAAAGATTTTGTTCTATCAGAATGAGTGTTCGTGCTTATAAATTGAAGAGTCAAAATGCAAGAGTCAGAATACATTGACTCCATTTTGGCTAGCTGTTTCAGGCAAGCCCGAGCAAGCTCAGGCATGTTGTAAATCTCCAGTTACTACCCCCACCCCTTGAAAGTTATAGGTTAAGCAAGCCTGTGCATATAAAAGCCTTATTAGGTAAAACCAGAAACTTCTGGCCCCACAGATAACAGTCAGCACATTCCAATGCCCTAAAGACAGCCCCTACCAATAAGAATCCTCCCTGTACTCAGGGCATAGGACCATCCAATCATTTTAAAGGATGCTTGGCACACTTGGGCTTCTGTGAAACTTCCATATAAAAGCGTACCCCACCCTAATTTGGGGCTCTCAGTATGGATCCACTGCTTCGGTGAAATCTGAGGGCCTGAGCTTAAGCCTGAACAAAGGCTCTTTGCTGTTGCATACACTCCGGACTCCTTGGTGGTCATTTGGTGTAGCAAGATCTTGCTGTAACAAAATCGCAGACAAGGATTCTGAATGCAGATGAGATAATTCTTAATACCTAAAAATTGATTCACCTATACCAGGTAGGAATAGTACAGCTGTGCCTTTAATAATTCTAGCTGGTGTGGCAGCACAAAACTTTAATTCCAACACTTGGGAGGCAGAGGCAGATAGATCTCTGTGAGATCAAGGACAGTCTGCTCTACATTGCAAATTCCAGGCCAGCTGGCTACAGGAAGATCTTGTCTCAAACAACAACATCAAAGAACCCTAAGTTCAGTTTGTGATTGTGTTTATAGTAGAAATCAAATAGTTTGCATGGATATTATGAGCCAAACTCTTTACCTTTGTTTAATCTCTTTGAGATTTTTAACTTTCTCCTTTTTCTTAATGTAGGGAATGTGTTACTTTCCTGAAGCTAATGTTTTTTTCCAGAGCTGCCAAACTGCAACAAATTCAAAGGATTTGAACAGTGCAAATTTACTCTCTAATAATTCTGGAAACTGCAAGCCTTAAATTAAGATAGCAAAAGTTCCATGTTTTAGGTAAGTAGGGGAGAATGTTTCCCTTGTCTCTTGTACCTTCTGGTAGCTATGGATAAGCTTAGCTTGTGGCATTTGTCTGCAGCCTCCAGCTCCTAGTTGCTATCTCTTGGGGCACACTTCCAGGATGTGCTCTTGTAATCCTGGACCTCCTCTTGAAAGTGCCTAAGTAATTATCTTCTTTGATATAAAGTGATATACCACAATTCCGGGAATTAGAACATATGTGAACATATATTGGGACCTACCAGTCATACATGTTAGTTCTGACATGAGAAACAGAAGGAAGTATGTAAAAATATTAATCTAGGATGATTATTAAAACATTTTCAGGTCTTCACATGAAGTAGAATTAAGAAAAGTGTACATCAAGGTGAAAATGAACAGGTATGCTAAAAGTTTCCATTGGGTTTCCCTGAAGCAGAATGACATCTTTATGTTCTTTTTATTTATTTATTTATTCATTTATTTATTTATTATTTGTGTGTGGGCTAGGGTAGTTCATCGAGTGTCCACCTATGCCCTTCTCCACTGTCTTTCTTAGAGGCAGAGTCTTTCCCTGTATCTGGTGCTCTTTTCTGGCCAGGCTGGAAGGCAGTAACCCCCAGGCATCCTTCTATCTTCTCCCCTTTCTGTTGTAGGGATTCAGATGTGTGTTAGATCATGCAAAGTTGTCAAGCTGGGCTCTAACCTCATTTACTCAAAAGTTTCTTCAGAAGGCAGTATAACCAGTGAACCATCTCTTCAGCCCAACGTCATTATAATATAAAATTACAGTTGTGTGGTTTTGGTAACTTCTTTGCAAGAGTGATATGCCAGTTCTCCCTATAGTATATTGATTTGCTGAGTATAAAATACTAGAAGTAATCTTCTCTTGCTTTTCCCTTATCTCTAGATACTTTACGTAATGCAATTTTTTGTTTGGTTGGTTTTTTTGAACCAAGGTCTCCCTGGAGCCCCAACTAGCCTGAACTCACTATGTAGACTGGGCAGACCTTGATTTCACAGACTCTGGCCTGCCTCAGCTTTCCAAGTGCTGGGGCTGAAGGTGTGAAAAACCACACCCAATTTCTAATGCAAAATTTATCTCAAAGAGAATTTCAACAAATTTTGTATGATCATGGTCATATTAGCACCTTTATTTCATAATACTAAAAACACTACTCAGACCACAGTTAATGTGGGTGTTTCTCTGCAATATGAAGTCAGTTCTGGATTTTGAATAGTACTCTTTCTCTCCCATATATATATGTAATTATAAAATCATTCTTATGCATTCTGATAATCTCTCTTGCAAGCTTGATGAATATTCACTGTTCAATTGTTTTTAGACCTTCCTTTAATTAAATATTATAAAATATGTCTGCATATGTCACAAGACACCACATACATGTTTTCAGCTCAGAAATAGACTGACACTGCTTGGAAAAGACCATAATCAAAGTCAGGTTTTCTTTTCAAAATTAGTAACGTTTTAATAGTTTTCTATAATACTCCTAATCTTTGATCACTGATTAATATGGTCTCTCTCTAAGAGGATAACAGATTAAATAATTCAAATTTCAGAAATAAAGCATAAGAACTGGGCTTGGTGGCTCATACCTACTCTTGGCACTTGGTAGGTAGCAGCAGGCGGATCAGAAGTTCAAGATCATCCATCTTCTCTTTCATAGAGGCCAACCTGGGATATATAAATCAATCTCTCTCTCTCTCTCTCTCTCTCTCTCTCTCTCTCTCTCCCCTCTCACCCATAGACGAGAGAGAGAGAGAGAGAGAGAGAGAGAGAGGGAGAGAGAGAGAGGGAGAGAGAGAGAAGAATGTGTATAAACCAAATACTCAACAATAAATTCCTATAAGCAATCCTGGAAAACCAGTACCTCCTCTTTGTAACAAAGAAGCATTTTAAAATGATAAATGATGCTTGAAGCTGAAAGGGCAGAATTGACCAATCCATACTTATGAGCTAGGCATTGTTAGTCAAACCCTCTCATCTCTGCTTATGTTTTTCAAGATACAGAGTTCTGACAAAATGACCTGCAGGAAGCTAGCAAGCAAGGCAGGTTTAAATGCCCTTGTAATAATCTCTCCTTCCAATGCTATAAGGCAGTGATAGGAGTTGCCAGTGAAGATATTTCACTTCATATCAAGTCACTACTGTGTGGGGAGGCAACCACGGCTTGTTATGTGCCCCGACATCAGGACAAAGATCAGTCTATAGCATAAATATTCATTTTACAAACATTTCCTATTTTGTGTATTTTCTCCATGTAGGCTAGCACCAAATTAAACAGTAGAATCCTGTTGTCTTAGTAATGAATGCCTTCTTTATTAGAATCTATGTTTTTCAAGGCAGATTATATAAAAGAATGATTTTACTCGCTTTTGACCATGAAGAAAAACAAGTTAGGAAGTAATATAAAAGGAGAATTCTCTGAAACACTTAATACTCTGTTATTTGGGTAAGAGAGCCAGTAGGCAGCTGCTCCTGGTTCTCCATTTCAAAGAAAGTCCTGAGCAGAGCCCTGCATTCCTTTCCTGTTTCCTTTTGATTTTATGCCTTCTCCCTCTTTTACACTTCCTGATATTTCTTTGGTGATACAAAACCTCTGATTTCAAGGTTGGAAAATGTAGAGAGGAAGGAAGATATTCAAGTGTTATGTTTTCACTTTAAGTATATCACTAATCATTTAGATAACACATTTCTTTAAAAGCGCAAGAGCATCTTCTCCAAGGTCAGACTCCAACCTCACCCAGGACGGCTTCCCTTCTGCCAGCTCACTCTGTTATGGTCCTCCTCAGAACAGCCATCATGAAGGCCATAATGCAATGAAATTCAGGCAGGAGAGTCCATTATGCATTTCCCACTGAATGTCGGGCCTGGAAGATGGCTCCCAGGGCCAGAGTACCGCCTTCCTAACACAGGAGTCTTCCTAAACCCAGAAGCCTTCCTGACACAGCTCTTACAGCAGCTAAGTGGTCAAGAGGGGACTTCCTAACTCAGGAGCCTTCCTGACACAACTCTTACAGTATCTAAGTGGTCAAGAGGGGACTTCCTAACCCAGGAGCCTTCCTGACACAGCTCTTACAGCAGCTAAGTGGTCAGGAGGGGACAGCATAAGCCAAATGCTATGGAAGAGAAAATACTGCCTTTCTTTAAAATAAATATTTGTGGAATTTTTCATTATTTCTGATTATTAATGCTACATTACTTTAAATAATTGTTACTTCTTGGTGTCCTGAGACATCTAATATTTGCAACTCTTAAGTTATAATGAAGTCTATCATGATTTTGCAGTTTAGGATTTAACTTTCCTGACCTGACTGCATTAATGCCTACATTGTCAGTGGGATTTGTATTAGTTATCACTCTGGATTTGAACTGAATGGATTAACTAACATTTTCTCACTTATATTCATGGTTCACTTCACATATAACATCACACAATTTTTCTTTCATATTTTAATTTACATTTTCATTTTTATTAGTAGTCTCTAGAGCATAATGATAAAATACGGTTTCTGAACTTAATTTTGTCATAAAGTCAATTAGTTTATCTTGAGCAACTAATTTGATATTTGGGTATTTGCTTCTGTCTTCTGAAACAGGAAAGCTAATATAACCAACTCTGGAAGATTCCATGATTGTAGGCATCCACTATAGTCTTAATGTCAAATACTAGTGGGATGACATCCTGAAAAGTTCATGAATGAGACCACAGGTTAATGTAGGCAGTTTTCTTTAACATCTTGAGGTTCAGCTGCCTTTTTCACACCAGTCCCCAGAAGAATTGCTGCTTTATGACTTCTATGTTCAGTTCTTGCTGTACCCTGGCTCCACATTCAAGTCTAAACTCAGAAAGGACTTTACGTACAGTAGCAGTTTGAAAATTCTAACCATTGTGGTTCCTGCCCACTCCAGATCCTCAAGTGTAGGTTTTACCTGGGCTATCCCTTTAGAAAATAATAACTATTTCTTTCACTTATGATACATGGGAAATGAAAAAAAAAAAAAGGTGAAGTTTGGACCCAGGATAGGTTTGCATATGGAAGATAAAAAGCAAACCCATCACACATTCACATCGGTATGTCAAAACGTGCACTGTGTATGCATAAAGGACTTGGAAACAGATCTTAACACCATACTAGAATTAGTTATCAGGTGACCTCATCTTTATGTTGTTTTTCTGTCATTATTCCTTAGAAAATGACACCCCATATGAGTCACCCCTTTTCTGAGCATAACATGCAGTTTGTTTTTATAGTATAAAACTTCCATAATTTTTATAGTCAGAGCTGCACATTAAAGGGTAAAATCCTGAAGGTGAGTGCCTGGTTGACTCTTTAAGTCCCTGGCATCCTTACAATGTGGAGCATAGAGCTCACAGACATAATTATTTAGTAAATAAATTAAATGTTCTTTTTACTTTAATTATGTTGAGATATTGGTATGACATACTGTAATAAGAAAATATATAGCTATTTCCTAATAAAAGTGGGGTCTTATTGAATGTCATTATTAAATGCATCATCATTATTAAGAAAACTGGAAGGATGGAAAGAAATGTGCCTGTGTGACTCGATGAGAGAAATAGGTCTGAGAGGGCAAAATGAGAAATATTAAAGACTTTAATACCCACAAGGTTCAAAGCTCTGCAGTTATCTGCTATAGTGGAGGAACTAGAGTTCAGCATCTTTTAATGAGAAAGAAGTATCTTTATTAATTAAATTTTACTTTTATACTAGGAGACATAAGGCCATTTTCATGCTATTATTGTAATGGGGGGGGGGGACACATCCCCTAGAGAGTTCTTAGTCTTATTCATAAAATAAAGAACAGAATTTAAGAATGGACCAAAATGGGACCTTTAGGACAATTTTATCAGCATTTTAAGAAACATCCCAAGGTCATGCTAGCATGTAATCTCCCTAGTTGCCTTGAGGAGGAGAGCGGAGGGGAGAGGGAAAGAAAGTCATGAAGCTATACAGTTTAGAGCCTGCTTGGAGATAAGACTAGTGGCTAATGGCAGCCACATGCTGGGAGAAGGAAGCTTTAGAGAAAAGGTAAAGAAATACAAGATGCTAAGGCAAAAGAGTGTTTAGATAAGGGATATGAAGAAAAGGAAAGATCAGGCTTTTCTGAAGAATTCAGAAAAGTGGGCAGACTAACAGAGACCTGCATGTCTGTGGCCAGGTCCAGAAGCACTGCACTTAGGAGGTGGGATACCAGGCAGGAAAATTTCATTATCTCCTTATTGCACTAGGTGTTCCACCCATCTATTTAGCACAACTTGAGGTGAGCCTGTCTTCCTAGAAGTGGTCTTATGACCAGATGATTGACCAGTGAAAATGGAAAGGTAGGCCTTCCAACTGATAGAGGTTTTATGGTCTTGACCAGTTAATCTTATAGGGCTATTCGCTATTGCATGACTATATTCCCCATATATAGTCTATCACTGTTCTGCTTCTCACTGTTCCTCACCCCTTAAAACCCTTTTTCACCTAACAGCTTAGTCTCTATATTCATGCCATTTGGCTTGCTAACAGATCCAGTTCTCTCAAACCAGTGTGGGTTCCTCAGCTATATCCGTGGTAGTAACAGAATAAACAGAGGCTAGTAAGAGAAGTGTAAGACTTTTCTCCACATAGCCGAGCTTGGTGGCACATGCCTTTAATACCAGCACTCGGGAGGCAGAGGCAGGCAGATCTCTGTGAGTCCAAGGCCAGCCTGATCTACATAGTGAGTTCCAGGACAGCTGGCCTAATCTAGCAGCAGTCAGTTGTCAATATTCCTTTAGATAAGATTGGGGTCTTCTGTGTGTCTTCCCAGTTCTATGCTGAGTTGCTATCGGGGAGTACCTTTGGCCACCCAGGCCAACAACTCAAAAGAAGGTGTCTCCTATCTGGCATTGTGGCTTGTTATGTAACCTTTAGCTTTGAGACAGGGTCTCAAAAAAATTATATTGGCCCCTTTAGTCTTTAGTTATACTTTCCTTTTTGTGTGTATAAGGCCATACAGTTGGCCCCAGATAAACTAATTTATTTTTACCCTTAAGGCTGTTTGAGGATTTGTTCCTCAGGGATCACAAGGGCTTGAGAGGAGCCAATGGCTCCTTTTTTTTTTTTTTTTTTAACCAGTTCTGCTTATTGCTTATGTGAAGATAAGTCAAAGGTCCTGCTCGATCATGGCTGGCTTCACTTGGAAACATGGAGGAAATGAATTTTCTGGGCTGAACCTCCTTTTTGTAGGCTGGACACCGGTTCAACTTCATCTCAAGGGGACTCCTCAGCCTCCTTGATGAAGAGGACAGGTGACCCATCACAATTACAGGACATTTTGAGAGACGCTTATATTCCCCTGGAACTAATCAACCTAGGAGGGCAAGGAGCAAACACTGTCCTTTACGTCCCTCTGACCAAATTAGTATAGGCCTCAAAGTATGTCTGTTAAACATCCAAGAAGGTTAGTTCCACCAGTCTGGTAGTTTTAATTACTGTGTGACATGTAGATAAATCTTGTACAAAGACCAATTACTTTTGAAAAAACATTGCCTAGATGTATATTTCTTGATCTGGTATGTATAATTTGTCATTAGGTTGTTGGACTAATATGGTTCCCTCTGGTTTTAAAAACTAGCTAGGCATTATTTGCTGTCACGTTGTCTAACCCCTCCATCATGTTTTCCCCAATTAAAGTGGCCCCATTTTCCCTCTTTCTCCCTTAATAATATCCTTCTTCTATGGCACCTCTCTTGAGCTCCTTTTTTCCCTTTATCCCCTAAGTTCCTTGTATACCCTTCCCTCCCCACTCCCTTAAACTAACCCAATTTTTATCCATATCTCTCTTATTACGGCCTGTTTCCTACTGTTCTTCTCTTTCAGGTTCTTTCTTTTCCTTTACCTCCCTGGTTACTTTCCATTATCCTGGTTCCTGTAGTTATGTCTGGATACATACTCACTATCAGGAACCACATATGAGGGAGAACATGTTGATTTTTTTTTCTGACTCTGTGTTACTTCACTTAGTAAAACAGTTTCTAGTTCCATCCACTTACCTGCAAATTTCATGATTTCATCTTTCCTTACTGCTGAGTAAAACTCCATCGTATAAATGAACCACATTTTCATTATCCACTCATCAGTTCAGAGACACAGGTTACTTCCATCTCTTAGCTATTGAGAAAAGAGCAGCAATAAATATGGATGTACAAGTGTCTCTGCAATAGGATGAGTTCTTTGGTGATATGCCAAGGAGTGGTATAACTGGGTGAAATGATAGGTTCATTTGTAGATTTTTAAGAGTCTCCACACTGCTTTCCATAGGCGTTGAACAATTTGGCAGCCCCATCAGCAGTGGATAAGTGTTCCCCTTTCCCCACATTCTCTCAACATTTGCTATCATTTGTTCTCTTGATATTAGCTAGTCTGACTGCGGTAAGATTAAATCATAAAGTGGTTTTAATTTTCATTTCCCTAACTACTAGTGATGTTGAACATCTTTTAAGACACTTCTTAGTCATCTTTACTTTTTCTTTTGAGAATCCTGTGTTGATTCTCTGCTTTTTGTGTTCGTTATATATTCTGGATGTTAAACCCATGTCAGATGTGTCGCTGGTGAAGATTTTCTCCCGTTCTATGGG
>NW_008353490.1:1627648-1630468 GCF_000622305.1 Nannospalax galili | reverse complement strand
CTTCCCTGGTTGCCTCCTTTGATGTACAGAAGCTTTTTAGTTTGATGAGGTCCCATTTGTTCATTCTTCACCTTCTTTCTTGAGCAGTTGATGTCCGGTATAGAAAATCCTTTCCTACACCTATATCTTGTACGTTTTTGCCAAATTCTTCTTCTAATACTTTAAGAGTTTCAGGCTTTACATTGAGGTCTTTGATCCATTTGGAACTTACTTTTTTATAAGGTGAAATATAGGGGTTTAGTTTCATTTTTCTACAGGTGGAGATCCTGTTTTGCCAGCACTATTTGCTGAACATGCTTTCTTTCCTCCAATGAATGTTCTTGGCCCCTTTGTCAAATATCAGATGGCTGAAATTGTATGTACTCATATTTGGGTCTTCAATTTTGTTCCACTGACCTATGGGTCTATTTTTGTGCCAGTACCATGCTGTTTTTATGACTATAGCTCTGTAATACAGCTTAAAATCTGGTATAGTCATCCCCCCCCCCCCGCCGGCATTGCTATTAGTGCTCAGGATTGCTTCGGCTATCGAAGGTCTTTTGTCTTTCCATATGAATCTTAGGATGGTTTTTTAAAAGTCTGTGAAAAATGTCATGGGTATTTTGATTGGCATGGCAATGAATCTATAAATGGCTTTTGGTAGGATGGTCATTTTCACAATATTAATTCTTCCAATCCATGAGCATGGGGGCTCCTTCCATCTTCTGATGTCTTCCTCAATCTCTTTCTTTAAATATTTAAAATTTCATTGTAGAGGACTTTAATGTCTTTGGTAAGGTTTATTCCAAAATATTTTAAATTTTTTTGCAGCTATTGTGAAGGAGACTGTTTCCATGTACTTTTTCTGATTGCTTTTTATTGATATATAGAAAGGCTACAGACTTTGGTAGGTTAATTTTGTAACGTGCCACTTTACTGAATGTGTTAATAATTTCTAGGAGTTTTCTGGTGGAATTTTTGGCATATCTTAGATATAATATCACATCATCTGCAAAAAGGGATATTTGATCTCTTTTTTCCAATTATTACTCCTTTAATTTACTTCTCTTATCTTATTGCTCTTGCAAGAGTTTCAAGTACTATGTTAAAGAGAAGTGCAGATAGTGGACAGCCTTGTCTGGTTCCTGATTTCAATGGGAATGCTTCCAGTTTTTCTCCATTTAGAATGATGTTGGCTATGGGTTTGTTATATATGGCTAATTATGTTGAAGTATGTTCCCCCCAGTCCAGTTCCCTCTAGGGCATTGATCATAAATGCATGTTGATTTTGTCAAAGACCTTCTCTTCATCTATTGAGATGACCATGTGGTTCTTGTCTTTGAGTCCATTTATATGATTTATGATGTTTGTTGACTTACATATATTGCAACATCCCTGCATCTCTGGGATAAAGCCAAATTGATCATGGTGGATGATCTTTTTGATGTGTGTCTGTATGTGGTTTGCAAGTATCTTGTTGAGAATTTTTGCATCTCTGTTCATTAAGAATATGGGTCTACAGTGCCCTTTTTTGGTTTACCTGGCTTTGGTATTAGAGTGATGCTGGTTTCATAGAAGGAACTTGGAAGTTCTCACTCCATTTCTATCTTTTTGAATAATATAAGTAGTTTTGGATGTAGATCTTCTTTAAATGTCTCATAGAATTCTGCTGTAAATCCATCTGGTCCTGGGCTTTTTTTAATTGGGAGGTTATGTATTATTGTTTCATTTCTTTTTGTGTTATGGGTCTGTTTAAGCTGTTAATCTCTTTTTGGTTTAGTTTTTGTGGTTCCCATGCCTTTAGATATCAATCCATTTCTTTTAGGTTTTCAAATTTAGTAGCATATAGGTTTTTAAAGTATTCCCTTATAATGTTCTGTATCTTTTTGGTGTCTGTTATTTTGTTTCCCCTTCCATCTCTGATTTTGTTGATTTGGAGTTGCTCTTTCTTTCTTTTTGTTAACTGGGCTAGCAGTCTGGCAACCTTATTTATCTTTTCAAAGAATCAGTTCTTGGATTTGTTGATCCTTTGTAGTGTTTTCTTTGATTTTTTTTCCCTTAATTTCTTCCCTGATATCTGTTAATCTTCTTCTTGTCTGCTGAGTTTGGGTTTCATTTGTTGTTGCCTTTCAAGTGTCTTGAGTTGCAATGTTGAGAAATTTATTTGCATTCTTTCAGATTTTTTGATGTAGGCATTTAGAGCTATAAACATCCCTCTAAGGACAACTTTCATTTTGTCCCAGTGGTTTTGTTGTGTTATATTGTCTTTTTCATTTAGTTCCAGGAATACTTTTATTTCTCTCTTAAGTTTGCTTTTGACACATTCATCATTCAGGAGTGTGTTGTTTAATCTCCATGTGTTCATTTGGTGACTAGGGATTCTTCCAGTGTTCATTGTAAGCTTTATTGCATTGTGGTGTAAGAGAATTCATGGTATTATTTCAATCTTTTCATATTTTTTGAGGTTTGTATTGTGTGCCAGTTTATGGTTGACATTGGAGAAGGTTCAGTGGGGCAGTGAATAGAAAGTATGCCCTTTGGTGCCTTGTAGATGTATTTTAGTTCCATTTGATATATGGTATTGTTTAATTCAGATGTCTCTCTGTTAACTCTCTGCCCCATTGACCTATCTAATGGAGACAGTGAGGTATTGAAGTCCCCTATTATTAATGAGTTGGGATTAATCTGGGTCTTAAAGTCCTGTAATATTGTTTTTATGAAGTTGAGTGCACCAGAGTTTGATGAATATATGTTCATGATTGTAATATCTTCTTGGTTTGTTGTTCCTTTGATTAGAATGAAGTGGCCCTCTTTATCTCTTCTCGTTAGTTTTAGTTTAAT
>NW_008353490.1:1608477-1627206 GCF_000622305.1 Nannospalax galili | reverse complement strand
CTTTATATGTGACTCATTTTTTTTTCTTTTGCAGATTTCAGTATTGTCTCATTGTTTTGTACATTTAGTGATTTTACTATGATGTGCCATAGAGAGTTTCTTTTCTGGTCCTGTCTGTTTGGTGTTCTATATGCTTCTTATATTTGTGTGGGTATGTCTTTTTTTAATTTGGGGAAATTTTCTTCTACGATTCTGGTGAAGATCTGGTCCATGCCATTATCTTGGGATTCTTCACCTTCCTGTATGCCTATTGTTGGTAAGTTTGGTCTTTTTATGGTGTCACACAATTCCTGCATATTCTATTTTTGTGCTTTCTTAAATTTTTCATAGTCTTTGCTTGAGTGGTCTAGTTTGTCTACTTTATCTTCAAGTCTTGATATTTTGTTTTCCATTTCTTTCATCCTATTGGTGAGGCTTTCTCCTGTCATTTCTAATTGGCTTACTGAATGTTTCACTTCCTTCTTCACTTCAGCCTGAGTAGTGTTCAATATTTCTAGATCTTTTCTGAATTCATTCAGAAGTTATCCCTATCTTTCTTCAGTTCATTGATTTGTTTGTGTGTTCTTTAAATTCACTGAATTCTTTCACTATGTTTTTAATTGTTCTTATGAATTCCCTTCAAGTTTAGGTGTTCTTCTTTTTGTGAACTTTTTGTGCCTTTGTGGTTCACTTTTTGGGCATGAAAGGCTGGTTCTGGAGTGGCCAAATTGCTTTGTCTTCAGGAGTTTCCACAGAGGCCCAAGTCAGATGAGGATCAGATGCTCTAAGGCTTTCTACTAAGGTTTGATGTTGTCCTCAGGAATTTGGGGGTTAGACTGCCCTAGGAGCAGGGCACAGGAAAGATGCTGGCCTTGGGCAGCTGGTGGCTGTACCACCCAGAGATGCAAAGGGAGATGGAGGCAGGAAGAGGCCCCAAGGGCTCCTGGGGACCAGGAGATGGGTCAGAGGTTCACGCAGGCCAGGGGAACAGAGGGAGGTGAGGGTGGGACCAGGCCCAGAGGGCTCCTGGGGACCATGAGAAGGAATTGGGTCCATCCAGGAGAAAGGCTAGCAGACTGTGCAGGCTGAACTTGTTGTCTTAAAAACTGTATTTAAAGTGGTCAAGTTCAAGGAGCATTCAGTAAAAACACCAAACATTATTAGCTTCCAGGTACCTTTGCTAAATAATTATCAACTTTCAGAAATGCATGCATTTTGAGAGCTCTCACGAAGAGGGAGGTGGCCTTGCAGAGGGAAAGAGGATCTGGGTTAATTCAGTGGATAGATGCTCAGCCCATGCTCACCATCACAGATGTACACCCTTTTTATCATTCGCAGAATTTCTGAGAGAAACTGTTTCTGTAAAACTAGCTTTAATTAGAGTCTAAATAAATTTTGATGAGCTTAGTGTTTCTGATTAAATACAGGATAAATGCATTTGTTATAAATTTCCTATCAAGAATGGAGGGAAAGTAGAGGCTTTATAAATAGAAAAAAAATATTTAAATGAAGGTGGCTTTTCTTTTGATATGATAAAACACCATGACCAAGGCAAGTTATAGAGGGAACGTTTTATTGGACTTAGGGTTATAGAGGGTTAAGAGTCCCTTGTGCCTGGGTAGGCATGGCAGGAGAAAGGCAAAGAAGAAAGCACATGCTCAGACAGACACAGAAACAGATACAGCCAAAATGGAAGTAGACAAGGCTATTCCTGCAAAGCCTGCCCTCAGAGAGTTGCTTTCTTTAGCATGACCACACCTTCTAAAGGCTCCAATGACTCTCCCCCCAAAGTGCCACCAACTGGGGACCAACTGTTCAAATACTTGGAGCTTATTGTTGACCTTTACATTCAAATCATCCCAGTGAGTTAACAATGCTAAACAGCCACAGGTTTTCCAAGGACACTAGAATATGTAAATATTTGCACATAGGATTCAGGTAAGGTGACAGATCAGGTACTACTGGTAATCTCTTTCTTCACCTAGGCAATTATACTGACATAATCTTTTGAAATTTAGTACATGGGGGCAATTCCACCAGTGTAACATTTTTGAAATTTCTGAAGGCTTGCAACTTCCAGAAGAAGATTTGAACTGATCTTTTTCCCCTATATCAGACTATTAGGTGCCCATTTCTCACCTTTCAGACCCATGGCAGAGAACTATGCATATGATTCTGGAACAACTTGGGCATAGGTTGAGGAAACCAAGATAGGCAATAAGAACCCAGTGATCTAAATTCCAGGGTTGTTTGTTGTAGTTGTGGATCACTGTTCTGTTCATCAGGGCCAGACAAATCTTTGAGTTTCCAATGTTGGCCTTCCTCTCATCACTACAAGGTCTTTCCTTTTGGGTTAAATTCACCAGATTTAAGGCATGAGAACTACTCCCCAATAATCTAACTCTATTTATTCTTTTTGAAGTAGTTCACTAAAGCCTATCACTAGCATAAGGGAGTAAATTGAGAATCTGATGCTACACATCTAAAAATAATATACAGTCTTAGAAAGGAGCTGAGAAGATTTTAGATTTTTCATGGCAGAATGACTGTCAGCAGAGAGGCAAAGTGCAATTCTTCAAAGAAAATAGCCTTGGTTGTTCCAAGGGTAAAATTATATTTATCTTCATATAATTTTAGATTTGCAATCATAAAAACTGTTAAGTTCTGACTTATGTAAAGTATCTGCTACTATAAATTTTTCACATCCAAATGAAATGCAAAATCTTGATATAGTCCACAGTGATTGTTCTGTTATTCGTAGTCTCAGATTATAATGGTAACATGTGCAAGAAAATACACAATACCAAAATTGTGTTGGAAGTTATACTCAATATACAAGATGCACATTTTGTAATTATAGAAAATATGCACAAATAAAATTTAAATGCATTTGAGTAAAAGTGTTTCATACTTATACTTGGTAAACATGAATATCCTTAAAGCAAAGTAAAGGAATGCCGAATTTGATTATATTATATATTTTCACCTTTTTGAGAACAGAATTGTTGAAGAAATATGTTGTTTATATAGGTGTATAGGGGTGTGTGTGTGTGTGTGTGTGTGTGTGTGTGTGTGTGAGTCAACGTCCCCTAACTTTAACAAAATATGGGAAACAAATACTTGCAAATCCTTCTGTTTCAAATTTGCAGATGCCACTCCATGGTTGAGCAGCTGCGTTGCCTTTAAGACTCGTGGTAAGGGAGGAAATCCTGTCATACCATGGCAAGGAGGGCTTGAGCAAACCTACTTACCTCATGGAAGCTAAAGAGGGGAAAGGTTGAAGGGAGAGGAAAGAGAGAGAGAAGGAGAGAGGGAGACCAGGTGAGATCCAGGTCTCATGATCTACTTTGATGGAATGTACTCTGTGACCTAAACTTTCTCACTGTACCCAGTCTCTGCAAATTCACAATCAGACTACTGTGAAGAACATACTTTGGAAATAGATCATTAAGAAACTTTCCAGATACAAAAACCATGAATCCATAGCCATTTAGAGGTTTTATGTCCAATACTAACTTTACATTTTGATTCAACTTCAAGAATCAACATACAAAGTACATCTCTACACACCCGATTTAACTACAGCTCACTTTTAGTATTGAATTTATGACACATCAAGGAAAATTATTAAATTGAAATCGATGTTGAAAGCTCTATTATTTTTATTCAGCAAAATTCAGTCTGACAAAAATGTCATTATCATGTAAATAGCCCAATTCCTTTTGACAGATTTTGGCATAATTGTGACTACTTTGTAAAGTTTTATGACTCTGCTCAGTCTTTACAGATAAATGACAGAAGTCTTTGCCCACCTGAGTAAGAAGAGAGTTAACAATCCCTTCATCTGTTCCTTTAACACTAACCTAGTTATGTACCTTGAAGAACTATAGGTTAGTGTGTGGCTCAATAGTTGACCATATTTTAAAAATTCTGTTGGTGTTTAAATTAATGATAATGTTCCTCAGTAATTTTTGAATTCACCAACAATGAGCCATTTCTAATTATATTTAGTCTTTAATTTGTTATTTTCTTATGTCTAATATAACTGAAAAATAATAATTGCAACATCTCTGAGTTTCTCCGTATTTATATCCATATGTGTATTATTAAATAATGGAATGAATAGACAGCAAAAGACAAACAACAAATCCATTAAAAATATGTTGACATTTTATTTCCCTGTGCCCCAGCAATTCTACTACTAAGTAAGGAAATGAAGTTAATGTCTTAAAGAGGTATCTGTACCTCTGTTCAGTGAAGTATTATTTATGATTGTGAAAATATAGAATTCGTGTCCAATTCTCTCTGTGGATAACTAGAAAATGGAAATATGTTATATATAAAATATAGAATGCTATTCAGGTATAAGCATTTGCATTTTAACACTGAAAAATAATTGACATGATATATTAAAAGCAAACATTTCTATTACATCAATATACTCACCAAGTTATAGAAAACAACAATGTGAATCACTGTAATAGGCAAGCTGTAAGAGAACTTTTAATGTATTTATTGATTCAAGAATTCTATACCATGTGTTTTAATATTTAGACCCTCCACCTTCCACCCTTATCTTGCTATCCCACAAATTTATGTCCTCTATTATTGTGTTTTTGAAGGCCTAGTGAGTCTAATCTATGTTTCTGAAATGCTCCTGGGTATTGGTCTATCCCTTGGAGCATGGTCAACCTGCCAGACACACCCCAGAAAAGAAAGCTGACTCTCCCTCTCTAAGCAGCTATCAATGTTCAAGGACTCCTCAGCTAGAACTGAGGTTTTTGTTTGACTTAGGTTTGCATAGGTCTTGTGCATTCTGTTCAAAGTGCTGTGGGTTCATATGTGCAACTACCAAATGGTGTAGACAGCATGGTTTCCTAACAATGCTTCTGCCCCTTCCTCTGAAATGATCCTTGAACTTTGGGAGGAGAAGGTGTGATATGGGTTTCCCACTTAGAGCTGAGTACCCTATAGTCATTTATTCTGTGCACATTGATGAGTTTTGATACTCTGTTAATCATATTTGTTGCAAGAAGGAGCTTTTCTGGTGACAGCTGCACTAATTTGTGGGTATAAAAATAAATCACTAGAAGTCAGTTTAATACTATGTCCATTTAGCAGAATAATAGAAGTGGTTCTTCCTTAAGGCCATTGATAGTTATAGCCCCAGGTTTTTCCAGTGTCAGGCATAGAATCTATTTTGTGTATTGGGCTTTAAATCCAATCAAAAGGTCATTAGCTATTTCTAGAACATTTATGCAACTGCTACGCCAATTGTCATATTTTGCCAAATCAGTTGTTACTGTAGCTCATAGGATGATTCAAAGCTGGGTATTTTTGGTGATTACTTTTCTCTGCCACTCACATTCATAACACCTTCTAGTACTATGAAAGCTAGCCAGTAAAGATGATGCTTTGAGGTCAGTATCCAGTTTGATTTCGCTTCATTTGCTCTATGGCTCAGGAATGTAGTATCTTCAGTAATAAGGTTTTGCTACCACATTGTGGCTGATAACCAAGTGAAATGGCAATAGCCAGTATTGTTTGATAGTCTGTGGTGGCTCCCTGGTCAACAACTACTAAATAGAGAGTACATTCCTGGCACTGGGCTTTCCATTTGCCAGCCTGTGGTATCTTGAGGCCCAGTGAGCACATGTTATTTGGTAACTATCTTTAAACTCTTTTTATATTATATGAGCATATATTGAGGTAAGCCTATATAATGGGCTTCTGTGTGACTGTAAAATATTTTACTTATTATTTTTGTTTTATGTGTGTAAATGTATTGCCTGCATGTATGTGAGTACACCCATGTCATGTAAGGTCAGGGAGGTGAGAAGATAGTGTTGGATTCCCCTGGAACTGGGGTTACTACAGACTGCTGTTAGCCATTATGTGAGTGCTCTGAATGGAATCCAGGTCTTCTGTAAAAGCAGTCTCCATGCTCTTATCTGTTGGGCCAGCTATCCAGAACCCTCCATATGACTTTTTTAAAGGCCTTTAGTGTTTGTTATTGTTAGAAACTATGAGATGGGATTGACCAGGGTGATGTGAAAATGTAGATTGTTCTTTATTAAGAACAATGAAGGTGGTGACAGTTTCTCAGAGGGATTTGAAACTGCATCCACAGGCACAGTTGGTGAGTTGCTTCTAAGTGTATGGGGATTGTGAAGGGGGGCGGGTGCGTAGGACTAGTGCCTGTGACATGATTTGGAGGATTTGTGACAATAGGGGCTATTTGCTTTCCCAGGTAACACAGTCTCTGGGTTGGGGATTTTACACAGTTCCTAGGTAAGATATTAGCTCGGACTAAACCCAGTATCCGGCCCTTTGGAAGTTAATTCAGGGCCCTTTTAAGTCCAGGCATTTACCCTTCAGTTATCCCTTCTCCTACTCTGTCTTCTGCCCTGCCCTCCCATTGCCCACCCCAATAAACCTCCTATCCTATTATGCCTCTTTCTCCCACCTATATCACTGCATGCTATAAGAGAATTGTAAAGAAATATTTATCACTTGACATCTTATCTTTTCTGTATGATAATTTTGTTATTGCAGAGTGATTTACCTTGAAAAATATTTAATGGAACATTTAATAGGTTGGATTTTAGAACAAAAAGATGCAAGGTTTTTCTTTTCCATGTAATATTGCTACCTAAGAAAAAATGCCTGGTGATTTTATCATGTTTGGAAGGGAATACTAGAGTTCTTAAGTGTACTGCATCTTGCTCTCGGCAGTAGCAAGTGGTAGGAGACGTCACTTGAAAATATGCAACAAAGTCTCAAGTGTTAAAGCACGATAATATTTTATTCTAACTGCAAATGAACATGCATTTTTAATTTAATGCTTACCTATCATGGATCCTAAATACCTCCTTTTCTTACTAAATATTTTACTCTCTAGGAAGGTGCTGCATTATTATACCAATTGCTTTTTTAATATCCATCAAATGCCACTGTAAGCTTTACAAAGGTTTAGTACAACAAATTCATAAGCTGGGTTATTATTGCTTTTATTAAACAACAAATTAAGAGAGAGCAAGCAAATGAAGCAGAACATTTTGTGTCTTCACTCTTAGGAAAATATTTGCATAGAGTTTTAAGTACATTTTCATTTATCCAAGGACATACTTTGACCAGAAAATATGAGTTTTCCACATTTCTCTTTGTCTATGTTTCTATTTCTAAGGCACTTATCTGAGGTATTTATTTGAAGTCATCAGAACTCAGTTGAATTTATTTCCAATTAAGTTTGAATGAGGGGACTATGTCATTTCATGCGATTGTGTTTAGCCTTTCCTCTTGATGGGTGTTACACAATACAATACTGCGCCTTTAAATGTGACTGCAGCATAAATGGCAGCTCATAAATATGGGCTCATTCCTGTTGTTATTTTTCCCCGTGGGCACAAACTGAAGGTTTCCTCTCCTTGTGTGGCATGATTATTAAGGAGTTTTGTAAATTTTACCTACTTAAAGACAATGAATGCAGCTACTGCTGAGATTCTTAATTGCCAGAAGAATAGCATTTGACAAGAAAGTACCTATTATTGTGATGCTAAGAGAATAAACCTAAACAAGAAGTGCATGTATCACCATATTTTCCTTCACTCCAGAATATAACTCTATCTAACTATATTCTAATGTAGAGTTTCATAAGTAAAATATAATGAGAAATCTGGATATACACAGAGAATAAGCTGCAAGCTTTGCCACGAGGCTTCCTTTGGCGATTTTAAATTGCATAACAGCTCATCATCAACAGACTAAGTTCCAGACAGAAGTAGACACAGGACATTCCTTAAGCTGTAATACATAACAGGCTTAAAATGCTGATATCAAAATTATGTCATGCTTAAAAGCACCTAGGAACAGAAATTCAACACACAATCACCCTGTTTTTATTAAATAGTTTGGAAATGGGTTTTACCTTGTACTCTTTCAGAAAAAAAAAATCACATTTTATGTGAATGGAATATATCTTAATGTTCCATTTAGTTAAAACAGTGAACTGTAGCATAAAAATACAAAATTTGATCTCTTCTTAACAATATTGGCTTTCCTCAAAACATTGTAATCAATTTTAAAGATTCTTATATGGCATATAAGGTAAAAGTGTATCACTAATTTCATAATCACTTCATGCTTGTCCAGTGAAATTCCCTTTCTTCTACCATCCTGAGTTATGTGCCTTGAATTTGGAAATAATTTCCTGACATCATTATGTAAGACTGACTCCCCTGAAGCCCGGGAGAGAGCTTGTGTTTTATGAGCCTGTTAAGATTTGCAAATTCCCTTAAGAGTTGTTGAAGACAGTCCTCTAGGCATGATACATCCATTGCAGTCTTGAACTCCACATCACTGTGATTATTCAAAGGAAACCCACACAAGTTTGGGTCCATTGACATTTGTTCATAGGAGAAAAGGGGGCTTATGAAACCCAACCTTTGCCTAAAGCTACATGGGAAGTTAGAGGTTACTAGGGTAGCAAATGAGAACTTGCTGGAGGACAGAGACAGTTTCTTCAGTGAAGTAGACATGTTGGTCCTGATCTTCTAATCTCACCCATGCTCCTATAATAGCCACAGTTAATCTACTGGTTTACCAACCTCGGCATGGGTGAAATTCTTTCTCCTATTAAGTGCTTTATCAGCAGTGAACAGACGGTTGTATTCCCAGGAGCCTGTGTACAATTATTGAGAGATGTTTTCAACATTAGCTACTTATCATTACAAGATGAGTCTCAAGGATTCGGATTCATCAGCACATACAAAAGATTTCTTGGCCCTTTATTCTCATTTTTTATGGAAATACCAAGCAACAAAAATGCCCATTTTACATGCTCAGATTACACAGCTTTAAAAGTTGTGTAAATTGAATGTTCCTACACTTTGACACACTCTTGTGTGAAGTGCATGCAGGTATTCTGGAACTACAATATCACGTGTTGTAGCTTTGAGGATCTAAAGGTATTTCTCATAGAATGTGTGACAGCATGCTAAAGAATGGCATCACAGAGTGACAGTCTAGCTGGCTTCTCAGCCTTTAATATTCAGAGGAAGAAGAGATTCATACTCTACAGGCATTGATTAAGACTCTAATATATCAAGTTTACTGCACAGCAGAGAGTTCAAACACATCCAGGAGCACAGCACCTGGCAGATGTAGATCATTTTCTTCTGTTAAAGCCACTGTGACACAGGAACTACGTCTGTCCTTCTATATCTAAGGAACAGGTGTTGGATTGCTCACCTTCTGTTTTCTTCTTTCACAGAGGAGGAAGTAAGGACACTTAATTGGGGTGAAGTGACATCTAGTCATGTGAGTTTCATAAAGATGACACTGTGCATTATCTAGGACAGAACAGAAATTGCGCTTAGCCGGAGGTGCTAGAGCCTCTTGCCAGGGAGGAATTCAATAATTTTGAGATAGGAAGCATACAGCCAAAAAGTGTCTTCTTCATAATCCAAAGCCAGAATCATTTCAGTGAGAACTAGTGAAATAATTTTCAAGCAGACTATTAGCATATCATGAACCAAAAATATATTTGAAGAGGAAATAGCTATAATTAATATGTGCAAAGAAATGAGGAGGCAGTTAAGAGTAGGCACTCCTTTTACTTGCCTCCTATAAAAATACATTTTATATCTCATGAATGTCTGTGGTTTTATCATCTCATAGCATTTTATAAAGTTGGCTATGTTCTAATACCAAATCAGGTAGTTTAAATGCTCATAACTTATTTTTAGTGTTTTTCTTTTCAAATGACTATATTTTATAACTTTTTGACTAATACACTCACTTATGTATTCTATAATCCAGTGGCACAATTGTAATTATCACTGTATTGTCTGTAAATTTACACAGAAAAGTCAAGGTGATATCTTTGTCCTATGCAGGGACAGAATTTCATGTGAACCAGGAAAATTCTGGAGCTGATCATGTGATCAACAGGATGAGATACAACACAATGTTCTAGAAAAAAGTGTATTTTGAAATAAAAAGATTGATCATATACACAAATGTCACCAAGTCGTACAGTATTTTAATGTGCACATGCTCTATGTTACTTAATTGTGAGCTTTTCAAAATGCCCATATATTTTTCACCAAAGTTTCTGTCACACAAAAGTGTGTTTTCCTGAGGAGCTCAGAAAGGAATCCATTAGGGAAAGAATCAGCAAATACTCCTTAAATCAGTGAGTCAGTGTCAAAAATATTACTGCTTCTGCTCAGAGTACAACATCAGTGGTCAACTCTGATCTGTGTTTATATTAAGAATATTTGCCAGAACTTTGCCAATAAATATGAAAAAAAACAAAACAGCTAAAAATGTGTGTATGCAGTGAAATCACAAAGAAAAACTTCATCATTACCCGTGCCACATAATGAACACCAGGAAAAAAGGGTTTTAGCCTCATGAGGAAATGCTCTTGCAGTGTACTAGAAAATGAAATGAGCAAGTGAATGTGGTGTAATCAGCTAATTACAGTGCCAGAGACAAAGCCATTCTCAATTCTGCAAGTGGCCAAGTTTATCTCAACATACATCAGGAACAATCAGTGTAAAAGTCATAACACATATGGAAACTTCGTGTTTGGAATCAAACAAGAGGTGAGGCATGCCACACAGACAGCAGAATTATTTCACTCACATGTTGGAGGCACTTGAGATGGTGCAACACTCTAATATGTGGAAGATTACGACTGGAAAATTATTGGATTTATTGGTAAAATACTTAGCAGAAAGTACAGGTATCATAAGAATTTCTAAGAACTATAGTAAAAGACAAAAAAATTCTACTTATAAGGTTATGTTGCCTCCTTTCTGGTGTGTACTATGATATGAGACTATGAATGATTCTTGAACTAACCTGTTCCACAGATGGCAGTTTAGTTGAATGACATTAAATTTTTCATTTTGATTTATGACTTCTGTAAAGAATGAATAAAATAAAATAGGGAGTAGAGCTTCCGGCCACAAAAGCAGCAGCGCACTGGTCCCTACCACGCCTGCAGCTCTGATGACCGCCTGCCTCAGTCTAGCGACTCCCACAGCCTTTTCAACTCATCCTGGACCCCAACTGCCTCTGGGCCACAGATGGATCCTCCTCCTGCCCCGGCTTCTGCAAGTGCAAAGAGTGTAGAGGCACCTCCTGCAAGAAGAGCTGCTGTGCCTGCTGCCTGGTGTGCTGTGCAAAGCGTGCCCAGGGCTTTTTCTGCCAAGAGACTTGGACACATCCCCACAACCACGTGTAAATAGAGTGATGTGTACAAACCTGAATTTTTGTTTTTACTACCCAGACCCATTTCTCAACTCTTTCTATGAAGCATATAACTGATAATAAAAATCATTGACTGAAAAAAAAATAGGGAGTAGACTATGAATACACAGTGTGATGGCTAATATTTGTTGTGAACTTGACTGGATCTGGAATTAACTGAAATGAGAGAGACTTTCTTGCTTGGATTATTTGAAGCTGGAAGACATTCTAAATTTGGGCATTACCTTCAGATGGCAGCCCATACACAAAGTCATGGCAGAAAGGAGCTTTTGGGTTTTGTCTGCTTGCCTTTTCTCTCACTGGTGAGTTCATCTTGCTGCTCTGATAGTAGAACCAACTTCCACGGATGCCAATGAGTACTGAAGCCAGTGGAAGAGTCATGAGGGATTAACACTACATGTTTAGGTTAAAAGAAGAGCCCAAGGCTGAGTCAACTTATTTTGCATTATAAGCAAGCCGAGATAGTGATAAATGATTTCAAACAGAAGATAAACGTTTTGTTTGCAATGTAAAAGACATTTTTCCAGAGCATGTACATATTTGTAAAAGCCCCCCCTGGTGAGGAAATCCTGGATCCAGAAGCATGAGGTTGCTGCTCATTGGGCGTTTGTAGTCAGGCGGCAGAGAGTGAAGGGAAAAATCACACAGCTGTAGTCACTTCTCTATATTCTTCAGCTCTGGCCCCCAGCCCATGGAAATTCCATACCCACAATTAAGGAAGTCTTTCCATTTTAATCAGTTAAAGCCTGATAACTCCTCCCAGCCCATGGAAATTCCATACCCACAATTAAGGAAGCCTTTCCATTTTAATCAGTTAAAGCCTGATAACTCCTCACAGGTATCCCTGAATGTTTATTTCCTAAGGGATTCAACGCCTTGTCAAGAACAATCAATTTTAACTAATCCCATTCACCCACATAGCAAATTCAAAGCCGACCAGAGACATAGACTTTCTCAAGATAAATGAATAAGCAAATAAATAAGGAAACACATAAACTTCATAAAATTATTAACTATAGTATCAACTACACTACTCTGAACTTTACAGCCATAATGTGTAAATCGTACTTTTGGAGAATTTTGTTAGTTTCCACAAATTAAAACCCATGTTCAACTGAGCCCTTTTCATAATAGCCAGAAATTGAAACCAACCTAGATATCCATGAACTGATTAATGGACAATGAAGTTTTGGTACATATTTACAATGGAATATTATTTCGCTCTTAAAAAAATGAAATTATGAAATTCAAATGTAAATGGTTAGAAATGTAAACAATCATCATGAGTGGTAACCCAGACTCATAAAGACAAAATTCACAAGTTCTCTCTTAGAGCTGGATGCTAGGTTTGAGATCTTAGATATGCGTGTTTCAATTTGAAAATTCAGAGATATCAAGAAAATAATAAAAAGGGTATCATAAATTCTCAAATAATACTGGCCATTGCCCTTGCTCTTGGTTACCTACCAGAACTGGATGGTTAGATCCTATTGCTGATGGCACTACTGACACAAGTCATAGAACAAATAAGGAGAACTCAAGCTGGCACTGACTTCAGAGTTGCACCTCCACTGGATAGTATTCATAGTGCTGGAAGGTGCTATGCATACTGCTGGAAGGAAAAAATATTCATCAACCTTAATAACATCTGGCCTGGCAAGATATGCCCACTGATGTAACAGTAACACAAACAATATGAGAATAACCAACCATTTCTTAATTGGATTTAAGATTTGCTTCCTAGAATGGGGCCCATACCTGACATTGACATTAGGCTTAGGAATCTGAGGCAAGACATGTCACAGGACATAAGGCAAAAGCTAATGCTAGTTTTCTAATAAGTAGTTAACAGATAAAACTGACTCTTAATATTTTTATATGCATAGATTAACGCATCTCACAACTCTCATCAGAGAAACTTCCTTCCTTATGCAACAGATGGAGATTAACAAGGAAACCTACGAGAACAAAAGGCTACTGAGTGCTTATCTATGAATAGGAAACCTACATCAAACTTCTGCCTCCTAAGGCTCAAGGATTACTGCAAAGAGGGGTCAGAAAGATTGTAAGAACCAGAGGTGGTGGTTGACCACAAGAAAGAGAGTTGTCCAAATAGCTGGTCAGTTACTCATATGAACTCACAGCAATGGTGACAGTGTGCCCAAGTCCTATGCAAACTCAAACCATAAAAAAAAAAAAAAAAAAATTCCAGCATAGTTATGAGAAATTGGATAATAAGCTCTAACCCCACCTAAGGAAATTGTGGCAAGAGATGGCTGCTGGGAGTGGCAGAGACCACCTCTTTCCAGAATGAGGCTTTTGGCAGGTTAACCAGGTTCCAGTAGAAGGACCCACACTGAAGGAAATTTGGAGACTAAAATTAGACTCCATAGGTTTTATATATATATATATTAAATTGGACAGGAGGCAATAAGGTGAAGTGTGAATAGGGGAGGGAAATCTAAATATTTTAAAAATATAGTATGAAAACCATAAAAATTCAATAAAAATGTATTCTGAAAATTTTTCAAAATCAATGCACAATAAAATTGGATTTTCTTGTTAATTATGTAACTCAGCAGTTTTACACACAAGGTAATATACTTTCTTCTTCCCATAAAATGGTGGATTTATCTGTATTTAAAAGAAATCTTTTATTGAATTATATTTCATACTGCCACCCGAATTCCCTCTGGGTCTCCTGCACTATAAGACAAACCATATAATATATTTTATGTGCATTTATTAACTTACAAAGGAATGAGAACCCAGTGCCTAGCCCAACGCCTCCAGCAGCAGCTCAGAGCCCACCATATCAGACTGGGCCATGACTACCATAGTCCCCGCTAGAATTCCCTCACACCTCAGGGGCCAGCCATCTGGACCCAGGTCCACAAGACTCAGTCTATTCTGTCTTTGAGTTGCGGTGGCTGGCTGCCTGTTCCCCACACCTCAGGCGCTACTGGTGACTCCTGGCTTCCATCCTAAAATGATTCCCAGCACCCCCCCTTCGTAGTCCATGCTCAGCATCAGGCCCCACCCATTGGAAGAACTAGCCAATTGGGAGACACATACATAAAATCTTTATATTCCCTTTCTCCTTCCCCTTTGGCACCCTCCCATATCCTGCCCTGCCCCCACTGGAGTTCACAGATTCTTTCATTTGTTTTAAGGCCTATTATGTAAGGTTAGGGTCCCACGATATTCCTCAGTGCAAGTTCATCCACCAGGGTTTAATCAATCTATCTAGAGTATCTCTCTTCAAGAAGATCAGCTCTTCCTCACCCAACAGTAATTAGCTGCAAATAATTCTTCCACTAAGATTGGGGCTTGCTGTTCATTTCCACAATTCTGTGCTTTTAGTTTATCTGGGCCAAATGTATGGCCTTAAACACCCAAAAGGAAAGTATAACCAAAGATTAAAGGGGACAATATAATTTTTTAAGAGTCCATATGTATACCCAAAGGCTACATAACAAGCAACAATGCCAGATAAGAGATACCTTCGTTTGAATTGTTGACCAGGGTGGACCAAGGGACTCCCAGATAGTAACCCAGCATAACTGGGAAAATGAACAGCAGACCCCAATCTTATCTAAAGGAATATTGACAACAGATTGCTGCTAAATGAGGAACAGCTTGACCTTCCTAAAACAAAGACCTCTAGATAGGCTGACTAGATTCACCGGGTGGACAAGTAGTGGGGAACAGTTGGGGATGCCAACAACACAGGGGAGAGTAGCAGGGATGACAGAGTATAAGGGCTCTAGTGGGGGAGGGAGGCTATGGGAGGGTGCCATCCGGAAAGTGGGTGTATAGATGAATAAGATGGTTTGGGATGTTCTGTGTAATATACACACGAACAAAGAATCAATAAATTAAAAAATGAATTATATTTGAAGAGGAAAAATAAAAATATACATCATGTTAATTAATAGAGGTGATAAATATTACCATTGAAATCTACCCCATGATTTTATAGACATACACAGGTGCTAAGGATCCGAGTGCAACCAATTAAGACTAGTAATAATCAGATACATACAGATTAGTGACACATGCACGAACATCTCAATATTATTAGCCAAAACGATGTTTCTGTAAGAAACAGTATATTTTAAAATGAAATGGAGATTTTTTTAAAGGTTAAGAACTCATTCAATTTTATGTCTTATAGGGCTTATACTGAATTCAATATTGTATAACTGTATTAACTAAACAGTGAACCAAAAAATTTTATAGACACTTTTGAAAGAGATGTATCTTTCCTCTGGAAACTGTTATTGAGTATGTTAAAGCTATAATGAAATGCTTCTTCAAAAAAAATAAATATATATATGAAATTCATAAAAAATCTTAAAACATAATAAAAAAGCAAATTTTAGTGATAAATTATAGAAAAAAATTTCTATAAAATATTTGTTTCATTGATTTTTATTTTTTGTGCATGAGTGTTTTGCATGCAAGCACCACATGCACTACATACACTGTATGCATGTAATGCCCACTAAGGTTGTTGAATTCCCTGGAACTGGAGCTACATGCAGCTGACAGCCAACTAGCAGGTGCTGGGCACCAAACCCAAGTCCTCTGCATAAGCAGCCAGTGCTCCCCACTGCTGAGCTATCTCTCCAGTTCACATTGCAGCTATACTTTATCTGCTTTTATCCATCTCAATTTAAATGATGACAGGGAGTCTCACAGCAGATTCATACTGAAAGGTCCAAAATACTTAACACATCACTTCATTTCCTGCTTGTTTTTTCCAACAAATATGTTATTTTTTTTTTTTTTTTTTTTTTTTTTTTTTTTTTTTTTTTTTTTGTCTTTTGACATAGGTCCCCAGCTAGCCTGGACTCGATATGGAGACCAAACTGGCCTTGATCTCATAGGGATCTGCCTTGCCCCTGTCCCCTGATTCCCGGGATTAAAAACATGTACCACCACGCCTAGTTCGGTAAGTTCATGTTCTATCAGAAATGTTATTAAAAAAATATAAATGAATTTGTTCTGTTAACTAAAGCAAAAATTGAAAATGTCATCACCCAGTTTAGGATTTACAATGTCACATACACTTTACTTATGAATTTGAGAATTGATAATGAAACTTTTTAGGTCACCTCTGCCTCATGTGACACTGTATATTATATTTACTGAAAACTTTGCCAACAAATTATGGGAAGAACCAAAAATGGAAGAGTGCAGGTGGCTGTCTCAGCAAATAATCACAGTTACTTTTTCCCCCTTTGGGAATCTGGATGACAGAAAACAACATCTATTTTGGGGGAGGGTTCCAGCTACAAAACTTTTGATAATGCAACTAGGTTTCCCATTTTCTGAATGGGGACATCTTCTTGAGGTCATTTTACTTAAAATATTTTATGTTTAGATGGAGGAATACATTTTTTAATACTCTAACTTTAGGAAAAGAATTTATATTCATCACCAGTGAATTAGCTTTATTGTCCAAAATATACAGCCTGAGGTAATATCTGAGACTTCATTTTCATGTACATGATAAACTCTATAAACTAGGTCAGACGTTGTCAGTGTTAAGATGAGAGAAAAATCAAAAGTCATGTGGTTGAAAAACATTTTCTTTAACCCTTCAACACGAGCTACCAAGTATGTTAACTTCCCCTTAAATCCTTGTTAGCTGTCTTCTATCTTAGACTCAGTACCCTGGTATGCTTCTGCCTCCATCTAAGAATTCTGTCAGCAACCGTCCCTTCAGACCTGGTCCAGGATCTCATAATTCACAAATCATCTATTATACCCTACATTTATATCAATCCTATCATATTGTAATTCATGTTTCAGAATCTCCACAGGTGTTAATGTATTCTATGTGTATTTGTATGTTGTGTATGTCTATTATATATATATATATATAATTGCTAGCTTGTCCTAATTTGAAACAATCTAGTACAAGTTAATATTAGATTAATTTCAATGTACAAGTAAAATTGCTTCAACTTACCTCCTGTTTCTAATTTGTTTTATAAAAATTGCAATTGAAGGTAAATAAAGACTTCTATGGCTATGTTTTTTAATAAAAAGATAACTGCACAAAATTTACAAGAAAAGACACCATAACTCTATTTTTCATAATATATATGTAGTTACTTCTGTTCTTTCTCCTTGGAGATTTAGTTTTCCTCTGTTGTCCTTCAATTTTAGGGTGAATGACCTCTATAATATTCTTGTGAGGCATGTTGGTTTTAATGAAAATTGCTAAGATGTGGTACAGAGCCATTTCTCTTTATTTAGGAGCAGTTTCTGACCACACATACACACACACACAGACACACACTCACACACACACACACACACACACACACAGAGACACATGTCTGCTGAAATTTTCTTGCAAGAACAAATTTAATATTCCTTTTGTAAAGGAGTTGAGGTTTGAAATACCATTTGAAAGCACACCAACCATCTACTTTTTATGTCAACAATTACAAATAAATAGTTATGAAATGTACTATTGTACTTATTCTTAAAAACGATTTATTTGAGCTGGGCATGGTGGCACATGCCTTTAATCCCAGCACTTGGGAGGCAGACACAGGCGGATCTCTGTGAGATCAAGGCCAGCCTGGTCTACATAGTGAGTTCCAGGCCAGCTGGGGCTACAGGGAAACCCTGTCTCAAAAAACCAAAAAAAGAAAAAAAGATTTATTTGATCACTCATATTCTCACACAATTATTTGTCCCTTCAGTCAGTCATTCATTGAATTTAACAGTGGCTAGAATTTTCCTTGAAATATTATTTGCTGTATAACTGATTGTATAGGAATAAGAAAAAAAGACCTGCAGATGTTAAGGATCTAAAAAGTAAAAGTGAAAAAGAAAATCAACTAAAATGTCTTGTTAAAAAGGAAGATAAAATGTAAAGTAGTACAATTTTTACAGTAAGCTGGGTGTGGTGGTTTCTGCCTTTAATACCAGCATTTGGGAGGAGGAAGTAGGTTGATCTCTGGGAGTTCAAGGCCAACCTGATCTACATAGTAAGTTCCAGGTCAGGGAAGGCAAGGCTACATAGTAAGGCTCTAGCTCCAAAAAAATTTTACGATTAATAGCAAAATGTATTATTTTCTTCACTGCTTTAAAAAAAAGAGGTGGATATTATACATTAAGGCAGAAAGTGCAGGGAAAGAGAACCAAAAGTGGATCCAGGCTATAAAAAATCAAGGCCCCCACACCACCTTGTGACCTACTTCCTCCAAAAAGACTCCACATCCTAAATATTCCACATTTTCAGTTATGGCAACACTAGCTGGAAACAGTGTTTTGGGAGACATTTCACATTTAAGACACAAGACAAAGACAGGAAAAAAGTAAATTATAGAATACTTAATAATTGTCCTAAAACAACAAGATTCATTCCTTATTATCCTACATATTATTTATAGCACCATTTTCCCCATTAAGATGTATAGTTCTCCTGCTTTGAGTTTGTAATTT
>NW_008353490.1:1569179-1607990 GCF_000622305.1 Nannospalax galili | reverse complement strand
TAAATCAAGATTTACTTATTTTTGGAAATATTCCAAACATATATGAATCTGAACTGACACAATTTATTTTTATTTTTTATGGCTGATCTTTTTTATAAACCCTTTGCCACGGAAATCTTTAAAGTCACACAAAAATCAAGAAAATGTATGTAGACTTTACAATGCCCTCTTAGTTTCAACAACAGTCAATGGTCAATTGCAATTTAAATACATCTCTGTTGACATCTTCACCCTCGTCACATCACCATGATTTAAAGTAAATCTTAGCCATCACATTCAATTTTGATATATTCACTGCATTTCTTTCTGTTGTTTATTTCGGTAAGGAGCTGTCGATCTACCTTCCTAACATATTTGGTACACAGTAGATCGTTGTTAACTGCAAATAAAATTCTGAGCAGCAAGTTCCTATCAAGTTTATCATCATGAATGACCTGACACCAGGGTCTGGAAACCAGCATGGCCCTCTGTTCAATGGTCTATTTTGTGCCTCATAAAAGAGGAAACAAAAAGTTATTTCCTGTGTATGGCTGGCTTATACATTGAGCATAGTGTGGTCTCGTTTTATCCACGCTTTTGCATATTACAGGGTGACCTCCTTTTTAGAAAAAAGACTAAGACTCCATTGCATATATGTTACATATATATAAAATGTATGAAGTATAAGTTACATGTTCTCTATCCTCTCGTCCATCAATAAATAGCCTCTATAAGGCGCTAGGCAGACCAAGCTGGCCTTGATCTCACAAAGGTTCATCTGACTTGGCTTCCCAAGGGCTGGGATTAAAGGCAGGCACCACCACTTCACAGCAAAAGTCTCATAATTCCATCAACCATTGCTGCGACTATCAATTTTTTGAGAGACAATAGTTATGAGAAAGGATTTCTTTTAAGTGTGGGAAGTTGCAGTGAAAATAGGAATGGCCTTGCAAACAGGTAACACAAGCACAGGGCTGTCACTCTCACATTTTTTGAAGTACTGGGTATTTCACCAAAGCTCTCCATGGATTTTTATTTGACTATTTCCCATTTTGGACAGAGCATATCAGTAGGTTTTTAATGATTTCAAAGATGAGTTATGTTGTTTGTGAAACTGGGATAAAACTAATATTTATTTTTGAGGTAGGGCCTCTCTGTAGCCACAGCTGGCCTGGAACTCACTATGTAGACTAGGCTGACCTCCATCTCACAGAGATCTGCCTCTGCCGCCCCAGTGCTGGAATTAAAGGCGTGCGCCATCACACTCAGAAAAACTAAGAATTTGATTCAAGAAATAAGTAGTATAATCAATACATTAAGTGCCTTTTACATGTAAGTGAAAAGTGAATATTAATGACTGCCTCTTCTGTTGAGAGCGATCGATCTGTGCTGTTTGTAAAATCGAAAGAATTTGGTTTCCTTTTTGTAATATCTTTTGGATTTTATAATCATGGATTTATTGTTTCAAAAAAAGGAAAATTCAGGTTTTAAGTCAGTGAAGTATAGCAAAACGAATAATTTTAAACATAATTTTTCTAATTTCTGTATAGAAAGAGACTAAGAGAGAAATATCTTTATGTTTTAGTGTCATTTTTCTCATCTGTCAAAAGAAGTTTATAAGTTTGATAGCTTCAACTGCTGTCAAGAACTCCATACAACATTTTTGGTTTCAGAACAAGATTTTTGTCATCATTTGATAATCTAGAATCATTGAGAGAAAAACAGTTAAGAGATTTTGAGGTGTTTCAGAACTGCGACAATTAAATACAATGTGTATTATGGATTTAAGATACCCTACAGATATACACATAACTCTAAGGTGAGGTTTCATTATCAGTTTCTATGAATTACTAAGGCTGATTTCAGGTTAAACTTTATTTTTCAAAGTGTTCTCATTTGTGTTTTATTTTGTAATGTTACTGTGCCATGGACTTGTTGCGTTGTTACACCCATTGTAGTCAATGGCTTAAAGATGGATTTGGGTTCTTCCACAAATTTAAATTATTCCAATTTTGATTTCCTAATCAGAGTCTTGTTATAGCTGTTATTCCTGTTTGTTATTATACCCAACAGTTAATACTAAATGACGCTCAAACTTTCAGGCATTCTGATTGCTATTTTGGCTAAACATTACCTGTCTTATAATCCTAAGTAATGGGTGTCATGTGGACACAAATGGGTTTTAAAATATATGGTTACAATGGTAAGTTTATCACCTCTACTAATTAACATGACATGAATTTCCATGCTTCCTCCTCAAATGAAATCTACCTGATGACTTTATAGACATACACAGACACTGATGATCCAAGTGCAACTGATTATGACTAGTAATAATCAGATACATACAGATTAGAAATGCATGTGCCAACATCTCATTGTTAGTAGCAAAAACAACGAGTCCTTTTTCAAGGAACAATATATTCTAAAATGAATTGGAGATCTTTTTTAAAGGTTAAAAAAGTCATTCAATTTTATGTCTTACAAGGCTTATACTGAGTTCAATATTGTATAACTGTATTGATTCAACTGTGAACCTAGAAACTTGCACCCACTTGTGAAAGAGATGTACTCTTGCTCTGGAGTGTGTTACTGAATATGTTAAATCTATAGGGAAATGCTTCTTCTAATCGTGCTGTAGTGAAATGCTTCTTCTAATCATGTAGTTATTAAATTTTTTTAATTATTAAAAAAGCAATGCTTCAAAGCATAAAAATTTGCTCCTTAATAATTAGTAAATGTGAAAAACATTACCATTGAAATCTACCTGATGACTTTATATCCATGCTCAGATACCAAGGAGCTCAGAAAGTAACCGACTGTGACTAGTAATAATCAGATATATAGAGATTAGAAATGCATGTGCAAACATCTTAATGTCAATTGCATTAAAAATAAATTTTTCTGTATGAAAAAAAACATATGATTACCTGAAGTGTGCATAGGTGTACTATAGTAGAAGCAAAGGAGAGAAAATTAAACATTGAATGAAAATGCTTGCCTTTCTGTCCAGCAGTGGCAGGTGAATTTAAGTCTCTTTTGTAGACTTGTTTTTAAACTAGACCATCAATATCTTTGACCCAAATTATCATCAGTAATTTATTGCAAAATTCATGCAAATTAAAATAAAGCATACTACAGAAAGACAATAATTAAATTATGAAAATTTCTGTATTTAAGAAAATAGACTATTGATCCCAAAATCACATAAATGAAGATTACTTGCCTATCATAATTTAGTGAAACTTGGATTGATGAGAATGATTTCTGAATATGGATCAAATGCTCTGTATTGTATAAGCAGAGTGGCTGACAGCAAGATTAACACACTTGCTTCTGGATTTTTCCCCCAGAAGGCATTGTAAGATAATCTTTTGGCCGTAATTCTGGTCACGAAGATGAATGGATATCAGCATGTCAAAACTCTGTTTGGCTTGATTTTACACCTGTACAAGAAGCATTTACTTCTTCCAAATTCATCATGGAGACATCTGCCTAATGGGATTTAGGCTTAAAATAACACTCAGAAGCTAGGCACTGCAGATATGCTTGATGATCAGCCCATAAACTATAGTAGGTAGAAATAAGGATTAGTCTGTAGAGATTAAAAGTAGAAAAAAGGGCACCTTGTCAAGTCATATGCTGACTGTTAGTTTTCATATAAAATAAAACGTAGGACATGTATTTTGCTTTCATATAATCAATTTTTCTCTTGTATCCACTGTTTTTCAGAAAGGCATTTTGTTACTTCAAACTGAGTCATCCCTTACAATTTATTTATATTTATCATCAAGCAAAACTGCATCCCTTCTGTGTGCTTTTGATATTTTGGAAAAATGCAATAGGATATTATTTCAGCTTCTTTTATTTGATAAGGAAATATAACCAAAAGATTCTTATCACACATAATGTATATACAATATGATTACTATGTCAATTAGCCTGATGGCATCATCTTGTATTGTATAAAGTACATAGAGCATCACAGTGTGCCCATGAAGATGTGTTTATAATTGTCCTTTCAAAAATGAAATATAGATGTTAAAATATCATTGATTTCTCCCAGATATATTCATTAAAAATTGGAATTAACTAAAATAAACATAGGATATACTATTCCCTTTTTTGCAAACACTAACAAAATTTCTGTTCAGTGCAAAGTATTTCAGAATGTTTTCTTTTGCTGTTGTTGTCTTTCACTTATAACATGGGCTACTAAAGCACAATCAAAAGAATTTTCCCAGTTTTATCTTCTTTCTGGGAACAGTGTTTAGGTACTGAGTGTCATTTGTTGGTCAAAGGAAATGTTCCTTTAGTTATAGTCTTCAAAGCTGCCTGCTATCATTGAAAGCTTTTCTGGTAGAGTGCGAATGGCCCCAGAGCCAGCAATTTGATGGTGATTCCTCTGTACAAAGGAGAAAAAGGTACTTCAAATAGCACGTGTGCTGAGATAAAGTCGGTGGAAAATATTTCAGTCATCAAACTACTGTCACTTTTCTTGTTACATAAGATTCCAGTTTTTAAAACCATAAGGTCTTTTAATATTCATTTCTTTTTTAATGAGAACATTAATTCTTCTACCCCAATATAATTATCACCTAGGAATTCAGTGTTTGAAGTGTCTTACTGGTGAATGAAAAGAAAATTCAATAGCATAGGAATCAAAAGCAGATCAAGAAAGTAAGCTCTGACAGCACATTTTCTGCACCAAGAATGAATCGCCCCTTGGTCCAGGACATCGAATGCAACTCATACAATAAATTCAGAAAAACAATGCAAATTTTATGCATTTTATTGAATATCTTTAAGGAAGCTAAGCTTGTTTGTAAACATTTGTCTTATTCATATTAACTAGACTATGCTCTGACACTTTGTTTTACTTCAGTTTTTCACTTGTAGAATTCATTCCTCTTTTCTATAATTGAGGAGATAAAAACATAACTCTGGGTTCAAATTCTTCTGTAAAAAAAGGGTTGCAAAAGCAAAAACCTGAAAAATATGAACACGTTGGATGGAAGAACACCAAAAATGTTAAGAATCTTCCACAAATAACTCAAAATAAACCTGCCTCAGAAGCTTGCCCTAAAGAAACAGGAAATGGCACTGTTGTAGGATTAAAGGCGAATCACCTCTGCTGGAGCTGACCATTCCAACATTACTCCCTTGCATTTCCCTATACTTTATAATATAATATAATTAATATAATATCTGTTAAAAGTATATTACACCTTGTCAATGATTCAGAGAAACTTATGTTTAAACCAGGCTCATCAATACAAAATTATTCACATGTGCTTAATATTTACATGATATTGATATTTTAAGATCTTTTAGTTCAAATGTTTGTGTTTTGTGACCTTTTAATAAGTTTCATATTGATTTGCAATTTTTGTCTTTAGTCTAAGAAATATGAGGTCACCAAAGCTCTTAAAGTAGTTGACTGGAATATATAAGGTCCTGGGTTTGGTCACCAGCACCATGAGCACACACAAAGAACCAGTCATTTTCTTTGGTTTGTGATCTTTTAGTATTCATTTAAGAGGGATACTTTTAAGAAGAAATATAATAGGCATACATATTTCTCAGTTTATTCTTATTATTGTGTTGTGTTTTTCTATATTTCAGGAACATTTTCCTAATTCTGGTCAATAAAATAGTGACACTTTTGGATTTAATGAGAAACTCTCAAATAGCCAAGAAAACAAACAAACAAATAAATGAACAATAAAGTGTGGTGTATATGTACATACACACACACACATACGCACACACGAGTCTTATTCAGCTCTATCAGAAAGCGAAATTGTGAAATGTGCAGGTAAATGAATGGAACTGGAAGTATGACACTGACTGAGATAAGCAAGACCCAGTAGGACAGAAACCACATGCTGTCTCTTATTTGTGGATCCTAGTTCCAAAACTGTGGATCTGAGTGTGTCGCCTCAAGTAACCACAAAAGTCAAGAAAGTAAGAAGGGACCAATGCGGGCATGGAACCAGCTCTAAAGAGATGGATAGTAAGACACAGATGTTATGAATGTGAAAAGATAAAAACAAGAGAAGGAGCTTTAACTAGGAATAGGGAGAGAGGGTAATACAGAGGAAAGGGAGAAGGAGAGATAAGTAACACTAGGGATGTTTGAAAAACCATAGGGAAGCATATTATGCTTTAAGTCTCCTTTAATAGATATTTGTAATAAATATATGTGCATAGGTATGCTATGGCTCTATAATATATACTAAATGGAATTATGTCATACAGGGTGATATTGCTTCTGCCCAAGAAGCATAAAATATCTAAGAATAAAACCAGTGCCAGGCACAGGAAATGTCCTTTTGAGTTGCTGATCAGAAAGGTCCAAGAGACATCACAAACAATATAGACTATTACCATGATTGCCCCCCCCCCAGAACTTGTAGGTAACACTCTGTTGCTAAAGACATCACAGACTTCAGACACAGGACTCAGAAGAGGCTTCCTTCCTGAGGACTAGCTCCTGATGTATCAGAAGGTGCTTCATAGGCTTCCAAGAGAGAAAATCAATCATTAGTCTATGAAGATGTAAAGACTATGAACCACAGGAATGACAAGCCCAGAAAGATATTCCCAATGGTACAACTATGACAATTCATCATGCCACAAAGCTATCTAATTGTACTGAAGTCAAACTCAATGGGAGGGACCTCATGCCTGGTATTATAAACCTAGTCAAATCTCAGGGTCTGGAGAGGTCATACAATCCACTGTTGCCATTTTCTAAACAAATATAATTTCTAAATGTATTCTAAATACTTATTCTTACACACAGAGATAAGTGTACTTCTCACGTCTCATCAAATAATTTTCTTTTTCCAATAGATGCAGACCATTTTGTACATCCACAGCTGGTCAAAATTGACAGAATAAGTGATTATGGAGTATCCAGCCCTAACTGATAAATATACAGTGTAACCCCTTCACATAAGGCTTAGAAAACATCATAGATGAAGGGACAAAATGATCATGGGAACTAGAGGGCCAGAGTGCCTGCTGCTAGATTGTGTCCTCTAGATATAGCAGAGAATATCAACAAGATAGTTTCCTAACCAAGACCTGTATGATGACAGCATTAATCAACATGCCAACATGGATGGGAAGGTATCATAAATCTGCACTCATAGATGAAGAGCTATAGGAAATCAATAGGTACATAGAGAGGGAAAATCAGTTTTCTAAAGGAACCTGATAACCTGATATACATGGTAGCTCTATGATAGGTTATATAATCCCAAGTGTTCAATCCTAAACACATGTATATACAAACAATGTTAAATGGGTTCTCTCTCTCTCTCTCTCTCTCTCTCTCTCTCTCTATATATATATATATATATATGTGTGTGTGTGTGTGTATAAATGTGTATATTATGTTATATGCATGTTCTATGTATATTATATATGTATATATAGTGAGTACATATATAATTAAAATGTAGCTATATATATATGTACCTTTATATATCTACTGAGAACAAAAAAATAAATAAAAATAAGCAGAAGTGGAGGGGGTAGTGTAAAAATGATGTAAATACAGTACTCATGTATGAAATACTCAAAAAATAATGGTTTGTTAAAAATGAATTTAAATTGATAATCCTTTTAATTAAAATATACCTCTACCAATGATTTTCATGTCCTATATCTACTAAGTGCTATGTTCATGTGGCGAGAAAGTCTGGGCTATGGAAGGCATGCTCGCAGGCTTGCTGCATCATCATCACCTGACCAAAACCGATTTAGGAGAGGAAAGAGATTTTTTGGCTTACATATCCATGTCAGAGTTCATGAATGAGGGAATTCAGAGTAGGAAGTCATCAGTAATCTGGCAGGAACTGATTTAGACATAATGGAGGAATGCTGCTGACTGGCTTGCTTCTCCTGACTTGCTCAGCTACTTGTTCAGGCTATGTCAACCTGCCCAAGGATAGTACCATCCACATGGCCTGGGAGTGGGCCTTCCCACACCAATTAATAATTAATAAAATTCCTCACAGACATACCCATAGGTTATTTTGATGGAGAAAATCCTCAGTTGAGGTTCCTTCTTCCCAGGGAATTCTAGTTTGTGTCAAGCTGACAAAAACTAACCACCACAAAGCCCATGTTATCACCAGTGTTTCTAATTGAATTCCATAGTTTTTCCAATCAGTTTCCCACAATGTGTTTCTCTTATGTGAGTGAGCCCATCATGGGAAACCATCAGTGAGACACTGAATTCAGATAAGTCATCATCTTTGATTTGAGTATAGAAGCTAAAGTAATCTCAGAAGCCATGAAAATAAAAAAAGATAAGGAGGGATGGGAGGAAGGAGTTCTAGACAAGGGATTATAAGACACAGGTGCTGTTAAGGTAAAAAAGGGGAAAAACAGTGGGGGCATTTTAACTGGGAACATGAATGTCAGATCTTTCACAAACATTAACAATGATGTGTTGGACTTTTTCAGTATATGAAATGGTTTTCTGTGACATTTTCCATTATATTGTTCTTCATATATTCAGGTTCAGTTTTTCTATCACATTGTGGGGGATAGTTATCTCCTTCACCATGTGAGTCCCAGGCATTCAACTAGGATCTTCTGGTTTGGCAGCAAGACCCTTTACCCACTCAGCCATATTACCAGCCCACCTGGGTTACAATTACCCATGCATATCCAAATTCCTATGAGGTACTGCATTTTTGGTATATTATTGGGCATTTTTAGACATATGTAATTTGGGAAATTCCAGTTTAAAATATTTAAAGATGAGTTAATCACCTTTTCCTGTATCAACCTACTCAACCTCAGTTATCTTAGCAATTGGTTATCCATTTTCTCAGACCAGAAAACACAGAAATAGCACATCTACTTCATTTATTTCAATTAATCCTTTCCATTCTCTCATAAAAGCTGTTTCCTTCTAATTTCCATCTATGATTATGTGAGATCTGAGAGTGGAGTTTTCCAGGCTTCTCCTTATATGGAATATTAACAATGTTTGTTGAATTTAAATATTTTAGTAATACGAACAAAGTTGCTAACAGAAGAGAACAATCAATTACCTATATATCATGAAAATTTTTCTGCTATTGCACTCTTATTTTAATGTCTGCAAATTTGTTTTTATTTTCAATATAGTTTTGTCTAACTTGATTCTTCAGAGTTTGCATTTAAAAATATTCAAAGGAAAAGTAAATGTATGTTATCACTAAGTTATGTATGCACATATATCTTTCTTTATAGAACATTTACAATATATAATCTGTATGTTCAAATTTAGAAACTCATATCAAGTGTTTCATTCAATTATCAGTTGCTACTATAATTCCACATTTACTCTTTATTATTTTACAGTCTTCAAATTTGGAAAATTTTACATGATTCTTCTGTTTTTATATTCTCATTGCTGTTACATACTTCCAATTGAATCATAGTCTAAGATCTAGTCCTTGGAAATATGCTTATTTATAATGGCTGTAATTCAGAGTATCAGATATAAATCATATTAAAAATATTTATCATAATTTTAATGATTTGAAATTTAAATTATAGGTCTAGTGTTATTAAGAAGTTTTCTTTATTAACATAACAAAACTTTGATGTAGATGATAAAAAGCTCAAGTCAAAGTGTTGTTTTCTTAAATTTTCTTTCTTTATGTGCATCCTTGGAAAGAAAAAGTAGCATTACTCCTAAACAAGTGATTCTTAAGAAAACTGATATAAAAGAGGGAGTTTTGGAATTTATCAGCATTCTTTAGATGACGTATTCTACTGGATAGTTTTTGTTGTCAATTTTACAGAAACCAGAGTATCATGGGAAGCAGGAACCACAACTGAAGAATTTCATCCATCAGATTGGCCTGGGAAATGTCTATGAGGAATTGTTTTGTTTGCATACTGATGTGGGAGGGCCTATCCTGTCCTATACAAGAAAGGTAGTTGAGCAAGCCTGAGAGAGCAAGCCAGTAAACAGTATTCCTCCATCATTTCTGCTTCAACAAGCCCCTACTTTCAGTTCCTGCCTTGACTTCCCTTGATGTTGGACTGTAACCTGTAAATTAAATAAACCTTTCCCTGCCCAAGCTGGTTTTAGTCAGTATTTTATCATAGCAGCAGAAAGTAAATCAGAACATGTATTATAAACCTAGAGTTTATATTGATGAGTCATAGGTGGCAGGTGAATGAAGGCTCTCATTTCTGCGTAATGTTTCCTTTTTTATTATAGTATTTAAGCTAAATTACAACCCAAATGGCTTCCCATCAACTGGGCTATATTGCAGATACCATAAATGTTTATCTGTTACTTGAAAACTTAAGCACATCATATTTCAGATAGAGATGGTCCTGAGAGGACATTAGGAAACTAAACCTGTTAGATGTTAGACTCTCCAGAGAATAGTGCTGCGACTGTGAACTGTGTTGTTTGTCTACTTTGCTGATCCTCAGTGAAGCTTGGTGCGTTATAAAGGTGTGACTGCATGGATCGGCCCTGACAAGTTGTGTGATAATATACTCACTGACTGCTTGTAAAATAATCCTGACCCTGATTATTTCCAACTTTCTGTCAAAATGTGTCCCATAATCTTATCTTACCAAGAAGCCGTCCTAGGGATATCAGAGGGCTGAGCACGCAGGAACAGTGCTCAGGGAAGCTGTCCTTTTATGACATGCAGCAGTCCCTGGCTTCAATACTAATACCACAGAAAGGAAAAATGGAAATAAAATGTCATTTCTTACTTTATGTCTCTGCATTATAACCACTACTAAAAAGTTATTAGGGACTGCATAATACTTATAAAGTGATTTGTTATATTCTGTTATTAATATTTACATGGATAGCATCTATTAAAATGATTTATGGGGCTGGAGAGATGGCTCAGTGGTTAAGACCACTGGTTGTTCTTACAGAAGACCTGGGTTCCAATCCCAGTACCCACGTGGCAGCTAACAACTGTCCTAACTCCAGTTCCAGAGGATCCTACAACCTTTTCTGTCCTCCGTGGGCATTGCACAACACGGGCGCACTTACCTACATGCAGGCAATACACACACACATAAAATAAAAATAATAAATAAAATATTTTTAAAAAATAAATAAAAGTGATTTATACTGTATCTAAATGAATATTTATACAATGTATGAAAAATGTATGAAAATGTTTATATTGTGCTCTTAAAGAATTTGATGGTTTGGAGGATTGACATTTATAACAGAGACCTAATCTAGACCAATGACTTTTAATTAACCTTAGCAAAGTCACTGAACCATTTCTTCTGGTGACCCGGGTACCAATCTTGTTCCAAGGAACATCAATTTATTACTCTATCCAAAAGAAAGACAAATGATTGTGAGTATGCTTGAGCATTAACATATCAAAGTGCTGAACGATAGTGCCATAACTTCATTGAATACAGTTAAGATTAGGAAGGATGCTTGAAACTGTGTGTCTGAGACAGTCTAGAAGCAGAGAAAAAGAAGATTGAGAAAGAATGCTTGCTGATAAGGTAAGGGTGAATCCAAGCTTGTGCATTTCCATTTGAAGCTGGAGAAATGGCTTTGAATAAAAATGTGAGTGAGGCCTGACTTGGGAGCATAGTACTAGGGCACAGGCGATTCCTAGAGATACCGTGGTGAACACTGTGCTCTGAGTTTATGCCCACTCTTAAAGACTAAATTTAAAAGATGGGCTTTTTTATTCAGGTAATTGTAATGGCATATTACTGTCTCAATTGTTGAATTCGGAAGGTTTCTTTCTAGCTGATCAACATATTATTTTAATGACTTCTAAGTCTAAAATTTAAGGGAAATCACCAGATATTCCTTAAAAAACACTGAAAAGGCTTGTACATTTCTACAGTGAATTACCACTTGCTCAAATTTGACCAGCAAGATTTAAAGCAGATAGCAGTTGCTCACTTTGAGATTATCTTTCTTTCTAAGACATGCATATATTTTTTGAAATAACATTTCTTCATGAAAAATGTAGTTATTTTAAATTATATATACTAATATTTGATGTGGTTCATCATATTTTTATGATATAAGAATTCAAATAAATTGTGCAAATTAAGTATCTATTTCAAACTCTCTCATGCTGGTTTAATATAAGCCTATATATTTTCTCTAGCAACTAACTCATTTTTCTTATCTTAGTTTTCAGTCACAGTTAAAAGTCAGTTCTTCATTTTTACATTGGATATTCTCTCTTCCTTTCAATATTTTACTATGATTCATTGAAAATGCCTTTTCTTCCTCTTCATCTTTTGTAGGAAGCTGTTAATCCTACAGTACTAAGTCCCACATCATTATTAATAAATTCTTATTTAATTATAAAGCCAGAGCTCAGAGTCTTAATGCTAGGTGCCTAAATTTAGACTTCAAAATTATCAAAATCTTACACATAGTTCAAGAGGCGGGCTGAGCTTTTGAGCTGTAAATCGCTCCAGAGGCTCAGAATTTCCTCTTGTTATAGTTGCCAGTTTTGGCTGGGAAATGTACTATGGTCATCATTTCGCGTTTACAGATTCCTCACTATTGGCTTTACTGGGTGTTGATAGGAAGATTGGCGAGTATGCCAAAGTAGAAAACTGCCCCGGTGGAGGGAAAGCAGAGGAAGCCAGGTGAAAGAGGATGGCAAGACCAAAAACAAAATCAGAAGCAAACAAAAAACCAGCACAGAAGTTTGTTTTCAAAAGAGAACAAGTGTTAAGCCACTGGCAGTGGAGTAGTAAGGGTGTTAATTCTGTTATCCTTAGAGCACAGCCGAGGTCAAGAAACAGAAAAACACCATCTACTCAACAAAATGGGAGACAGAACTGATTTTACAATCCTACACCGATAACAAAATGCAGTTCCCATCACTAGGTCATGGGGTGAGGCACACATGGCCCACCACATACTTATGAGATTTCTAAGAAAGACAACTGCAGATTAGCCTATGAATGAACCCATTTACCATTGACATTGAACAACAGGGATTAACATCTCCTCAAGCTTACAAGCAACCAAAACTCTCATATAAGGAAGATACAAATGTGGAAAGAAAACTCCCAACTGATGTAGAAGGAAAATAAAATACAGAAAGCAAAACTATAAAAGAAAATATTGTTTCCCATCAAATGTCTGTTACAGCTTCATAGACCCAGGCTAGCTGCTTTCTACACTGGTTCAATTCTCATCACCAACTCTATCAAAATTGCAGTAAAATCACATAATCAACACATTCATTTTAACATACATTGCTGACCTCAATGAGAAAGTACAAATAACATTAACAGATTTTTTTCAACCATCCTGTAACATATGTTAAGAAAGTAGCAGGGTGAAAAACATTACCAAATAGACACTAAATTGAAAAAAATGCATTGTCTGTTAGTTAATGCAGACAACTTAGATTACAGAACGTGATTTTGTCAATCACGTCATAGAAATGAAGGACTCAACTTACCAGATAGCCCAAACAATTCTCCATGTATATATGACTAACTGGAGCTCCAATACATTAAGAAATCATATAACAGTAGAAGTAGAAATATTCATTAATAATGGGGTGGCATTGCAGAATTCCTTCTCCAGTAAGGAATAGACAAAACAGACAGGAAGGAACAACCATCAATCAGCCTCATTTATGAATATTTCAAGCATATGGACAACAAAATTTAAACTTGTTTTAGCACATTTTACATTCTCAATTTATCCACTAGCAATACTGTTCACATCAACAATCAAACCAAAACCCTGAAAATTAATAATTTATCATAATTCAAAAATATGCTGACAGATAACCAGTAAGTCCCAAGGGGTCTACTTTTAAATTGCATCTTAAACCTGGCACAAGTCTACTACTTCTACTACAATGTTGACTTTTTAAATTTAAATTTTTATTTTAAATAGGACTTTTTAAATTGTATTTTGACACAGGATCTGATTTATCCCAGGCTGGCCTTGAATTCACTGTGTAGCTGAGGATGACCTTGAACTTCTGATCCTCAAGTCTCTACCTCCTGAGTGAACACTAGAAATATGTACCATTTAATATTATTAGGACAATATCATAATCACCTGGACAAATAGACTGACTCTTAAATTAAGATTTTTTAAGAGTGGGCCTGAATTCAGAGGACACTAGTTCCTCTAGATATATATGATGAAATTGTCTCTGGAACCCTGTCTCTCCAGATGTGTTCCCCCAACCCCCCACCCTGCCAGATTACACCCATAATTTATTCAAAACGGTTTCTCCAGCTCCATTGGGATAGTGCAAGTTCAATTTCAGCCCCACACTTAATCTTCACAGACCATCTGCTCTTTTCATCCTTAGTTCATATTCATTCAAGGTCATGGGTCCTTTCCCAATCTCTGCTGTGCTCAATGGGTGGGTGCACTGCTTGTAGTGCTTTGACATGTTAATTCTTAAGCATGCCCACATTCATTCATTATCTTTTTGGGTGGAGTACCAAACTGAGTTTGCAAAGGAGATGACTATGGTCAGCAGACCCAAGAGCACATTGTTTTGCTGGGATTAATTAAAAGTCCTCAGTCCAAGTTATGTCCTTTAATAAAATTCATTCCTACAAGATCACATGTTTGTGACATTATACTTGGTTGTATGAAGTTCTGGGGACTGAACATAAGGCTTCAAACATGCTAAGCAACTGTTCGGCCAAATGAGTTATATCTCTACCACAACAGACTCCTTTATTAGCATTTTTATTTTTTAAATAATTTATTGAGAATTTCATACAGGCATATAAGCATATCCAAGCTTTATCTACATAGCACAGGGCAGTTCAAAGTACCATACTTGTGGAGCTAACCTTATTGGATGTTTAACACCCATACTTTGAGGCCTATACTAATCTGATCAGATGGACTTAAAAGGACAATTTTTCCCCTTTGCCCTACAAGGTTGACTAAGTTCCGGGAGACTGTGGAACATTTCTCAATGTTCTCAATGTTTCTGAATCAAAAAGTGCTGTTCAGATGTAAGACTTCAAATCTTGGTCTGCAATTATATAGTGCCCACCTGTAGCTAAGGGAGACAACCCACTATTGTTCTAAAATGATGACCAAATGTGTTTTCTTCCCCTGTCTAACATTTCTATTTTTAAGGAGTACCTGGCAATATCCCACGCAATATTATTGTTCTGAAATCTAACTTATCAAATAATACAGAAATGTGCTTTCTTACTATTAGCCCTCCATTATCATTAATGTGATATCTTTCATAGGAATGACAGGAGTGTCATTCTGGTCATTCATAGACTATATTTTCCAATTAGCAAATCAATTGGCCCTCACAGTCCTCACCTCAGAGCTTCAGATTTCCACCTAAAACTCTCTTCATGAGATCCACATGAGCTGAACTCTGACTACTCTGTCTCCCTTTATCCTTACTCTCCCTTCTTTCTCGGTTCAAACCTTCGTCATTATGTAGGATCCTTAAACTATTATGCTTGCTGTCTTTTTGCCTTATTTTCTCCCTTCCCTCCATCCCACCCTCCCTCCCTCCCCCTTCCCTTCCCTTCCTTTCTCCTTCCTTCTTTCTTTCCTTCTGTTCTTCCTCTCTCCCTCTTTCTAGGTTCTCTTTGTTCCCTCCGTTATTTCCTTATTTCTTACTTAAAAATTTTTTTTTTTAATTTCATTTATTTATTTTTGTAGAGGGTGATTTGCATGTGCCACAGCACATGAGTGGAGGTGAAAGGGCAACTTACAGGAGTGGTTTCTCTCCTTTCACAACATGCAACACCGGTCATCTATCAATTCTGGTAGCAAATTCCTTTACCCAACAACCATTTTCACCAGACATCTTTGTTTCTTAGACAACACACAAAAGTTGCTTTGTAGCTTTTGAATACTATTTTTACCAACTTTTCACAGATTTCTAAGTTCATATCCATATCCTCACCATTTGTTATTCCATATCCTGGCTTGTTTATTCTTCTTGGCATTTTTATTATCAAATAAATTTGAAACAGCTTCTAACTGCTTGTACAGGGATGCTCTGTCTCCCCCAGTACAATGTAGGCTGTGTAGTTCCTCCCAGCATAATGTTGAATTTCTTCAACAATATCCCAGACCTACAGTAATCCGTAGAAAGAAACTTAAAATATTGTTGAAATTATTGAAAAATTTATATAATGAGATGTTTCCCAACATTTTTCTTATGTAGCTATAGTTCAGAAATAAAAGGAGATATGTTTCATAATAAATATTCACAAACCGATTTTTCTCTGTGAGTCCTTAAATTTAATTGCATTTGCATGACACTTTAACCTTATAAAAATAATAAACTATATTCAAAGTTATGAAAGTAGTTATTGCCATTCTATTACATTGACTGTCTTGGAGTTCAAGTGGCATATTTTAATTTTCAATAATTATCCTGTCAGGATTTGAAAATCATTGTAGAGTTCTTATCTTATGTAATTGTTTTAATAACTCTAGAGAATTATTTTATTAATTTTATGAAGGCTTTTGTAAGAATAATATCACTTAACAATATATCTGCCTAAAGACTGAAGAGTGTATCTACTCCTATATACTTAATATATTGTTGATAGTGGGGTGGAAGTGTTGACTTATGAAATGTTTCCAAAGGTGGACTATCCAAACCCTAGGGATTACACACTGGTAGAAACACATGCGAATTCCCCTGCAACATGCCTAGATGCCTGCAAATGCTACAGTTGCACTGTTGTCATTGACAGTTTCCAAGATCATCCTTTAAAATGGATGAAGCACAGAAATTCTCTCTAAAGTGTTCTCCAAACTCCAGGCTTTAACTTGGTTGACATTGCTCAATGCTGCAGAGCAATTAGATGTCTGAACTTGTAGTATGGTTGGTTGAAAGATTCAGTCAGATTTTATTTTCGTTCTTGCAAAAGAAATAACAAGTGCATCGTTTTTGACAAAAGAACACCTTACACATTCTTTGACCTGATCTCATCTCAGAATAAAAACATATATACAATCAAAGAAAGGTGTAGGTGACTTCAAATATAAAGTTGGTGTGGGTTTTCACAGATACCCAGAGCTACACTATGATTTAATTTAATCCAGCAGAGAAGAATTCTTTCTTCTTCTTGTGCTGCTTCCGAAGTGATTCTTTGGAGGCCTTGACCTTAATCTCTAATAAGTCTACATTAGGATCTTTTTCTGTTCTTGTTTTTCTATTTTATAATCATCGAAGGGATTTTACATGGTAGATAGATTGCAACATTGGTGTATTAGTTCCACATGGCTGCATAACAATTTATCACAAGCTTAGTTGTTTGAAACCGTCCACAGCTGTCATCCAAACTTTCTGTAGGTCAGAAGTTGTGGGTGCTACTTGACTGGGTCCTTTGATCAAAGTATCACAATGCTGAAAGCAGGGTAGAGGTCAGTGTGGATTCTTCTGCAGCAGGAAACACACTTCAAAGCTCACAGCATTGTTGGAGCAATTTAGCTTTTTGCTGCTACAAAACCAGGCTCCTTTTTTTCTTGCGGGTCATTAGCTGTTGTGCTTTATACAGGTATGAAGACTCTCAGAGTTCCTTGCTCCCTGGCCTTTTCATGTATAGTAATCACTGAAACAGAACACTATCACCTTTGTAATGTGAACAGGTAACAGCCTTTTTTGTTGAACCTTTGTGAAGCTCATCTAAAACAGTGAGCATCTCTTCATCCTCACAGTGTTCTAGTGGTTAGAAACAATAAAGAATGAGCTATTTGGGGTCATCATCTGTAACCTGAAGTTCCTCCTACCACTATGATGCAAGCCATATTCCCACCTCCTATCCACACTCTGCACAAAGGGTCAACCAGGCAGAGGCCCACTATGTCTCCCACCCAATCAGTTGAACTTAACTGCATTAAAGGGAGGGGCTAAGGATATACAAGACAAGAAAGCCGCAAGGCAGGTTTCTCGCCATTTTGTGGCTGTCAGGAAGCAATAGGATTTATGTTTGGTTGTGGACTTCCACACAGCCGTGAATGGGGGGGCGGCACCCACTCTTCTGTAAGCAAACCAACACCCCAAGCTCAGTTAGCAAGTCCATAAACTCGTTAAGGTTTTCCAAACGGCGATTTTTGGAGAATTATTGCCTTGGGTTGTTGAAAGGACAGTGTGGGGAGGAAACAAGATACCATATGGGCCTTCCGGGGTGAATTTGACCTTATATCATCCTGTGTTTATTCTGCAGTTGAGTTGATACTTACATCATGAAATTGTTAAAAATTATTCCAAATCGCATATTCACTGTTTAACTGAATTGGAGGGAAATGTAAGTGGAAAACGTGACATTAAAAAATTTTTCTTTGGATAATTAAAACTCTATTCTTCTTAATGGATTTGAAATAATTACTGTCCTTAGAACTGTTTCTTCTGATGATTTTGGTCTCTTTTTAACACTTACTGGTTATTTCAAAACTGATTTTTCAGAAATCATGTATAATTTTCTCATATATACAAGAAAATATCAAAACAGTCTACATATTAGGAATGATTGTGTGAAATTCCTTATACAGAAGACCTCTTGCAATTCTTCAGTAACTGCCAGCCCACTTTAATTGAATATAGATGAATAAATTGGAAGCATTAGTTGGATACTACATTGAATTGAGTTAGGGATTTTAATATTTTTAATTAAGAATAGAAGTTATTAGAAATATTTTAATTTTATTTTATTAAAATTTTGCAATTTTCCTTCAATTAAGTTTGATGGTATTTAGATCCCCTCCCATAACTGCACCTCCACCAACTACGATTTGCCCAATTTAATATATTCTTTTATATAATATAGCTTATAGAATCTGATTTGTGTCCCCAAATATCCTTCAGTGTGGGTTCAATCACTGGGCTCAACAAAAGTCCCATCCCTGTAAGAGACTGTCTCACCTCTCCCAGTAGCCATCAATTACCAAAAGTTCCTTAGATTGGGTTGGGGTTTTTCATCCATTTCCCATACCTATGCTAGAATTTTATCTGGTTGGAGCTTGAAAGGACTAGTGCAGGCTGTCACCACTGCTGTGTGTTCATATGAGTAACTAACTAGTGCGGTCTGGAAGACTCTCCATGTAATCATTCACCTGTTGCTCCTCAGTCTTTCTGCTTCCCCTTCCAAAATGATCCCAGAGCCTTAATTTATAAATGCTCTTTGTGTTCCTTTTCTTTTTAAAAATATTTTGAATTTATTATTTTTATTTAATGTGTATGAATGTATTGCCTGCATGTATGTAAGTGCATTTTAAAAATAGTTTAAATTTATAAATGCTCTTTGAGACTTTTTTAATATTTTATTTATTTTTTTATTTTACGTGTATGCGTGTATTGCCTGCATGTAGGTAAGTGCAACCATGTTGTGCAATGCCTGCAGGAGAAAGAAGAGTCTGTCAGATCCCCTGGAGCTGGAGTTATGGACAGTTGTTAGCTGTCATGTGGGTTCCGGGATTCATACCTGGGTCTTCTGCAAGAACAGTCAATATTCTCAACCACTGAGCCATCTCTCCAGCCCCGAGTCTTTTCTTTTCTAAAAATATTTTTATTAATTTTATTTTATGTGTATGAGTGTATTTCCTGCATGTATGTAAGTGCACCTGTGTTGTGCAATACTCATATAAGTCAGAAGAAGGCATCCAATCTCAGGCAACTGGAATTACAGATGGTTGCTAACCACCATGTGGATGCTGAGAATGGAAACAGGTCCTCTGCAAGAGGAGCCAGTGCTCTTAACTGCTGAGATATCTCTTCAGGTCCCTGCTTTTTGCGTTTCTATAGGACTTTAACTATGGGAACAAAACCAGTAGATATTACTTGTAGAAAAATTCATTTTGGTAAGCAGAAAGACTGCTCACTGTGTCTGAGACAGAAGATTCCCTTCAAAGAGTGCGGGGAAGTTAAATGTCAGTGTACTTTGAAGCAAATCTGACCAAGTATTTTTGGTATTTTGAATGCAGCAAGAGAGAAATATTTATGAGAATTTAGGGCCTAAATCAAGGTAAATAACAGAAACATCTGTTCATCTGAGGAAGATTGTTACACAAGACAATGTAGGAAAAAAAATATTTTAAAAATCTGAATATTATGGGTGAGAGCAATTAGATTGCATTGGGTAATGGCATGGAATTGTCAAAGAACAAATTTAATTTATTAAATAATCTGCATATGTTAAGATGAAGATGTCTATAGAGAGTAAAACATTTTAATTGACTTGATAGACAATGGACTAGCAGATCCTAAAACTTAAATGTGGAAGAGAAGCTGGGCTGCATATTTGGAAATATCATGATATGGATGTACATAAATAAAGGTAATTATGATATGAACTAAGTTCAGGGCGTTTCAGTGGTGAGATGTATGGAAAGGAAAACAAAGACAGTTGGAAACTGGACCTGGTGAGGTAGGGTGAAAACTTGAAGCTTAATTTTCGATGTGCAGGAATAAAAATACTTGTAAAAGGAGTGCATAATCTATACTGGCCATTTTTTTATAGTTAAAAAATGAGTCAGAGGAATTTTAGGAATTGTGCTGATGCTTTTATAATTCTGGGGGTCTTTCTCTCACCAATTTATGTGGCCATAGGGAAATCATCTTCCATGCTTGGGAGAAGACTTTCTGATGTGGCCTTAGGTGGGGAGCACCCATATTCCTGTAACTAAACTGTCACCCACTGCTCTGTAAACAAGACTGATAAACTCATTGGTTTCCCCAAGTGCTTTTCGGGAGAATTGTACCTTGTTTGGTCATTGGGACCAAGGGAGGAAAAGGTGGATATGTATATAATCCCAGCACAGAAGGAATTCTAGCAGCAATATCTCATTTGTATATAATTCAACAAACACTAATTTTTACATGGGCCTACAGTCTAATTTTATTTCTATCTAATCATGAACTTTAGAGTTGTTGTATGAACTGAACTTTCCAGGAAGTCAATAAATTTAAAGACGAAGAGAAAATTCTTTTTCTTTAAATTTATTTAATAACCACGTGATTAGAAGAAGCATTTCATTACAGCTTTAACCAACTCAATAACAATTTTCAGAGCAAAGATACTTCTCTTTCAAAAGTGACTGTAAATTTTTAGGTTGACAGTTGAATTACTACAGTTATACAATATTGAACTCAGTATAAACCCTGTAAGACAAAAAATTGAATGAGTTTTTAACCTTTAAAAAAAAATCTCCATTTCATTTGAAAATACACTGTTTCCTAGAGAAAGACTAATTTTTAATACTACTAACACTTAGATGTTTGCAAATGCTTCACTAATCTCTATGTATCTGTTACTACTAGTCACAGTCAGATCCTTGGCACCTATGCCTGGCTATAAAGCCATCAGGTAGATTTCAATGGTAATGTTTATCACCTCTACTAATTAACATGAAGTAAATTTTTATACTGCCTCCTCAAAAATAACTCATTTTTTTATTTGCTGATTTTTCTGTATGTGTATATCATACAGAACATCCACAACAATCTTATTCATCTATATACCCACTTCCCAAATGGCACCCTCCCATAGTCTTCCCCCACCGCACTGCAGCCCATATACTCTGTCATCCCTGTTACTGTCCATTGTGTTGTTGGTACCCCCAGCTGTTCTCCAGTGCTTGTCCATCCAATGCATCTAGTCAGCCTATCTAGAGTTCTTTGTTTTAGGAAGATCAGCTCTTCCTCATCTATCAGCAATCAGTTGTTAATATTCCTTTAGATAAAATTGGGGTCTGCTGTTCATTTTCCCAGTTTTATGCTGGGTTACTGTTTGGGAGTCTCTTGGGCCACTCTGGCCAACAACTCAAAGGAAGGTATCTCCTGCCTGGCATTGCTTCTTGTTATATAGCCTTTAGCTGTACATATGGACTCTTAAAAAATTATTGACCCCTTTCATCTTTGGTTATACTTTCCTTTTGGGTATTTAAGACCCTACAGTTGGCCCAGATAAACCTGCTTATTTTTACTCTTAAGGCCATTTGAGGATCTGTTCCTTAGGAGTCACGTGGACTTGGGAGGAGACCCTGGCTCCTTCCTTTTACCAGTTCCATCTATATGAAGATAAGCCAAAGGTCCTGCTTGATCGTGGCTGGCTTCGCTTGGAAGCATGGAGGAAATCTTTCCTCTGTGTTGATCCTCCTCTTTGTAGATTGGACACTAGTCCATCTGGTGGAGTCTCCATGGTCTCCTTGATCAAAAGGAGGTGACTCACAGTTACAGGACATTTTGAGAGATGCTCATAGTCCTCTGGAACTTAATTGACTTAGGAGTCAAGGAGCCCCTTATGTCCCTCTGACCAAATTAGTATAGGCCTCAAAGTACGGCTGTTAAACATCCAAGAAGTTTAGTTCCAACAGTCTGGTACTTTTAATTACTATGTGCCATGTAGATAAAGCTTGGGCAAAGACCAAATGTTCTCAGATAAACCTTGACTAGACATATATTCTTTGGACTAGTTGTATATATAATTTGTCAGTAGGTTGTTGGACTAATATGTTTCCCTCTAGTTTTTAAAAACTAGGCATTATTTATCTTTCACAGTGTCTAACCCTTCCGCCATGAGAAAATTCTGTTTTATCTTCAGATCTGAGTTCCAAATTGACATATATCAATGGTATTCATGCAATCTAAAGTTTATTTGGAGATTTTCCTAATCTTGGTATATGAGGAACTCATTGAAAATGAAGAGCATATAGAATTTTTTTCACTGGATTGTGGGGATTATTTTGTATGAGAACTGATGTGCAGTGCAGAAAGACATAGAATTTCTACCCATTTGTGGCTGTGGGATGATTAATGAGAATTGAAATTGTCTACATACTATTATATAGATGAAAGTTATGCATTCATATTACTCGATTTATTGCCCCAAACAATTGAATCCATCACTAATAGAAGCGATTTGGATCAATATTAATTCTATATCTTTACCACCAAAGTTATTTAATGCAAGTTCTTCTTAATTAATTAGTAGAATAATGATTACTACATTCTGATTATAATAAAATACTGAGTATGATTCATTCTAATTAAATATGATTTTAAAACAATTTAAATTAAAATATGTGGACATGTACATGTTAGATGTGAAACTATATTATAGTATAGATTTTATTAATTTTCTTAGTTGACAACATCATATGTATACAGAATGGATTCCAGTGCCTCTCGCCCATTGCATGCCTTCTCCTAGCTCCCTCTCATCCCTGTAAAGTGCTCTCGTCCTTAAGAGTCCCTTTCTCATTTTCTTGACTTCTCTTTTGTTCTCTGGCACCTAGTTTAGCAGGTATATCTGTGTAAATATGGAATTTTAACTGTCCACTGAGTATGCAACTGCAGCCAATGACTCCCTCTTCACAGAATTCACAGGAGATAGCTCAGGAGTGTGGGATATGATCCCAAGAGCCCATCACCAGCTCTATTGATCACATGACCAGCCTTGTGTAGGACCAGTAGAGGCAACCTTCATGTCTGTGAGATCATAACTGAAATGGCCATCATATCCAGTAGATGGTAGTACAGCCCTTCTCCCTGTTCTAGTTCCTACATTGTTTCCACACTCTCTTCTGTGATGGTCCCTGAGCTTTAGAGAGAGTGGCTGCTCTAGTTTCTTTCTCCTTTACTGTGACAAAACACTCTGACCTATATCCGCTTGGAGAGGAAAGGGTTTATTTGGCTTACATATCCTGGGTCACAGTTTACTAAGGAGCCCAATGTAGAAACTCAGGGCAAAAACTTGGAAGCAAGAGCTGAAGCACAGGCCATGGAGGAACACTGCTTACTGACTTGCTCCCCTGGCCTATGCTCAGCCTGCTCTCTTATACAATATAGAGCAAACTATCCAGGGGTGGTACCTCCCACAGTGTGTTGGGTCCTCCCACATCACCCCCAAATCAAGAAAATACTCCACAGACATGGCCACAGGCCAGTCCAATGGAGACAGTTCCCTAACTGAGACTCCCTCTACCCAGGTGTGTCAATTTGACAACTAAAGTATCCAGCACAGTAGCATAAGTGTTTTGTGTAGGGCTGATCACTAAACAGTCACTTATTATCAACATCTTTTGTGTCCATTGAGTGTCTGTATTCACCATAGTTGATTGCAAAGAAATTTCCTGAGTAAAGTTGTGTGTTATCATTAAGAAGCCAGTTTGGCACCATGTCCCTTTAAGCAACTATAGGAACTCCTTTCTTAAGAATTAAGAACTTAACCCTAGATTTTTTAAGGTAACACTTTTATTATTTTTTCTGAGATTCAAACATGGGTTTTAGACCAGATTTATAATACCATGTCTTCTTTTCAGCGGACTTGCCTCAAATCCAAAGAAAGAGGAATAGGTTACTATTTTAACAGTCCTTTCTTTATTGTAACAGTATGTGCCTGTTGTCAGGTCCATTGGTATTTTCATTCTTCGGGTTCACAGTTAGGTAAGACTTTGAATGTCCTTTCTCCTCCAGAGGCAAGTTAGCAACTTTGTACACTATGAAAGGTAGCCTGCAGGGAGGAAGATTCTAGCTCTGTTTCAGCCTGATTTCTCTATATCTTGCAAGGAAAGTGTGTTGTCTTTGGAAGCAGGGCCTTATCAACTAGTTCTCATGAGAAACCAAGACAAATAGCAAGAACATGTAGTTTTCTCAAGAGTCTCTGAGTCCTCCCTGATGAGTAATTAATAAGGAGGAATCCCACAAATGACTCTAGGATTTTTTGTTTAACAACCTATGACTTTAAGGAGCAACATTATCATCCTGTCATAAGCGCTGTGAGTTGCGAGATGTACAACTTCCCTGCTACCTAGAAAACACTGTTTCTTTGTAGTCATCCACTACATTTGACTCTTACAATCTCTCTGTCGTTATGCAAAAAAGTCCTTGAGTCTTAGGTAGAGGGGCATACTATAGCTGTCCTATTTAGGGCTGAACACTCCACAGTCTCTTATTCTCTGAAACTTGACTATTTATGGGTCTGTTGTGTCACACACACTCTGGGGAAATGTAAACATATGTCTACTCACCCTAGTGAGGGAACCAGCTGACTACAAAAATAAGGATACCACCAAAATTCAACTTGGTGAACCAGTAAGTTTTATTTGGGTTACTTACAAGAATATAGGGGAGGATTACATACAGGTAGAGAAATGATTCAAAGGTACGTACCTCCATCATCAAAAGTCCACCCCAGCATGGATGAAAATCTTATGAAAGTTGGAAATCTGGAGCACAGTTGACAACATGCAGACAGTTCCACAGACTGGGGAGTGCCCTTCCTAGATAGTTCAGTTGGTCTGAGACTCCTCTGGACAGCTCAGTTCGTCTCTGCCTCTTCCAGGCAGCTCAGCTAGTCTGATAGTGTCTCTTAACAGTCCTTAGGACTTATAAACTTTTGGAGAGGGAAGGCCCCAGTGAATCTAATCAATTTCAGGGACTTTCTGGTTGTTGAGTTGTTTAATTCCTAAACTTAATCATCTTCCCTGCAAGATAAAATGTTTTATTGCCCTAGGGTGACATATCCAGTTGGGGTATTGTCTTCCCTTTATAGGGTAACTCCATGTAAACTCCATTCTAAAAAATATGTGTATAACTTGTAGAGCGCTTATACAGTAGAAACTTTCTATGTGGTTTTTCAAAAGGCCTTTATGGTTCACTATCTTTCTCCATATTTGTTCATCGGCCCTATTCATACATCCAGGCCCCATTTAATTTTTCTTGTACCATTAGTCCCCTTCCTCCACTATTTTTCAAAAAATATTCTATTATTTTTATTTGATCTTATGTTTATGAGTGTATTGCTTGCATGTAAGTAAGTGCACCCTAGTTGTGTAGTGCCCATGGAGGTCAAAGGAAGGTATCATATCCCCTGGAACTGGAGTTACGGACAGTTGTTAGCTACCATGTGGGTGCTGGGACTCAAACCTGGGTCTTCTGCAAGAGCAGCCAGTGGTCTTAACCATTGAGCCATCTCCCTGTTATATGACTGTATTCTATCTCCTTTCCCTGGAAGATTTCCCCTCCCCCACTACCCCTCACTAGTACCCTAATCTCGGAGATTTAAATTGGCTTGCAAATGGTGGGTTTCCATATGGCTTTTCAGACTGTCTCCACTTTTGCTTACCACTCATTCCCTTCATGTTCCCCGTTCCCTATCCCGAGGTTGACCCTTTCCACACCCAGCACCCTTTCTCTCTTGATAAGTTTTTCATTTAAAATTTTATTTTATTTTATGTATGTTAGTGTTATGACTGCATGTATGCAAGTACATCTGTGTCCTGCAGTGCCTACTAAGGTCAGAGGATATGTCAGATAGATCCGTTGGAATTGAAATTACAGATGATTTTAACTGCAATGGGTGCTGGGATTCGAATCTTGGTCTTCTGAATGAGCAAGCAGTACTCTTAACCACTCAGCAATCTCTCCCACCTTCTCTCTCTACTTAAAGCCTGTGTTCTTCAATCCATCCTCTTTTGAGGGATTCTCCACCCCAGTGTCCCCTTTCTAATTTCCTATCTTCTCTGGCTACTCCAAATTAAATACATAAATCTGAAGATTTGAAACTAGGATCCACAGATGGACTATAAAAAGAATGTGTTTTGTTCATTTTTGTTGCCTGGGTTACCCCACATTCTATATTTTTCCAGTTTCAATTTTATTTATTTGCAAATTTTATGATTGCATTGTTTTTAACAACTGAATACCCTTCAATTTTATATATGTACCACCTTTTCATTCTCCATTTTTCAGTTAACGGACATGCAAACTGATTCCCTTTCCTGTCATTAAGAATAAAGCAGCAATGGACATGGATAAGCAAGTATCTGTGTAATAGGATGCAGGCCTCCTGGGTATGCCCAGTGGTGTAGTTGGGTCCATGGCAGCTCTGTTTCTAGTTCACTGAGGAAACATCACTTGGATTTCCATAGAGGCTGCACTAGTTTACAATCCCACCAATGGTAAATAAGGATTCTGTGCTCCCTGTATCCTTACCAGCTTTTACTGCCTTTTTATTTCTTGATGTAACCCATTCTGACTGGGATGAGACTGAATCTCAAAATGATTTTAATCTGCACTTCTCTAATGGCTGAAAATGTTTAACACTTTTTAGGTGTTTGCTAGCCATTTATATTTCTTCTTTTGAGAACTCTCCCTTCAGTTCAAAATCCCATTTTTTTCCTTCATGTTTTGTTTTTTGTGTTCTTTGTGAATTGTGGATATTAATCCTCTTCTGGATATACAGCCGGTAAAGACTTTCTCTCATCCTGTATGCAGTGTCTTCATTTATTTGCCCATTGCCTTTGCCATACAGAAGCTTTCTAGTTTCATGAGGTCCCAGTTGTCAATCGTTGGCCTAGTTTTCCAAGCGACTTGAATCCTACTTAGAAAGTCCTTACCTGCACCTATATCTTGTACCATAGCCTTACCTTTCTTCTGGCAGTTTCACAGTTTCAGTTTTTATGTTGAGGGCTTTGATCCTCTTGTAAGTGGTTTTTGTGTAGGGACAAGAAGAGATAAGGATCTAATTTCATTCTTACACATGCAAATATCCAGTTTATGCCAACACCATTCATTGATGATATTGTCCTTTCTCCAGTGTGGGTTCTGGAGTATGTCAAAAATAGTTGTTTAATTACATCCACTTATATCTAGTTATTATATTCTGACACAGACCTTTTTTAATGCAAGAAATAAAGATTATTTTTTTGAATGTGAAAGAGTTTAAGAGCTACATACTTAAGCTCTTTTTGATACTTAGGTTAGAGTGCTTTCAGGAATGCTATCCTTAGTAAATAAACCACTGGAAATAAAACAAGAGCGTCTCTGTGTATAAACATGAGTAAGAGGCAAGCTAAATATGATCAGTCTTGCTGTTCATTCCCTGCAGTGTGTTGGCACAAGAATTCTGTAGCTCCTGCTGCTGCTGCAGAAACATATTCCATCAGTGTAAACTAGCTCTTGCATGAACAATTTTTAGGGCTTGCTTCAAGTGAAATCTGTGAGTGGGAGAGAAAAGGCAAAGAAAGAATCAGATATTCTAACAAAATAATAAATGGGAAGGAGATATGGGAAGAAGAGTCAAAATTAGCAGACATATTCTTAGATATAGGAAAGCAGGCAAAATTTAAGATCAAATATATTAGACTTTAAGTGAAGCCAGCAGATGTTATGCATATCCTTACATTACTCAAATGTACAATATTTTTAGTTTATTTTTATTTTGTGTATATGAGTATTTTGCCTGTATGTATGCAAACACCTGTGTCATGCAATGCCTTCCAAGACCAGAAGAAGGCATGAGATCTTCTAAAATTGGAATTACTGACGGTTGTTAACTACCATGTGGGTAGAAGTCAAACCCAAGTCCTTTAAGAGAGCCATTAGTGCTGTTAAACACTGAGCCATCTCTCCAGCCCCAGTATGTTATAAAGATTTATTTATTTTTACTTTATGTTAACATTGAGTGTTTTTCCTGAATAAGTGCCAAGCACAAGTACTGGTATCCATAGAGACCAGAAGATGGCATCAAAACCCATGGAACTGAAGTCACAGCCAGTTGTGACCCACCATGTGGGTCCTGGGAACACAACATGGGTCTTCTACAAGTGTCAAATGTTCTTTACTGCTAATTGTATTTTGAAACATTATAATACTTAATTTTGTTTGCCATATAAAAGAAAAAAGGGAAATTCAAGATTAAAACAGTTCTGTAGTATGTAATGGTAAAGGGTGAAAGAAAAAAACTCCCAAGACAAAGAAATTAAAAGGGGCCAATTTATAATAAAATTTCTCCATCGTATTCTTTCTCCTGAGTGGGCTAAATTATGAATATTCTTTGGGGCGACCTCAGTCAACAATGGTTTAAAGGAGCTATCTATGTGAGTAGGCACGTACATATGAATGAGTACTTCAGTATGTATCATGTTCGTGGGTGGTGAATTTGAGTCCTTCCTTCTGTGCACAACCCTGTGTTTTGGTACATGTGTATGTCACAACCCATATACTCATACACAAGCTACTACCGAAACATGCTTTGAGCCCAATCATTGTTTAGGAATAACAATTACCTAAAGTTTGAAGTAGTTAAAATGCAAAGGGGAAAATGAGAAATGAGAGAGCAAGAAAAAAATTAAGTCAATAACTGGAGAGATCTGCAAAGAAGAAAATAATGGAAGAGGGAAAGGAAAGAGGAATTAGAACAACAGGAGAAGGGGAAGAGGTTGGTATGAGGAACAATGAAGAGACATTGTTAAGTCCTATCGAGTCAAGAATTTGTACCCAGATGTACTTTGGTGCAAATTCATCCACTGGAGCCTAATCAGCCTATCTAGAGATTGTTGGTAAGGTCTACAATGGTGGTTTGAATGAGACTGTTCTTGATAGGCTTCAAGTATTCAGACATTTTGTCCCCAGTTGGTGACACTGTTTTGGGAAGTCTTAGAAGGTCTGGTCATGTGGGAGAAAGCATGTCACTAGGGGCAGGCTTAGAGAGTTCTTAAGCCTTGCCAGATCTCTAGTTATTCTCTCCTTCTTGTGCCTGATAGAAGATATGAGAACTTAGCTTCTGCTTCTACTCCAGCTACCTCTGCCACCCTGTCTCCCTGTCATGATGGACTCTTGTCCCTTTGTAACCGTAAGCTAAATAAAATCTTCCTCTGTAAGTTCCCTTAGTCATGGTGTTCCTATCATAGCAACAGAAAAGTAGTTAATACATCTACTCTCCCTCATCCATTATTAATCAGTCTCCAATAGTTCCTAGACTAGGGTCAACTCACTACTCATTTTTCTTGATCCACTCTGAGGCCTCGTCTGATTGAGTTACCATGTGCTCAATGCCACCATTGCCATGAGATCACATGTGCAAGTTTTCAGTGGCCTGAAAACCTCAGCTTCCCTATGTTCATGGACCAACCAGTACTCTTGCAATCTTACTGCTCTCTCTTCCACAAGGTCCCTGAGCTATGGGTGGCAAAGGTGGGAAATGGGAGTCCTATCCAGGGACACACACTCTGTAGTCTCTTATTCTTTAAAAGTTTGTCTGCTGTGGTCTTTTGTGTGTATCACAGTCTGTTGTATAAGTCTGCTTCACTCGTGACAGTTGGGGGATATACTAGTTTTCTCTCTACCCTCCGTTCTGCCATGTTCCAAGAGCCCCATGTGTACAGGCATCTCTCAGACATATATTCTCTGTATCTGAGCAGTTGTGCAGTTCTGCAGTAGCCTCCATCTGTTGCAAAAAGAAGCTTCTTTGATGAGTGGCTTATATTGTCTGTAAATATAATGATCCATAGTTATCATATGTTAAGAAATTTCATTTGTCTAGGATATAACAGAGACAGTGTTTTCTCTAGGAACTATGTTCTTTCTAGTCATGTATATTTGTCTGTGTTTACAGTGCCACCCATGAGTTTACTCCCATTGACAGGTCTTTAAGTCCAGTTATACAGCTGTTGATTGTCTCCCAGACAGCAGTGCCTCTACTGCACGAAAGAGGTAGTTTGCTATGCTGGTTGTTATGGTTATTAGGTTTTAGGACTGTGTTGGACCATTGATTGATTTTTTTTCCCTTAGTAACTTACATAGTATCCTCTAGAACTATGAGAGCCAAATTTCAGGTAGAAGGCTTCAAGGTCAGTTCCTGCACCGTTGCTCCAAGTCCTGTGTCCAAAGTATGTCCTGTCCTCAACATTAGGTTCTTATCTTAAATTTCTATGAGATAACCAAGAGCTCTGGCAATATCTTGTGTTATTTTGGGAATCTCTTAGATGACTCAGACCAACCACTCAAAAGGAGGTCTCTCTTGTCTGGCACTGTGTTCCTTGTCATACAGAGTTCCGATTTTTGTTATGAAAGTTTGATTTAAGAATTGACCAGCAACAGGGTGATTACTTGGAAGCTTGTTTAGACACCTGTAAGTTCATGCCCCGCTCCAGACCCACTGAATCAGCATTTACAGTTTAACAAGATCTCCAGTTGATTTGTAGGCACTACGAAGTTCAAAAAATACTGCACCATTCTCTATGAATCCCTGCGGCAACATTAGCACTGCTTTACATTCAGATAATGAACAGCCAGACACTGGGGGTGCAATAAAAGTTGTCTGATATCTAAGTCAAGTGAAGTCCCAGGGCAGGCAGTTATTCTTGAAAATTCCCTAAGAAATGAAGGACTTATTTTAGTGAATACTCCTGGGGTTGCATTACTTGGGAAAATAAATGCTTATTTTTCGAAGTGATAGTGATAATTTTTCATCAGTGGTACTGAAGTTTATTTTTCTAATCCTTACTGTAATCTTTATGTGGTCTTGTTAACCTTTTACGTTTTCAATAGGAATATCTTTGTTTACCAAGAGTAATATTTTTGTAAGACTCGAATGGATGTTAGGATGTGAGCCTGGAACGAAGGACAAGCATATGGCCCAGTTGGCATTGCTAGTGGAATAGCACACTGTCTTTTACAATGACTTCACATGTGAGGAAGACTGGAATATCTTACTTTTGTGACAAGATTTACATATCACCACCTGCACAAAACCATCTTATTTTCATTGTCATTCCATATTTGTGTCATTATAGTAAATGAAGCTGAGATCTACCCGGCACTAACCAATCTATAAAAAATAGGAAAGTACATGATTCTTAACATCATGATAATGACATATTTGGAAATTAGAATACTGAATTAATCATTCTCCTTCATTATAAAATGCTGGCACTAATTTTTAATTCCTCCTTCAAATATTCTTACTTATTCACTTGTCATTGTTTTAACCAGACCATTAAGCCAGTCTGTTTTGTATGAAGAAGTATGAGGAAGGTTTTCTACCTTTTAAAATTACCTGGGAAGAATTCATAGTAAAACCCAATATAATTTCTTAAAATGTCTATATCCCTGTGATAAGAATAAGAAAATGTAAAGAAGATAATATTTTAGGTAATCATCTGATCCAAAATATTCATTATCACTTAGCAGTAAGGAACGTGAGAATTGTTATGTGGGTGAGAAAAGGAGATTTTATTCTTAAATCTGTTCTCACCTGCTGACTGCATCCTGAGCATCTGTGTCAGGTGTCACAAAGTGAGACTAGTCATGGCAAATTATCAGCTGACAATGAAATTTACAGTCACTAATTTGTTTTTCCATAGCATTTTCATTAATTTTGCATATTCCAGAGTTGCTGTTTTAATAAACATGATATTTCCAATGATTCTGCCTTATAACATCAAATTTTCCCTAAAACTATCATCTCCGTTTCTGTAACCACTTTATTTCTAGATGATTTTATATTTTTTTTCACATTTCAGACCTTTAATCAACCAGAAATAACAGAAATAACAAAATAGTTTCCTATGTTATATGTCTCCAAATTCTATGTTGTGGGGCAGCAAAAATATATTTTAAAGTCCATTAACATGAGATAGAATAAAACATAGCAGATGGTGCTGGAGATATGGTTTAACTCTTGCAAAGGACCTGGGTTCAATTCCCAGCATCCACATGGCAGCTAACAACCATCCATAACTCCAGTTTCAGGAGATCTGATGCCCTCTTCTGACCTCCACAGGCATTTTATAACACAGATACATTCATGGACACCCATACATGCAAAATAAAAATAAAAATATTTTAAAAAATGTGTAAGTTAAAGATCATTTATAAGAATGTGTGCACAGGAATAAGCATTAGTTAATATGAGTAATGTGTACAGCAAAGGAGCAAAAATGTACATGTGATATTTTGTATATTTTATATATATATATGAAATCTTGAAAGAATGATTGGAACCAAATGTCTAGATATTGTGTGATTTTTTGTTATCTACCTGAGGTGTCTATTAAGACTGTAGTCATCAAACCTGTGTTTCAACAACTAATTTGGAAAAGACAATCAGACGACTGACTCTATCAGGAATAACTGGAAACCCAGAATTATTCACCTAAGCGCCGTTTGAGAGTTACTATTTCATGGCACTTGGCTCCCAAATCATAGCTCAGCGCTTGCATTCTCCCATTGTGCTTTGGACTGGACCTTGTTTCTTAATCTGAATGTAGTGCTGTGTTTGTACTGTGTTTTAGATGCAACTGAAAAATTAATCTTGAAACAAGTTCACAGCAAAGCTGTTCTCACTTACCCTAGCTTCAAGGGTATAGTGAACTCGCTCTCTGGTTCTCTTTGAATGAAAAATCTATTGGAATATATCCTGTACTGAAATGTTCATCATATAACAATTTACATAAATGTCTTAATGGATAGCATATACTTAATGTCTAAAAATGGCAATATAAGAAAATGAAAGGCAGCAAATCTCATTTGCATTGAAGTATGCGATATTGTGTAGTTTGCCTGTGGAAACAGGAAACACCCAGATGAGAACAAATACTGTTTATTATTTGTGAAGCTTCCGAGTGTGCATTTGGCAGAGACTCAAAAGAGGAAGGGGAAGTGGGAAGCTTCATATTGTTATAGTAGGATCTGAAATATACCACAAAAGCTGGTATATTTAAGGCTTAGTCCACACACAACAGTGATCACAGGCATACTTTGGAAGATGAAAAGGAATTTCCCCTCATCATTGGATCAGTTCATCTAACCATTCATAATTTGTTGGCATTTGGGGAAGGAAGTGAAAGCTGTAAGGGGTATGATCCTGATGGAAGATGTGTTCAGGGAAATTTCCTGAAAGAGTTTGTCTTGTGTCTGGCTCTTTCTTGTAGTCACTGCTTCTGAGCGACCATGTGCTGAGCAGCTTTCCTTAACATGCACTTCTGCCAGGATGCTTCTTTTTCCTACAGGTCAAAACCATAGAACCAAATGCATACACTAAAAACTCAGAAACTGTGATACAAAATAGCTCACTTAGTCAGGATTCCAACAGCACAAGGACTGTTAGAATGGACTGATTAATGGCATTGAATCAAATTTTACAAGCACCTGTATATTATAGGAAACAATAGAGTAAAAGAGGGCCTCTGATGAGTGAAAACCCTTGCCAACTATTCATCTTACAATGTATTAATACCTCAAATGTATAAAGAACCAAAAAAAAAAAATCCGAATACGCCAAATCATCTGATAAATTCTTTGTCTGATGAATTGAACTTTTGTCCAAAGATGTTCAAATGACCAATAATTATATGAAAAATAATATCCTTAGTTATAAAATTATCAATCAAAATGATCCGTTTACCTCATTCTGAATGATTATCAAGAAAACAAGCAGCAGATATTTATGAAGTTTCTGGAGAAACAACTCCATGTAAACTTCTAGTAGGACTGTAAATCAGTGAGGACACTGTGGAAACCAGTATGGATGTTCCTCAAAGACTGAAGACAGAACTTCCTCACAATAGCTATATAACTCCTGAGAGCAAACTTGAAAGCATGTAATTCAACATGCTACAGAGATACTTGCATATCCAAGTCTAGTTGGGAAATTTCAACAATAGCCAAGAATTGGAACCAGCCTAAATATTCACCAAGAGATGAACAGATAAAGAAAATGAGGCATTTAGGTACAATGGAGTTTTATCTATAAAGAAGTATAAAACTGTGATTTGTAGAAAAATGGATAGCACTAGAAATCATCACATTGAGCAAAGTAAATCAACCTCAGAAATACAAATATTATATTTTCTCTCATACACAGAATATAGATTAAGTAAATGTGCATATTTTATATCACAGTATCTAATACATATTGCTAAATATACAAATGTATATTATTGACTATAAGCATATATGAATAAAAACAGAAGGATAGTTATTGAAAGCAGGATGAGGCTAAGGATGGAAAATAAGAGTTTGTGGGGTGGACATGAACAATGTATGAAGAAACACCTGAGAACATCATGATGAAACCCATTATTTTATAGAGGAATTAAATAAAATTTAAAAAGAAATGGGAAACACTATCTGCATTGGAAGAACTCCTTTCTTGAAATGGGTGTCTGTCAGAGGATCTGTCTTGGAATATACTTTATATAGAGGCCTGTAAACAGTCTGTAGTTCTCAGTCTGAAGACAAAGGAATATTGAAGGCTGAGGTCAAGTATTTGGAATTGTTAGTGCATCATTAAAGCACTCACTGTCAAAATGAACAATTGTTTAATTCTTCTAGACATAGATTTGCATATTCACATTTTCTCTCCCAAAATATAACACATATGTATCACAATATAATAATTAGAATATTATAGTTCAGAAAAAAAGCCAAGTGTGATGGTGCAAGCCTTCAATTTTGGCACTCTGGAAACAAAAACAGGATCTCTGTGAGATCAAGACACAGTCTGGTCTACATAGCGAGTTCCAGGTCAGCTGGGGATGCAGAAAGATCATGTCTCAAAACAACAACAAAAAAACCCCAAACAAAGAGCAAAAAGGAAAAGAAAATTATATTCACAAGGTAAAAAGTAACAACTTAATAAAATTCAACCAAAGTTAAGCAAGTTCTTTGTGTTTGCTAGGGACTCAAAAGCAGAGTAGCAGGGTTTGTAGTAGAAAAGATAGATAAGGAAGCCTTTGCAGGGTGATGGGATCAGAGTTCATTGGCATGACAAAACAGGAACAGATAAAGAAAATGAGGCATTTAGGTACAATGGAGTTCTACCCAATAGAAGCAGTAACCAGGAAGGAGTAATCAAATGTAGTTAGTTTGTGGCCCTGGTTAGGTGGTTTTGATTGCTGCAGAATTGGAAGTGAATGCAAATTAAAGAAACTGAGTCTCACTCCATAGGTTCTCAGCTTCCTGCCATGACTGCTGCTGAGTTGTACATCAGACATCTGTTATCGTATATGACCTGACATTATCCCTTTATAATCTCAGTTTCTAGTTTCTATCTCCTTATAGACTTATTATCTTAATGTTTTACAAAACAAAAAAGCATGTGCAAATACCCATTTTCCTAATAGCATCATTGAAGACTTTCTTGCTTATTTCTCTGGTTTTCTAAGCTATCTTCTATAAAATCTGCATGAAGCTCCTTTGGATGAGCATAAATAATGTATATGATCAGCTTCCAGTTGAGGCTTTTTCTGACTTTTGCTATGGAAATGAGTTTGCTCATGTATGTACTAGTAAGCTAGATATATCTCCTCACACTTCCTCAGTAATGGACATTAACATTTTAAAATAGTATAGCTTTAAAATTTCATCAGCAAACAGTAAACAATGACCATTTTTCAATATTGTGTAGGATATCTTTGTTAACAGATTCACTTCAAAAAATTGACTAAAAGAAGAAACTACCAAAAAAATTCTTAAAAAATAAATTGACCAAATTGTTTTACATGATTAAGATATTCATGCCTGGATATAAATTCTTTATTCATAAAAGCAAAGCATGAGTTAGATTTTCAAAAACCCATGGTGTGATTTTGGCATACTTTATTTAGAAGAAATAAAAATTTCTGAAAACAAAAAAGTCGATAAAATATTAGCATGAAGATACTGATAATTGCCTTCTTTTCTTTTTTCATTTTTTAATGTACATTTCTTATTGAATTTTTGTGCATTTTTGTATAAAACATCTTAATCATCTTTACACCCCTCTCCATCTGTTCCTGCCCGTAGCACCACACACACACAGACACACAGACAGATACACAGACACACACACACACACAGACACACATACAGACACATACACAGATACACACAGACACAAACACACACACAGATACTCACACAGACAGTGAGCATTATGCATAAGTAACTTTCTTAGAGGATATAAGAATTTCTTCTTTATAAATGGATATTAAGTATTCTACCTTACCTTAACAGGCATGCATACACACACACACACACACACACACACACACACACACACACTGGATTTCCTGCATTCTGTCATTTATGTTAAGTCCTATCTAGCCAAGTTAGTGTACCCAGATGTCCCTCAGTGAAATTTCATCCACCAGGACTTATCTATCTAGAGTCACTCCCTTAAAGAAGATAAACTCTTCTTCACCCAGAAATAATCAGCTGCCAATATTTCTTTGGCTAAGGTTGGGGCCTGCTGCACATTTCTTCAGTTCTATGCTGGGTTTTGTCTGATTGAGTTTACATGGGTCTTGTGCATATGGACACCATTGTTGTAGGTTCATGTGAACAAGTTCCCAGGAGCCTATAAGACTCTGTTTATGGTCATGTACCTCTTCCTCTGGCTCTTCCAATCTTTCTCCCCGCCCCCTTCCACAATGTTCCCTGAGAACTGGGTAGGTGAAGTAGTATATAGGAATCCTGTTCAGAGATCCAAACTTGGCAGACTCTTACTCTCTACACTTAGGTAATTTATGGCCCTTCGTGTTCATCACTCTCTGTTATATGAGGGAGCGTTGTTAATGAGAGTTGAGAGGTCCGTTAGTATGCTCTCTATCCCTTATTCCACCATGTTCCTTGAACCTTCTGTGTCACTTGGGTGTTGGTCTTTCACAGACATTTATTTTCTGTGTGTCACCAGTTGTGGATTCTAATATCCTCCATCTGTTTCAAAAGAGGCATTTTTGATGAGTGGTGACCAGCATACTTGTCTGTAAACATAAAGATTCATATTTAGCATGTAGCAACAAATTATATTTGCCTAAGGATATGACAACCTTAGAGCTTTGTCTAAAATATATGACCTCGCTAGTCATGTGTATTTCATTATGTGTACAGTGCTACCCATGAGTTTCCTCCCATTGAGTGAGTTTAAGTCCAGATAGGTAGCTGTTGATTGTCCTCTAGATAAAAGTGCTGCTACTGTACCAACATACTTTACTCTGCCAGTCATTGTGGTTATTTGGCTTTAAAGTTAGGGTTAGATAATTGATTGATGTTCTTCCTTACCAGCTTACATAGTGTCCTCAAAACCTATGAGAGCTAATCTTCAGGGAGGTTTCCAGGTCATTTCCAGCTCCATTACTCCAAGCCTTGTACTCAAAGTACATTCTATCTTCAGCCTTCTTCTATTACTCTACATGAACTCATGTAGAGATATTGTATGTGTAATTTTACTTTTACCTCCATGGTTTCTTTCCATTTTCCCGGTTCCTGCAGTTACATCAGAATATATACTCACATATAAGGATTTGGTTCTAGGATCCACAAATGAGGGAGAACATACATCGTTTGCTTTCCTGAGTCTGTTACTTCACTTAGTGTAACAGTTTCTAGTTCCATTTATCTGCAGATTTCACAGTTTCACCTTTCTTTACTGCTGAGTAAACCTCCACTGTGTACATGTGCCACATTTTTATTATCCACTGGTCAGTTGAGGGACACTTAGGTTGTTTCCATCCCTTAACTATTGTGAAAAAAAAAAAGCAACAACAAGCATGCATGTACAAGTGTCTCTGAAATAGTATGAGTCCTTTGGGTATATACCAAGGAGTGGTGTAACTAGATCATATGGTAGATTCATTTTTAGTATTTTAAGCGGTCTCCATACTGATTTCCATAGTGAGTCTATGAGATTTCAATCCCACCAGCAGTGGATGAGTGTTCCCTTTTCCCCACATCCTCTCCAGCATTTGGTATCATTTGTCCTCTTGATATTAGCTAGTCTGATTAGGGTAAGATGAAATCTTAAAGTGGTTTTGATTTGTTTTGACAATCGTCTTTGTTCTCATATTTCTCCATGTAAAGCTGTTCTCTCTAATCTTAGGTGACCATTCACTGAATGATTTTTTCACTTTCATTCAATAGCATAGCCACTTATTTATTCTCATAGACTCAGCAACTGGCACAAACATGGCTTTGGGGTGGTGCCCAATGGATGTTTACTTATTAAGAGAATATTGTATAATTTTGAAAAGCACAAAATTATATCATTTTAGAAACCAAGTCGTTATTTTTCTTTCACATATACTACCACAAAGAA
>NW_008353490.1:1568193-1569037 GCF_000622305.1 Nannospalax galili | reverse complement strand
ATATATAACCTTTGCTGATCTGTGTGAATTTGTTATATGTGTATGCACGTGTGTTTATGCTTCTACACATGGATATGGACAGCAGAGGTGGTCATTTGGTGTCCTGCTCTCTCTTCCATACTCCCTTGGAACAGTGTTTCTCACTGAACACGAGACGAGCCATTTTTTGGCTAGGGTGACTATGCAATAATTCCCAGAATTTCTTTTTTCTGCCTCCTCTTCCCCTTCTCCCAGCACAGTGTGACAAGAGCATGTTGCCTTACCTGGTTTTTACATGGGTGCTAGGGATTTGAACTCACATCTTCATACTTGTGCAACAAGGGATTTTATCCTCTGAATTATATCCCCAGTCCTATTCTTTGTCAAACTACCTAATAATCGATCCTTTGTACCAATAAAATTGATCTTGAGTTTTGTCATATACTTATTTCTATAATTTTGTAAGGCAAGACCGTTACCAAAACCAGGTGGAAAAATAAATTTAAGAAAGAATGATAGAAGATAGATGATAGATAATAGATGACACATAATTCATGGTAGATAGATAGTTGATAAGTGGATACCTGATTGATCGATAGATAGATGATTGATGATAGAAAGATAGATAGATAGACAGATAGATAGATAGAAAGATAGATAGATAGATGATAGATAATTGAGATAGATTGTAAGTAGAAAGGAAGACTTCTTCCATGGACACACTGTTAACTAGATCAGTTCTTGCTCATTGGGGAATTTATTACATAGCTTCAAAATTCTCATAGGGCTATAACTCTCTTGAAATTATTTTTCAAATTGTGCAGTAAATTATATTTCATATGTTTTCTGCTGCTATATTTGTTCT
>NW_008353490.1:1545441-1568091 GCF_000622305.1 Nannospalax galili | reverse complement strand
AAACTATTTCTGAACTTCCCAATACACTCACAATTATGAACTTTCCAACACAATAACTCATAAATATGAGAGACATAAACTATTTAGGTACTTAAGAAATAAACTAATTAAGTACTTATGAGAAGTCCTTTCATAATTCCAAATCTCATAACTTTGCCATCCATCCATTTTCCTATTGACTAGCTATATCTTCTATCATCTGTCTATATTTCTTTCTTTTCTCTATCAACTATAATAAATTATTTACCTATCATTACCTACTTACCTGTTTTCTGTCATTTCTATTATCTATCATCTACTTATAAATTGTTTATAAGCTACCTATATCATATATGTATCCATACACTCATCCATATACCTAGAGTATCATCATGTATATTCTAACTATCTATTGATATACTACTCTAATCTTTGGGGTTGAACTTTTAAATGAGTTGTATAGGAAATTTAATAGAATATGCTTAAAAGTTTCACTAAGAGGCATCATTAACTAATTTAACCTGCATTTTACAACACCTGGAATTTTAGACAGTCTCACAGATGACATTAAGACTCTCATGGTAAATCTTATCCCAAGTAGGCAGCTTTAAATACTGGTAGAGAGGAGCATAAAAAATGGAGTCAACACATTATATATGTATATTTATAAGTGTATGTATGTATAAGTAGCAATAATAATCAAAGAGGACATGAAATTCAAAGGAAGTTGGAGGGCATGGGAGGTTTTGGAGGGGGACTAGAAGGGATGGAACTAATGCAAATATAATGTCCGTGTATGAAATTAAAAAAAAATAAATGTTACAAAAAGAGACAGATCTTCCTTTGGTGTGAATATGTATGTCCCTTAAAGCTTCATTTGTTGAAAGCTTGGTACTGGATGCCACAATGTTGAGAGATGGCACAACTTCCAAGAAGTGGGAACTAGTGGGAGATATGAATGAGCTTCTCTGACTTCCACAAGTATATCACAACACATATGCATGCACGCATACACACAAAATGATAAATAAATTTATTAAAAAGAATCTCAAAACAAAAGAGTATTATTTAATGAGAAGCATGTGTTTAAGGACAAATACAATAAACTTCACTGGAACGCTTCCATGCTGTTTTGCTCAAACTTTTAAATGGATTCTCTCTCTCTCTCTCTCTCTCTCTCTCTCTCTCTCTCTCTCTCTCTGCTGGAACTGAACCCAGACCCTTGTCAATGTTAGACATAGGATCTACCACTATCTAAGCTACATCTATCCAAGCTAAGCTACATCCATCCAAGAACTTTATTTTTTTTTGTATTGTAGATTAAATATTAAATATTGTGAAAGAAGGGGGAAAATAAACTCCTTGGAAGACAGGGATCATAAAAAAAAAGACCAGTGACATTTTCACAGTTCTGACATAGCTGTCATTTATATAAGGCAAATGGAATCTGAACATTTGGAGGCATTCCCATCATTTCTCACTTCAGTGATGAGAGTTTTCCTGTTTTTTTCAGGATAACTTGTGATGGCAGGGTTGTGCTGTGAAAGGACTTCATAGTGGGAGTAAAGATTTTCATTAAATGGCTAATGCACTGAGTGGGCACAGTACGGCTAACCTCTGTACTGATAGCTCATTGCTGGAGATACATTTCTACCTGACGCGATCTATACATGCGGCACTGATAGGCACTTGTCCTCATTGACAAGTGACTGTTGGGAGGCCAGACCTTAGTCCTGAGAGCCACCTCCAAACCAAGCAATGAGGAAGCAACACTGCAGCACTGCCGTGGGCCACTTCAGAAAGCCAATGTGAATCAATAAGCACTCTGGCTAAAGCTTCTTAGTACCTCTTCCACGCTGCCCTTCCAGAACACACAGGCAGAAGAAGAGTTTATTAGACAGGAAAGCTGTCTCCATATAAATAATGCGTCAAAATTATATGATTCATTTTATGCCACAACTTAAATATTCACTAAAAAAGGGCAATGCTTTATCTGGATGGCAGGAGAATTTGACATTTTATCTCTCATTTTATCGATTTCACTTTGAAAAATCAAAAGAAAAAAAAACTGAAAGTGAGATGTGTATATTCACATGAAAAGAAAAGAATACTGGTTTCACCACTGTGTGTTCAAAGAGAGGTAATGGAAACATGACTTTTAACTGAAAAATCCACTTAAAAACAATTTCCATTCAGTTTCTCTATATATTATACTAAGAAGTAGTTCCTGGCCAGATAAATATTCTTATGGAAAAATGTAAAATCAAAATGAAATACGATCCATTTTACTCAAGAATGGCTTTTATGGCTTCAGTATGACTGTCTATCTATACCTGTCTTTCAATGTTGCCAATCCTCATTTGGCTGCTGCATGTTTTATTAACATTACCTGGCTCTTACATTACTGGAAACTTGGGACATTACCTCCATCCATGGTCATGTGCCTCATCTTTTGCAGATGCTGTAAGATCTGCAGTACAGTCACATGTTCAGCTGCAATGCTTTCTCTTGGCTTCTCTCACTTTTTAGTCAAACAAGGTACAACCTCCTGTTTTGATTTATAATTTTGTCTTACTCTATTCACTCTTTTTATTTTCATATGGCATTACTGCATCAAGCCTCAGGTGTCCCGAATAAAACAGACAAAATGCATATGAGGAAAGCCTGTTAGAGAAGCCTAGTATGTCCATCTGGGAAATTATTCCAAAGTAATCCTGAATTCCCTGGTGGGAGGTGAAGCTATCCTGCTTAGAATGTAACAGGCTTTGATATTTTTCAAAGATGCGCTTGTGAAGAAAATAGAATGATTACATTTTTCAGTGTTTAGATATAAGGGTTCCAGGGCTGACATGCTGATTTAGAGACTCTTTAGTTGTAGTGTGTAGAAATCACTAGTTATAGAATGCTCTGGAAAGTCCCGAACCTGTTATAATCTCTGGACATGAGTTTGGGGGATTTCTGCTATCAAATTAGGCTAGAGAAGCATGTGCTTGAAACAACACAGAAGCATGGGTCTTTGTCACCGCTGGTCCGCTGATGGAAAAGTAGAAAAGAGTACCCTGAAAGATGGAATGTTAAAAATAGTAACCAAACCTGATATCATGATCTACACATGTAGTCTAATCACTTGGGAGTTACAGACAATAGAATGCTACTTCGCGGGTTCCAAGCCAATCTGTAATACCTGAGACCCTATGTGAAAGGGAAAAGTATCAGCAAGGTACTCAAGTTTGCTGTTACTTTAGCAGATGTTATAAGCTTAATATATGCAATTTAGAAAGCTGAAGTAAATTCAATTATTTTCTATTTTTACCTCAATTTAATTTGGAGACTACTCAGCACTTACTTGAAATATACATCCATAAAAATATTTATGCCATGTGAAGTTATTATTAGCAGAGCAATTAAAATATTTGGCCAAGTTTAATTTAGAGAAAATTCATCTGTAGAACTTTGAACATTTTTCATTTGATATTTGAATATCTACCTAATCAATTACTATCTGCAAGTGAGTTAAACAATTGTTTCTATATTTAACTTTAAAATGTTTGGAAAATTGTAGAGTCCTTCCTTAAAGATAATGTTATTAAATAATGGATAGAGGCAAAAAAGAATGGTAATGAAAGTATATCTACAAGGAACATTGGGGATAAAGGGAAAGAAGGATGTCAAGAGAGGTGGGTCCATTAGCGAAGGGTATTAGTAAGGGAGAAATGGGTAAAATGAGGGCACATTAAATGGGGAAACCATGGTGAAGAGTTGTACAATGCAAGAGATAAATAATGCCTAGCTAGTTTTTAAAAAACTAACTCAGAAGGAACCTTATTAATTGAATAACCTACTGACAAATTATACATGCAACTAGCTCAAGGAATACAATATATGTTTAAGCAAGGTTTATCTGAGAAACTTTGGTCTTTGGCCAAGCTTTATCTACATAGCACATGGTAATTAAAAGTACCAGACTGGTGGAACTAAACTTCTTGGATGTCTAACAGCCATACTTTAAGGCCAATACTAATTTGGTCAGACAGACATAAAGGACAGTGTTTGCTCCTTTCCTTCCTAGGTCGACTAAGTCCCAGGGGACCATGAACATCTCTCAAAATGTCCTGTAAATCTGATGAGTCACTTGTCCTCTTGATGAAGGAGGCCATGCAGACCCCACCAAATGGATTTGAACCAGTGTCCAGTCTACAAAGAGGAAGGTCAACACAGAGGAAACATTTCCTCCATGCTTCCAAGTGAAGCCAGCCACAGTAGAGCAAGACCTCTGACTTACCTTCACATAGACTGAACTGGTAAAAGAATGGAGTCAGGGGCTCCTCCCAAGCCCATGTGACCCCTGAGGAACAGATCCTCAAACGACTTTAAGAGTAAAAATAAATTGGGTTATTTGGGCCAACATCATGGTCTTAAACACCCAAAAGGAAAGTATAACCAAAGATTAAAGGGATCAATATAATTCTTTAAGAGTCTATGTGTATAGCTAAAGGCTACATAACAAGAAACAATGCCAGACAGGCCAGTGTGGCCCAAGAGACTCCCAGACAGTAATCCAGCATAGAACTGGGAAAATGAACAACAGACCCCAATCTTAACTAAAGGAACATTGAGAACCGATTGCTCTTAGGTGAGGAAGAGTTGATCTTCCTACAACAAGGAACTCTACATAGGCTGACAAGATTCAACAGATGGGTAAGCATTGGGGAATGGCTGGGGGTGTTGACAACAAAGATGACAGTAACAGGGATGACAGAGTATATGAGCTCCGGTGGGCAGGGGGAGGCTATGGGATGGTGTCACTTGGGATGTGGGTGTATAGATGAGTAAGATTGTTTGAGATGTTCTGTATGAAACACACACACACACACAAATCAACAAATTTTTAAAAAAATGAGTTATATTTGATGAAGCATAAAAATAAAAAAAGTACATCTATGAAGTCAGCTGTAATTTTTTTTCAAAATGCAAAGAGCATAGGGAGGGAAAACACTGTTTTTTCTAAGCCTATAAATATTCCTGTATACAAATCTCAACTTAAAATTTGGAAGGAGTTCATAACTGAGACATAGTATTATGCATGTCCTAAGCACACATTAACTATTAGCTCACCTTGGAGAGTAAATAATGACAAAATCATTTCATTGACACTTCATGTTGGAGAATCCCTGTATTACCACATGTAATGTTCTCATGTACAAAGATAAATGCCACTGGGGTGTATGTGTCTGACCAAATTTTTAACCTGCTAGAGCTCTAGGGATGCTTTTTGTGAATGACAAATTATAGTCATGAATTAATTAGCATTCTTAATGCTAAAAAGAAAAAAATGCAGATGCTGTCAACAAATGCAATGTGTAAAATGATAAATATAAGATAAATGAGTCATTCAGGGTGTTTTTTATTTAATTAAAGGTATCCACGACAAAAGCCAACACTGCAATATCGACTGAATAATTTAATCTTATCTTGTGGAGTAAGTTTCAAAATAACAAATTGTTCAACCTGAGTAAGTTATTGGATACTTTTTGACTCAAGAGAGTTGTGGGTTTAAAACAGACTCCTGCTACTTCATTCTTCAGAGTTGACAGATATTAGAACATTCATAATAAACCTGCCATTAGGTGCACTCAAATCTTCTTTTTTTTCTCATTTCCTTGACAGATAAAATATCCATTTTGGCTGAAATATTATCTTTCAAAAGGCCTAATTTATGAGGATTGAAATAATTCATCTCAAAAGGCCTATTCAGAGTTATTTATTGAAAAATACTGTGATGTTCAGGATATTTTTAAGATCCTAATAACTAACATAATTATGATGAGTGGACGATAACTTAGGATTGAGATGGCAGGCCTGAAAATCATAGCCACAGTTAAATGGTTCTACACACAAAACACAGGGTTGTAAATATAGCCTTGTTTGCTTGAACTCATGATCACAATATTAGCAGCTTATGTGGAGCTATGTCATTCTGTTCCCTTCAAATAGAGAAAACAGAAGTTTAGCTCATTTAGAGCAGGAGTGGAAATAAACATTAACCCAATGAAAAGTATGAAAGAAGCAAAGACTTCTGTAGTTTCCATTGTCAGTATCCTCCTTGCTACTCTCAGATGCACCAGGAACTTGTAATAATTCGGTTCAAAATAGATAGTTGATGGTTTGGAACGTTGGAATGTTGTCTTCTAATTAATTCTTCAAAAGGAGTGCTGCCTTCCTCTATACCTAAGACAGAAGAGATAAATAAAAGGACGAAGGAGTCACTTGTAGAATTGTTCTCTGAAGAATCAGCAGACTACAGCTAGAATATGATTCTATGTGGTCAGCTTACTTGGAAGCCAGTGCTTTGAAGTCTGTTGCTAACAATCCAGTATATTAACAGAGAAGCTAAGAAAGGAAGATGTATTGAGGAGCTGAGAGAGACAATCCTTCTCTCCCCTTCCTTCTCCCACCCCTTCTTCCTTTCCTCCTTGCTCCCTCCTCCTGTTTTCTCTGCTGATGGTTTCTTTTTCCGTTTCTTTTTAATTTCAGGTAGTTCCATCCTTGATAATTGGAACTAGTTCCTGTGCTATTGAAATTCTGTTCAGAGAGTTCATACCTAGTCCAGTGCATTAATGGGTATTCCCTGTTTTCCTCTAGCAGTTTCAGAATTTGAGGTTTTAAATGAAGCTCTTTGATCCATTTCTAGTTGATTTTTGTACAAAGTGAGAGATATGTAAATAATTTGATTCTTCCAAACGTGGCTATTGAGTTTTGCCAGTACCATTTGTTGAAAGTATATTAAGTGACACGGACCAAACTCAGGAAGAAAAAGCCTGCATATTCTCTCTCCTAGTGAATCTTAGCCAGTATTGCATACATATTCATGAAAATAGGCATTAAGCATGAGTATAGCATAAATAGAAAGGAGGCCAAGGGAGGGTGATATTAGATGATGGAAGGATAGAATGCATGCAAAAGGGCACATGCATCATGAAGCTTTTTTTTCTAGTTTCAACTCCATTAAAGTTCTTTTTTCTTGGTGGATACGTGAATAAAAATTTCATTAATGGGCTGGAGAGATGGCTCAGTGTTTAAGACTACATACTGTTATTGCTGAGGCCCTGATATTGGCTCCCAGCATCTACACTGAGTGGCTCACTATCACTTATAACTTCAGCTGCTGGGGATCAAGTGCTGTCTTCTGGCCTCTGAGAGCACCTGCACTCACACACATGCACATAACCCCCCCACTCATACGCATATAATTAAAAAATGTATTTGACATTGAAATGATCAAATAGTAGTGAAACTTCACTGTTTCAGAATGGCCATTGAAACTATACAGAAGTTCACTGAGATGTATAGAGTTTGGGACTGGGCAAATGTTTGAGTGACTTCCTTAAACTGTGTGGTATTTTCATTTAGGCATTAATTAGAATAAAGTTACTTTGCTGAAAAAATTAAAGCAAAGATAATTAAATAATTATATGTGTTTGGAAGTATGAACTGCTCTTTTGTATCATACCCCAAATCATATACCTGGGAGACTGCTTTTAAAATCCAAAAGATAGTTCTGTTTCAAGTCTAGAAGTCATTGTACAACATGCAAATTTATAGATAAGCTCTTTAATACTTTATAAAATATTCATGACTATAGATGCATCAAAGGAATTTGAAAATTTTTAAATTTAAATACTTTAAAATTATACTTGATTTTTAAAATAAATTGTATACTATAATATTTGTTCTGAATATTATAGAGTACTGGGCTGGGGGGATGGCTAAGTGGGTAAAGTCCCCTGCTCCTAAGCCTGTTGGTCTGAGTTTGGGCCCTGAAACCCACCTAGAGGAAAGAGAGAATCATCTCCATAAATTTGACCTCTGCTCTCCATATCCATGCTGTGCATCTACTCACATGTCCATACATGCAGAGACACCAAGAAACATAGAATAAGCAGATGTAGAAAAAGACCAAAAGATTGTTGAGATTTGTGGGTTTTCACCAAAGTCTCAAACCAGGTTTCTACCATCCCAGATCCACAGCGAGCAGTCCCACCTCTGAATCATGTCCTCTTCAGAGTCAGCTCCTTTCTTCATCCTCAGGTTTGGCCCTGTGGATTTCCTTTATGACTAGTTTTGCCTTTTCTGGAAGGCTGGGTAAACAGAGCTGTAACAGCATGCTACGTTTTGGTATCACTTTTTCACTTAGCAATATGCACTACAGTATCCAACATATTATGTGAATCAATACAGTACCATTGAGTACCAAGCTGGTTATTACTGGATTGATTTTTCAGCTTGTCCATTCTCCAACAGAAGGGATTATGGCCCATTTTGGTAATTATAATTAGAGGTGCAATGAGTATTTTACTCTTTCTTATTACTCACACATTTGTTGAGAATATCCTTGAAGAATTCATCTTGGTTTTAAAATAAAACATATATTACCTTATTGTGGGTTCAGATTCTGATGCATAAAATGAAGACCCTTCTTTTGCAGGGGTGATAATCTTTACCAATTGTTCTACTTTTTAAAAATTTTTTTAAAATTTTTTCCTAGTTTATTTATTTAATAACCACATACTTAGAAAAATTTCATTACAACTGCCTTGACATATTCAATGACAATTTACTGAGCTAAGATGCATCTTTTTCAAAAATGGCTATACATTTTTATGTTTACAGTTGAATTATTACAGTTATACAATATTGTACTCAGTATAAACCCTATAAGACATAAAATTAAATGAGGTTTTAACCTTTAAAAAAGATCTTCATTTCATTTATCTAAGAACAATTGGTCTTTGCCCAAGATTTATCTACATGAAACACACTAATTAAAAGTACCAGACTGGTAGAACGAACCTTCTTGGATGTTTAATAGTCATACTTTGAGGCCTATACTAATTTGGTCAGTGGGACATAAAGGACAGTTTTTGTTCCTTGCCCTCCTAGGTCAACTAGTTCCAGGGGACTATCAAAATCTCTCAAAATGTCCTGTAATGTTGGTTGGTCACCTGTTCTCTTGATCAAGGAGGCCGAGGAGACCCCACCAGATGGACTTGAACCAGTGTCCAGTCTATAAAGAGGAGGGTAACACAGAGGAATCATTTCCTCCATGCTGCCAAGTGAAGGCAACCATGGTTGAGCAGGACCTTTGACTTATCTCCACCTAGTGGAACTGGTAAAAGAAAGGAGCCAGGGGCTCCTCCCAAGTCCATGTGACCCCTGAGGAACAGATCCTCAAAGACCTTAAGAGCAAAAATAAATTAGTTTATCTCGGCCAACTCTATGGCCTTAAACATCCAAAAGGAAAGTATAACCAAAGATTAAAGGGATCAATATAATTTCTCAAGAGTCCATATGTATAGCTAAAAGCCACATAACAAGCAACAATGCCAGATAGGAGATACCTTCTTTTGAGTTGTTGGCCAGGGGGAACAAAGGGACTCCCAAATAGTAACCCAGCATAGAACTGGGAAAATGAACAGCAGTTCCTAATCTTATCTAAAGGAGCATTGACAACTGATTGCTGCTAGAAAAGGTACAGCTGACCCTCCTAAAACAATGACCTCTAGATAGGCTGACTAGATTCACCAGAAGGGCAAGTAGTGGGGACTGGCTGGGGTGCCAACAGCACAGCAGACAGTAGCAGGGATATCAGAGTAAAAGGACTCTAGAGATGGGAGGGAGAGGTAATGGGAGGGTATCATCTGGGAAGTGGGTGTATAGTCAAATAAGATGGTTTGGGATGTTCTGTGTGGTACACATACACACACAAAAAAAAATTTAAAAATAATGTATTATATTTGAGGAGGAAGCATGGAAATTTACGTCATGCTAATTAGCAGAGGTGGTAAACATTACCATTGAAATCTACCTGATGACTTCATAGACATACAGAGGTGCCAAGGATCCAAGTGCAACCAATTATGACATCTCAGAATTAGTAGCAAAAGCAATGAGTCTTTCTGCAAGGAACAACATATTCTAAAATGAAATGGAGATCTATTTTAAATGTTAAAACCTCATTCAATTTTATGTCTTATAGGGTTTATACTGAGTACAATATTGTATAACTGTATTAACTCAACTGTGAACATAGAAACTTGCACCCACTTGTGAAAGAGATGTACTCTTGCTCTGGAGTGTGTTACTGAATATGTTAAATCTATAGTGAAATGCTTCTTCTAATCATGTAGTTATTAAAAATTTAAAAATAATGTATTATATTTGAGGAGGAAGCATGGAAATTTACGTCATGCTAATTAGCAGAGGTGGTAAACATTACCATTGAAATCTACCTGATGACTTCATAGACATACAGAGGTGCCAAGGATCCAAGTGCAACCAATTATGACATCTCAGAATTAGTAGCAAAAGCAATGAGTCTTTCTGCAAGGAACAACATATTCTAAAATGAAATGGAGATCTATTTTAAATGTTAAAACCTCATTTAATTTCATGTCTTACAGGATTTATACTGAGCACACTGTTGTATAGCTGTAATAATTCAACTGTAAACCTAAAAATTTACAGCCAATATTGAAAAAGATGCATCTTAGCTCAGGAAATTGTTATTGAATATGTCAATGCTGTTGTAATGAAATGCTTCTTCCACCTTTTAATTTATATACATCTAGTTGTCTTAGACAGTCCTTTTCAGCTCTGGGAAGTTATACTTTGTCTTAGTAACTCCTACTGCTATTAAAAAAAACACAGGTTAAATAACTTAAAAAAAAGATACTTGTTTCTTTCAGTTCTGGAACATAGAAACCCCAAGGTGCTGGCAAATTAATCTCTTGTTCAGCCCCTCTTACTGTCTTGTGAACAGTTGTTTTCTCATCCTGTACCCATACACTAGCGCAACTCATCTCCAGGACATGATGACCTGTACTAGATGCCTGAAAACATGGCTAGTATCAGTGGTGTGTGTGTGTGTGTGTGTGTGTGTGCGTGCGTGCATATATCTGTGTCTGTGTGTGTGTGTATGTTGTATGTGTCTGTGTGTATTTATAGGAATGCACATGAGTTTCCTATATGTGCATATTTATGATAGAAATTTTTTTGTAAACTAAGCATGAGAGCTGAATAACATATTGTACTACAATAAAATGATTATAAAATTACACTCGCAGTTTCTTTCTTAATATAACTGACAGCTTACTGTCTCTTCTCACTTTTCTTTTTTGCATATGAGATAATAAATTGTCTCTGCAGTGAAATGAGGTCCACAATGCAATCATTTTGATGGGACATTGGACTACTACATAAATGTTACTTGGATGCAACTGTTGAACACTGAGTTTGTGTCTATGGACAGCTAGTTTCGCCCCTGGATATGCTGGCCAAAGGGCTTTCTGAAATCCTGGGCTGGAAGGAAACAGGATAGCACATCCTATGTGGAACAAGATTTAGCCATGCTACTCTGATGGGTTTACATCTAAAAAGTCATGAGATATTTCTGGAATTTTCCATTTGACACATTTCAGCAAGTCTACTACAATAACTAAAATCATAGAAAACAGAATTGCAGCTGTGCAGTACTATCCCATTGTTTCCTCTTTGTGCTTGGGCAGAGAGAAAGAGTTCTGCTGCCTTTACGTGCATAGTATCCTCATTTTGAAGACTCCACCCTTATAAGCATACCTAAACTAAATTGTCTCTGAAGAGGCCCTCTCTAGCTCTCATCACAGAGGAAAGTACAGCATCAATAGAGGAAGACACTGACACTCAGTTCATAACAAATGAATTCTTGTATATGCTTACACACATTTAAGTTAACTATCTAAAAGATCTATTACTCTAACCTTGTCTGAAAGAGTAAATCAAGTGTGAAGAGCCGCAGGACACAGGCAGTACAAACTCTAATGAGCAAACTTAACATAATATTATGCTACTCAAGAGAATCTAGAATGAAATACATAACCAACTAAGAACACTTCATCTATAAATTATTTATAGTGAACAATGAATGCATGTAAATTGCTATCTTAAATGTTCTGACAAATAGGGCTCTACATGAATGGTTTTATTACAATGTGATAAATGTTTTACCTACATTGTGTGTTATAATTTTCTTTGTTACTTTAAGACACAGTTCAGAGGCCCATTTACCTTCAAAGTATTGGTATTATTCTGCACCATGAAAAGTAAGTTGATTCTTCTCATTTCATCTGCAATTTCTGTTAATATAATTTCTTCATTTTGATAAAATGTTTTTCTTACAGCAGGAAAACAAATATTTCAGCAGAAGCCAGAAGGAAAAGATGTGCTGTAGGAATCTGTGGGGAGGACCTTGAGTGTGTGTGTGTGCGTGCATGTGTGTGTGCATATATGTGTGGGCATATGTGTGTATGTGCACATATATATATGTGTGTGTGTGTGTGTGTGTGTGTGTGTGACCATATGTGCATGCCTGCATGTGTAAAATTATATTAGTTAAATCAACAAATCAAATTACAGAGGACTTGGATAAGAATAACTAATGTATGTGCTTAAAGTTATTAAATTTATGCAGATGAACAGGATTTCAGTTTGATATAGTATCAGTCAACTGACCCTCCCTATTACCTTCCAGAAAAGCATAAGGATGTCTCTTTTTATTCATAACTGAAGAAAAACTTCAGTTGAATTGAAAAGGAAATTTATCTTTGTTTTTTGCATAAGGATTATAATCTCATACACTGAATATAACTAATTTTCAGACTTTGTACTATTAAAACATAAATTCATCTAAACATGTAAATCATTGTCTTCACATACTTAAACTTATCTGTCATTAGCTCCAAGTCAGTACCCAGAGCTACTCTAAAACAAAAGCAATTGAATTACTTATACTTCAAAGGTAAGCTGTTTAATTCCAGAACTAAAGATTAGTTTGCTAATTCTAAAATTCCTATAAGTGGAATTCTATACTATATAATCCGTTGATGTAGTCTTTTAAATATGAAAATTCTATAAGCTTCCTCAGTTTATGATATATATTCATAAACCTTTGACTTACTACTTAAAAGTTACCTTACATGAAATGATCACTGTAACAACAACAAAAATTGCAACTTTTTTCTGAAAAAAATAGAAAGGCACATTTAAAAACTGAAATCATGCTAAAAGTAAACTGATTATTTGGCCCAATAAAATTAGTTTTCTTTTTTGTTATCAACCTGAATTTCATTCTATACTCTGAATTTTAGCTCTTATCCGATACAAAGTGTGCAAGCTTTATTCTCCCATGCTGTGTGCTGTCTTAACACTCTTAATTGGTTGTCTCAAAGTGGTTAAAGGGAAGATTTTCAGTAAATTCACTAAAAACAAGTGGTAAAAGTTTCAGTTATTGTATACAGTATCACAAATTTGTCAAGATCCAATGCACACATATTGCATTGATTCAAAATTTGATTCATTGCATTGAATCAAAATCTCTCATCGTACCTCATAAATATAAATATGTGCTTTGTCAACCAAAACTTGGCAGGTTCAATGTAGTGGTTCTTACCTATAATCTCGGAACTGAGGGGGCTGAAGTAGGAAGATCACCACAAATTCAAGGACAAACTGGGCTCCATAATGTGTTCCAGACCAGACTGTGCTACAAAGTGAGCCTCTGCCTCAAAGAAACCTAATAAAAAAAAAATAAAACAAAGTAAAATAAATGAATAAAAATAGAACGGAAGGATGGAGAGAAGCCTCCAAAGTTAAGAGCATTGTCTGTTCTTGCATAGGGCCCAGGTTCAGTTCCCAGGACCCACAAGATGGCTAACATCCATCTGTAACTCCAGTTCCAGGGAATTAGATGCCCTTTTCTGACCTAAGCATTGTACAACATGGGTGCACTTACATTCATGCAGCCCATACACTCATATACATAAAATAGAAATAATAGTTAAAATACTTAAAGAAATCAAATGGAAAATTTGGTGACATTTTTATACAAAGAGATAGATGTAGAAGGGCTCAGGGTTTGGCCTGCATCATGAAAGAACCATTCAATCACAACTTATTTGACTCAAAAAAGCCTGATGCCAAAATACAAATTTGATAAAATTTCATTTATGTATAGTTCAGAAACTGACAAACTACTCACTGTTGTTAAAAGTGAAAACATGTCAATCTTTGCGAAGCAAAACCCAGGCAGAGAAAGATGAGGCTTTTGATGTTTACCTTTCATGAGCCTGTTTTCCTCTTCTTGCTGTTTTGTTGTAGTTGCACCTGTGTTTACTTGTAAACATCACCCACATACACATGAAGGATTTATGCATGATTTTCTATCCATGTAGTACTGATAAAAATGGACCTACTATAAAGGTCCACACACAAATGCCTAAATAAAATTGACACCTGTAAGGGCAATAAAGGATAGAAATGAAAATGTGGATATGATATGTAAGATAAACAATAAAAAGTAAGTTGGGGCTGGAGAGGTGGCTCAGTGGTTAAGAGCACTGTCTGTTCTCACAGAAGACCTAGGTTCAAATTCCAACACATACAAGGTGCCTAACAACCATTTGTTACTCCAGTTCCAGGGGATTTGATGCCCTAGTCTGTCCTCAGCGGGACATGGGTACACATACATATATGCAGACATAGCACTCATACACATAAAATAAAGGTAAAATAAATTTAAAAAGTAAAGTTCAAAAATGTTTAATTTAGCACCAAAAGTATATTTTATTAAAGAACCAAACAACAATTTTTTAAATCCAGTAATCTAACAGCATTCTAAAACCATTAACTGAACCCATATCCTGTTTTAGAATAGTCAGTCACGGGTAAGAGTTACCCTAAACTACAATTGTGGTTCTAAGTAATAAGTATAAAGAAGGAAAAGTAACCTTCTGAAATGAACAAAAATCACAAGTTTTCTGTGGACTATCTAATCATTAGAGTTTCCCTAGGTTGCTGCCAGACGTATTGTCTTAATATCATCTCCTTTAGTTCCCAATGAGGTTCCAATTTGTGTGATAAACTACATAGTCATCTTTACAGATGAAAGGTCAAAATTCAAAGGCTTTCAGGCATCCCCAGTTTGACTCTTCAGTAGAGAGCTAAGGATGTATAACGTATTACTGTTTCCATGCATTTTCACAGAAAAACTCATCCTGCTCCAATGACATCATTTATTGATCAACTAAACCAATCTTCATTTTGTTTTCACTCTTCCAAACTTGGAATTATCACATGGGACTATTTTCCCTTTTCTGTGTTCTGGATGTTTCTGCATGCATAAGGCCCTCTGTCTCTAGGACAAGCTGTCTCCCTGAAAAGCATTATCACAAAGCACATTATCACAGAGCAGAAATGGACCCCCATATTAGTGCTAACTGATTTTCCTTTCTTTCTCCCATCCCCATCTCTCTTTCCCAGGGCCTCATGTAACCAATAGTGGTTGATACCTATCTATAAAACTGAGGAAGACTGTAAACTTCTGATTTTCTTGCCACCACCTCTTCAGTACTGGGATTATGGGCATGCACTGTCACACTTGGTCTATATGGTGCTTCTGATTGAATCCAGGACGTTCTGCACACACTAGGTGTGAATTCTACCAACCGAACTACCTCCGTAGCAAAGTTGCTCACCTTTGCTATCTCAGATTTTGTCACCTTTAAAGCAAATATTGAAGTATGAATCACAAGAGAGATGAATGTTTCAGTCTTCTTTGGGCAATAAATCTTTGATTGGAATGAATGCCTTAGATGAATAAAGATGCATAAAGGTGTTGGATAGCTTCCATTGTCAATTTGACACAGTTGTGAAGAGGGCACCTCAACTGAGGAATTTCCTCAATTGAATTGCCCTGTAAGCATGTCTCAGAGGTATTTTGTTGATTTTTGAGTGATGTGAAAGGGCCCAGCCCACTGTGAATGTGAGCAGTGCCATTCCTGGGCAAAAGCAGGTCAAGCACAGGCCATCGGAGCAACCCAGTCATGACCATTCCTCAGTGGTCTGTGCTTCAGTTTTTGCCTTCTGATTCCTGCCTTGAGTTCCTGACCAGACTTTCCTCAAGGATGGATTGAGCTTTGAAAAGGTAAAATGAAAAAAAACCCTTTACCCCAAGTTGCTTTTAGTCATTATTTTGTCACAGCAATAGAAAGTTAATTAGGACAAAGAAGGAAATGGCATTCTTGTTATCAGAAAAGAAGACTGTCATCAATGGTAAGAGGAAGTAAAAAAAGTAATGCAAGTCTCAAAAACAAACTGTTAGAATTAAAGCATTTGAGGAAGACATGGCTCAGCGGTTAAAACACATGCCATAGAAGTATAATGACCCACATTCTAATCCTCAGAAAACCGTGCTAATGCTCAGTGGACCACGTGGCTTGCCTGAAATTCTAGGCTCAGAATCTAGAAACAATGGATCCCCAGAGCAAACTGGCTAACAAGACCCACATCAATGAGATCTGGGTTTGAGCAAGAGCCTCCGCCTCAAGGAATAAGGTAGAAGTGTGATTGATGTTGTTGATCAACCACGAACCACCACATCTAAGCATGCACACAGGTACATGTGCCCACCCACAGAACATAGACAAACACACCACAAACACACACACACACACACACACACACACACACACACACAAGAAAATTGAAAAAGCAAAAATAAAGAAAGCACTCAGGTCAATCATGACAGTGCTCAATGTATCTAATTCCCTGATTCAGGTTATTCGCTTTCTGCTTCTAGATTTATCAGTTATGAGCACAGTGGTCTTTGAAAAATAGCGAGAGCTACTTATTCTCACAGTTTCTCACTTAATAAAAGGCAAATAGAAAGGTGTAGTTTCATGGTAGAAACTACAAAAGAACAAAGTACTTACCATTCCATTCTAAGACCTTGAAATAATGCAGTGAAGCAATGGATCCTTCTGTTGGGTATCTCACTTCCCCCCAGAACCATGGGACAAACTGTGGTGTTGTGTGAGGAGTAAGGGGTCTGCATAGGGAGTAAAAATTTCAAGAAATAAAGAGGAAGTTGCTTCATGGAATGGGACATTAGGCATGAGACAGCAGTGCATGTCACTATAATTTATTATTGGAAAGGCACTGTGCAGGACAGACAGCACCAAAAACTAGAACACATGTAAGTGCTAAAAAAATGCAGCAATCAATGAATAGAACTGAACACACACACACACACACACACACACACACACACACACCACATTAAATGAAAATGGAAGAAAATTTGAGGTGCTGTGTGTGTTAATCAGCTTATGTGGTAATTTTAAAACACAAATGAATACTCAAAAACCAAGATATGCACTTCAAATGTACAGTTTTTCAATACATATTTTTATTTAATTTTTGTTCAAGTGAAACAATACATCTTGATCATATTCAGACTCCCTACCCTCTATGTACCCTCCACAGCATTCTCACAGGATATCATGCTTTCTGTCATATATGTTAAGGCCTATAGGGTCAAACTTGCATCTTACTCTTGCTTCATTCTTTTTATTATTTTTAATATATTTTTATTGAGTTTGCTGCATTACATATAACAGATCTTAATCAAATTTAGAATCCTTCCCCCTTCTGCAGCTGCCCAATATCCCCTCCCCTACTGGATTTCATGCATTCTCTCATGTTAAGACCTATCCAGTCCAGCATTTTTACTGACATGTCCCTCAGTGCAAGTTCATCTACTGAAATCTAGTTAGCCTATCTATATTCATGTCCTCAAAGAAGAAGATCTACTCTCTTTCATGCCTCAGTAGTCAGTTCTTCAACTAAGACTGCTGATTGCTGCCCTTTTCCCTCATTCTATGCTGGGTTTTTGTCTCATTGAGTTAGTATGGGTCTTGTGCATGCTGTCACGAGTCACCATTGTTGTAAGTTCATATGAACAAGTTCCCAGTGAACTGAAATCCTCTGTTTCCTTATGTTTTTACACCAACCCTGGCTCTTACATTCTTTTGACCACTTCATCTGCAATGATTCTTAAGTCCTGGGTGGGTGAGGTTTAATATAGTAATCACTTAGGGTTGGGCATCTCTCAGACATATATTCACTATGTGATCAGTTGTGGAACTCTGAAATAACCCCCATCTGTTGCAAAAATAAACTTCTTTGAGCAGTATTATACAGTGTAATTGTCTATAAACATAAATATATATATTTATCATACAGTAAGAAATTTCATTTTTCTAGAGCTCTGAGATAGGGTTTTCTTTAAGATCCATGACCTTGCCAGTTATGTGTATTTGGCTATATTTACAGTGTCACCCGTGAGTTTCCTTTCACTGAGAGGGCTTTATGTCCAATTAGACAGCTGTTGATAACTACCTAGATAAAACTGCCAAGACTGCACCAATAGAGGAGGTTTCTGGGCCAGCCACTGTTGTTATTAGACTTTGGAGGTGGGTTGGATCATTGAGTAAATTTCTCCATTAGCAGCTTGCATAGCTATTCTTCAGCAAGGTGGCTTCTAGGTTAGTTCCAGTTCCATTTCTCCAAATCCTGTGTCCAAATATGTCCTGTTTTCAGCAGAAGGGTCTTATCTTAAAATTCTGGGAGGTAATTTAGGGCTCTGGCAATAGGTTCTCTTATTTTGTTTGTCTCTTAAAATACTTTGAGCCACAATTAGAAGGGAGGTTACTCCTGTCTGATGCTATATTGCTTGTCATATAACATTCTAGTATACACATGCACTCAAAGATACTGTATGTGTATTTTTCAGGGGGAGTTTGAGTTAATACATTTCACTTTGGCCTTTTATGAAACATAATCTTTATCTCTTCCCCTCTCTCTCTCTCTGTCTCTCATCTCCCTTTTTCCTATCCAGCTTAAGTGCACTCATTTTCCCCTTGATGATACCTGTCTTCTATTAACCCTCTCCCTTGAGTTGCTTCTTCCCCTTTATTCTGGTGGTTCTTTGTACATTCTTTTCCCCCTCCCTTCCAAGTTTAATACCCCCATTTTCTCCATGTCCCTCTTGGCACATCTATTTCCTACTACCCACCTCTCCTGGGTTCCTCCTTCTTTTTTATCTTCATCAAAGTATGGTTGTTAAACTTCCAAGAAGGTTAGTTCCACCAGTCTGGTACTTTTAATTACCATGCATTATGTAGATAAAGCCTGGGCAAAATCTGAATGTTCTCTGATTAACCTTGACTAGACATATATTATGTTCCTTGAGCTAGTTGTATGTTATCAGTACGTTATTGGACTACTGTGGTTCCCTCTGTTTTTTTTTTTTTTAAGCTATGCATTATTTCTCTCTCTATGTCTAATGCTCCCACCATGGTTTCCCCATTTTTCACATGTGACCCCTGAGGTACAGATCCTCAACCAACCTTAAGAGTAAAAATAAATGGGTTTATTTAGGCCAACTGTATGGTCTTAAACACTCAAAAGGAAAGTATAATCAAAGATTAAAGTGATCAGTATAAGTCTTTAAGAGTCCACGTGTATAGCTAAAGGCTACATAAAAAGAAACAATCCCAGACAGGAGATACCTTCCTTGGGCCAGGGTGACCCAAGAGACTCCCAGACAGTACCCAACAAAGAACTCAGAAAATGAAGGCCAGACCCCAAACTTATCTAAAGAATGTTAGCAACTGATTGCTGCTAGATGAGGAAGAGCTGATCTTCCTAAAACAAGGAATTGTAGAATGGCTGACTAGACTTAGCAGATGGACTATCACTGGGGAATGGCTGGGGGCACTGACAACACAGTGGACAGTAACAGAGATGACAGACTATATGGGCTCCAGTGTGTGTGTGTGCGTGGGAGGGGGATATGGGAGGGTATTTGGGATGCAAGTATAATTATGAATAAGATTGTTTAGGATGTTCTTTATGAAATACACAAAAATCAATAAATAAAAACATGAGATATATTTGAGGAAGAAACATTAAAATTTGCTTCATGTTAATTAGTAGATGTATCATTGAAATCTACCTGATGAGTTTATATCCATGCTCAGGTGCCAAGCATCTCATTACTATGACTACTAATAATCGATATATAGAGATTGTAGGCACATGTACAAACATCTGTTAGTTGCATTAAAAATGAGTTTTTCTGTATGAAACAGTATATTTTAAAAAGAAATGGAGTTCTTTTTTAAAGGTTAAAACCTCATTCAATTTTATGTCTTATAGGGTATATAATGAGAACAATAATGTATAACTGTATTAATTCAACACTATGAACCTAAAAAATTACAAACAATTTGAAAGAAATGCATCTTTGTTCTGGAAACTGTTATTGACTATGTCAATGCTGTTGTAATGAAATGCTTCTACTAATTATTTGATTATTAAATAAATTAAAAAAATAATATTTTTTAAAATAAGGGATTTGATACTAAGATTCAGAAATGACAGAGGATATTTGTCACTTGCTTTTCTGAGTCTGTATTACTTCACCTAGTATAATAATTTCTAATTCCATCAATTTACCTGCCAATTTCATGATTGCATCTTTCCTTACTGCTGGGTAGAACGCCATTGTCGAAATGCACCACAATTTCATTATCCATTTGTCAGTTAAGGTACATTTAAGTTGTTTCCATTTCTTAGCTATTGTGAATAAAGCAGCAACACATATTGATTACAGATATTTGTACAATAGACAAGTCCTTTGGGTGTATGCCATGGAGTGTCATAACCAGATCATATGGTTGACTCATTTCTTTGAATTTTTAAGAGTTCTCCACACTGCTTTCCATGATGGCTGCAGAGTTTGCATTCCCACTGGCAGTGAATGAGTGCTCTCCTTTCTCCACATCCTTACCAGTATTTGGTGTCTTCTGTTCTCTTAATTTTAGCCAGTCTGACTGGGGTAAGATGAAACTTTTAATGTCTTTTTGTCTTTTGGAGACAGTGTCTCCCTGTAGCCTGAGCTGGCCTGTAACTTACTTTGTATACCAGGCTGCCCTTGAACTCACAGAGATTTGCCTATCTCTGTCTCTTGAGTGCTGTGTTTAAAGGTGTGTCACCACACCAGGTAGAATAAAATCTTAAAGTGGTTTTGATTTGTCTTTCTCTAGTTATTAAAGATTTTGAACACTTTTAAAGATGTTTCTTAGCCATTTCTATTTCTTTGTGACTGCTTTGTTCAGGCCCTTATCCCATTTTTTATTGAGTCATTTTCTTGTTTCTTTGTGTTGTGAGTTCTTTATATATTCTGGATATTAATCCCCTTTTGGATGTTTAGTAGGTGAAGATTTTCTCCTTCTCAATGGGTTTCCTCTTCACATCATTGGTTGTTTCTTCTGCTGTAATTAAGTCTTTCCGTTTAATGAGGTCCCACTTGTTGATTGTTCACCTTAGTGCCTAAACAATGGATATCTGATTTAGAAAGTCCTTTCCTATTCATATATCTGGAAGGGTACCACCTATGTTTACCACTAAAAGTTTCAGAGTTTCAGGTTCCCTGCAGCCCGAGGAGCTCCACTCTCTCCCCTCACTCTGTCCGCTATCTATCCTTGGGCCCAGGTCTACTTCTGTTCTTCTGCCTTAAATGTCTAGACTAGCTTTGTAACCAAGACTACTTTAATCCTCTACTGCATTTAGACCCTCCACAGTCTGTCTCCACTCCTGCCTAGCCCCTGGCATCCTGATCTGCTTGCCACAATCCAGTATACTACCTTGGGAAGTCCCCACCTCTGTCTTGTCCTTGCCCCCTGTGACCTGGAAGTTCCTTTGAAAAGCTAGATTGATCAGGGGCGGGTCTAGAGACCATACTGAACACACTGGGAAGAGGGTTGGTGCTGTCACCATATTGAACACAGGGGACGAAGTTGCAGAACTGCAGGTGAATAGCATGTGAAAGCTGAGAGACCAGGGGATGATCTGTTGATGGCGGCATTTCATGCCTTTGTAAGTCACCCCCTTCCGGATGTCATAAACTATGCAAAACCCAAATAGAATGTGTTATGTCTGTCAATCCACATCAGGCTTGCAAGACCTTGAGTGAACATGGGTCTCTCAGAAGAGAGGGGAAAATTTAGTGCAACATACCTCCTGCCACCAACTTGCCTATCACATACTATCTTACTACCCCTGTGAGAACCTGACACACCAACTAACTTTTCATACCTGAGTAAAAAGCAACTAAGCTGCATCAACAATATAAATAGAACCAATTTTCAACTACACAAAAGCATAATAGACTACAAAGGCAGAATAGAGTTTCCTATCAGACACACAATCCATAAAAGACATTCATATATCCAAATGGCAACACCAAAACAAAAATAATATGAAAAACTAAGAGACTATGTCTGCAACAAAACCCACTAGTCCTACAGAAGTGCACTACAATGAGAATCGCCCCGAAAAGCCCCACAAAATTTAAAAGAACTATCATAAACATGATCAAAGAACTTTCTGAAAATACAGACTAACAACTCAAAGAACTCAAAGATGATAGGCATAAACTTATGCCAGAAGCTCAAGAAAATACAAATATGCAACTGAATGAAATAACAAAAACATTTTAAGACTTTAAAGGTGAATTCACCAAAGAGATAGAAATATTAAAGAAAACCCAAGCCTAAATAAAGATGGGAAAACTCAGTAAGTCAATTTGAAAGGACAGCAGAAAATCTCACAAGTAGAAAGAGTACAATGGAAAACAGAATATTAAGACTGGATATCAAAGTCTAAGAACTGGATTTCTCAAACAAAGGCTATAAAAAATTTAAAAAACTTAGAAATGGAATACACCTTTAAAGT
>NW_008353490.1:1534056-1545336 GCF_000622305.1 Nannospalax galili | reverse complement strand
AATTAAGGGCAGAATTGCCTATAGAGATTAAAGAAGCACATAAAATACCAATTAGGCATGACCAGAACAGAAACTCCCCATGGAGTTATATCATAGTAAAAACACTAAATGTACAGAACAAAGAGAGGGCACTGAAAGCTGCTAGAGAAAAACAACAAGTTACATATAAAGGAAAACCCATCAGAATTACAACTGACTTTTCAATGCAAACTATGAAACCCAGAAGAGGCTGGGCCAATGTATCCCTGGTTCTAAATGATCATGGATGCCAACCCCAAATAATTTACTCAGCTAAATTATCTATCATAGTTGAAGGGGAATGGAAAAAAATCCATGACACGAATAGATTGAAAAACTTCATGTCAAATACACATTTTATTCAACTATGTCTCAAAAAAGTTGTTAAAGAAGGCACATGACTTCTTATGTCAGCCTCATGTATAATGAAGCAGAAATATTCTGCTCCCTGAAAATAAGCAGGTTTTCCTGAACTATAGACTTAAAAAAAAATCACAGGTCAGTTTTTTATTATTATTATTATTTCAGGTATTTCAAGAAGTGCTATCTCTATCTGATCATGACAATATTTCAGTTTCTGCCATTCTGAGGAATGGCTTAAGTTCTGCAACAGTTTGAGCATTTATTTCAACTTGCTTTCTGGTCATATTTACATATGCAATAAAACTACTTACATGAATGAAAATCACAAAGCGAGACCCTTCTTTGTCATGTTCTTGTTCATATACAAATTCACTTAGAATGCATAGAAGTCTTCTCATCATGGACATTCCACTATTTCTGCAATTTTTGCCAAAGATTCATTATGAAAACACTGTCATTTTATCCTGCATTTGACATGGCATCAATCCCAGTAAATGGCTGTCTTTGCTGACTTAACTCTAGCCTTTGTTCTTTTATTTATTATGACTCTTTTTTGTTTGATTCTTCTTGATTTAATTTCTTGATCTGTTTGTTGATGCTTCTGGACTGCTGCCATCAGACATTTATGCTAAGTCAATCTTATTTGTCATAGTACTCAGGACCAGAACATCAGTGGTTAACAAATGGTTAGATGGCAATGTAGTGTTTTATTTCCAGGGAGATATAGAGAAAAGACATGATATCAAGACCAGAGGGGTGAGTATATCTAAATAAATCGTGTTTTGAAGAATTTTTGTGAGGAAATAGATAGGAAATAAAGGAAATTTTTTTTTCTTTTAAGGATTTGTATATGGTTTCAAAATATCATTTTTTAAATACTTTATTTATTATTTTTATTTTATGTGTATGAGTGTATTGTCTGAATGTACATGAGTGCACCCATGTCATGCAATGCCATGGAGGTCAGAAGAGGGCTTTGGATTCCCCTGGAACTGGAGTTAAGGACAGTTCGTAGCCGCCATGTGAGTGCTGGGAATCAAATCCAGGTCTTCTGTAAGAACAGTCAGTGCTCTTAACCGCTGAGCAATCTCTCCAGCCCAATTTTTAAAATTACATGATTCGGTGACAGCTCTGTGCTTATGTCTCTCTCCTCATTCTCTCATCCTTTCTTCAATCCCAGCATCCCCTCAACTCTACCAGTCCTTTTCCCAGATTCCTGACTTTTTGTTTTGTTTTGTTACCCACTTAGTTTAATCAGGGTCATCTGTATAAACATTGGTTTGGAACTATCCATTGGAGCCTGGTAACCAACTGCAGGCAGTGACTCCCCATTTTCCTGTGTCTATCTGTAGGAAAAAGTTCATCAGAAATATCTTTGAGTCAAATTCATCTGACCATTTTGTCAGCCTGTATTCTTATTCTTTGATTACATATGGTAACATTTTGTTATAAATCTCTTCAAAGTAAAAAACAAATTAAGTCTGTATAATAAATATTTTGAATGAAAAAGATATGTACACTGTCTTAACTCAGTGTACCTCTTCATCATTGGAATAACTAAATAAAATCATATATTAATAAGACTGTACTCAGCTACAGTGAACTAATGAACTTTGTTCTAATCCAGGAAGAAACCACCTTGAATTCAAGAGATTTATAATAATAGAGATATCAAATTTAGATGAATAGAAACATCAGTAGGGACACAAGGGCTAAATTTGAGACTAAGAATAGGGGAAAGCTCAATAAAATTGTGTATCATGACACTACCAATAGTAACAAAAACATGAAAAGAGAAGGGTACTTGAGTGCCAGCCACTTTTTAACTTGTAAAGCCATTATGGGCAAGATATAAGAAAGAAAGGAGAAGACACCAGGAATAGTCTGGACAAAGGAAGCCATAAGCATATGAGAGGCACAGATCCCATCACGTCTTTGTAAAGTTTGGGAATAAGCTAGAAGGTGAAGCACAAATCAGTGACAAATCAGTAAGTGTTGTGGTATCTCAATATTCAGCATGGGAATAATGTAGTAATCATAATCTGGGCTATAGAATATGATAGCTTCTTGATGCTGTGAACCAATGAATTATGATGTAGAAAGAATCTTTTTGACACAATAATATGAAAACATAGTGAATCAAACCAAACAAAAGTCTTCCATCCATTTTGGTGGTAGTTTGAGTGTGTTCCATAAGACATACAGATTTATAAGTAGGATTCAAGGCTTCTGTTCAAAGTGTATGCAGTCTTCTATCATCAGGATGCCCAAAATGGAATTCCAAGGATATACATATGTATGACACCTATGTGCATGTGTATACATGTATATTTTGTTATATATTTTAAATTTGATTGAATTTTTCTTTTTTGAACCAGGATCTCAATAGCTCAGATTGGCCTCAACCTTTCTATGTAGCTGATGCTGGCCTTTAACTCCTGTTCCTGTTTTCTCCAACAGTTGCATGCTAGGATTACAGGTGTGTACCACCACACATAGTGCTCTTTATTGTAATACTCAAAAATTTTCTAAACTTTAGCAATCCAAATCTATTTGACTTAATGTGTCCAATATGACTCAAGAGGTACAATTAAAGTAATATTTTAAATTTTATATATAAAATGAAAACTGTTTCTACAACTCTTAGCCTTTATTGGGATGTGTAATTTGAATATATAATTTGTAATGGTGCATTGTAATTAAAATACTAAATGGAAAAATTCTTCCTTTCTACAAAAAATAAGTTTAGCTTTTCATGTAGGTATTTACATAATATAACTCCTGAGATTATAACAGAGACTAAAAATAATTACTAAATTTTGACCTTAGGTCATGAATCTATATTTTCTACCCTACTGCAGACAGTTCTTATTTGTATTAACTGTGACAGTCAAAAGAAAGAGATGTTTTTTAGTTGAAGTTCATTTCTTAATTTATGTTATCTGGTGAAACTAAAACAGCTGTAACTATATTGTTAAATATCTAACAATAATTCACTAGAGAAAAATGTAAGTTGTGTAGGTAGGGAAGTGGAGGTGTACATAGCAGGACTTAGGATGTGGAAATCTGATCATAATACTTTGTATGAAGTTATCAAGAATTAATAAAAATATTTTAAAAAATAATAAAATTATAAAGGAGGAGATATGTTAAAGACTGGTTTTGATTTATTGTTCTGCTGTCTATTTTTTCTGTAAACTCTAAAATTTTGTGAGCTGTGGCTCCTGTGATTCCAGTGACGTGAGTGCTAGGAACTGAGTTTGGGTAGTCTGCAAAAGTAGCAAGTATTCTTAATGGCTGAGCCATCTTCTCAGCCCTGTAGTTAGTATTATCTTTAATTTTTCTTTAATTACAGTGATATATAACACAATATCACAATGGTGGAAATTGTAGTTATAAGTACCAGCTATATTCTATCATCCATCTCTACTAAATTCCACAAAGATGGTATGGGGAATGTTCTAGTTTGCTTTTCTGTTGCTGTGATAAAACCCCTTCAAAAACAACCTTTGGGAAGAAAATGGATTTATTTGGCTCCCAATTCACAGTACATCATAGAGAGAAGCCAAGGCAGGAACTCCAGCCAGAAACCTGGAGGTAGGCATTGAAGCAGAGACCATGGATGAAAGCTGCTTACTTCATTGATCTCTGGCTCAAGCTCAGCAAGCTTCTTTTAAAGCCAAGGCCCTCCTGCCCAGGTATGACAGCACCCACAGGTGGCTGGGCCCTTCTACGTCAATCAGCAACTAAGAAAATGTCTCTTAGTCGTGGCTTTAGGTCAGTCCAATGGAGGAAATTCCTCAATTGGGAGTCCCATTTTCCAGATGTATGGTATTTCTGTCACTTTGGAAAAGTATTAACTAATGTAGAGTCCATACTGTCTAGATAGAAAGTTTAGCACTGACCTTGTCAAATGAATATTGGACATATGCTAACATATGCAAACTTTCATCATTGGAATATATATGTCTATATATTTATTTATATATAACCTGCAATCAATGTCTCCAAAAGTTAAGACATTTGCTTCTTTCTGATGCCACTTAAAGTCTCATTTAACAAAACTAAAACTCATGATGACATTATGAATTTACATGGTGCCATGACTATCATAATTTAGTAAAAAGACAGTTGTGTGTGGGTGTATCTAATCTCTTTGCCTTCATATTTTTATTGAATTTTTGTGAATTTTATACAATATATTTTGATCGTTTTTAGATGTCCCCCCACATTTGCACCCTCTTATAGCTCCCTGCAGGGTTTGATGTATTCTATCAAACATATTAAGGCCTATGAATCAAGTTGGTGTCCTCAAATGCCCTGCAGTATATGTGCAGTCACTGGAGCCTGGTTAACTTATCTAACATCACATCCTGAAAGAAAATGAATTATTGTCTTCCAATAGTTATTTGTTGCCAGTAGTTCATTCACTAAGGTTGGTGTTTCTACCTTCTTCCCCACTTCTATGCTGAGATTTTGTCTGGCTCAAAATTGAATAGATCTTGTACCTGCTGCTACTATTGCTTTAAGTTCACATGAGAAACTTCCCAGCTGTCTATTAAACTGTTTCCTTGTGGACATCAACCACCTCTGGCTCTTACACTCTTTCTGCCCATCTCCTGCAATAATCCATAATCCCTGGGTAACAGGGGTTTGATATAGGTGTTATATTTAGGGATAAGTACTCTGCAAGCTCTTCTTCTTTGCACTTTGGCCACTTGTGGCTTTCTGGGTTAATCACCATTTGTTGCATAAGGATGCTTCGAGAGTTGAGAGATGCATTTCCACCTCCCATTCTTCTATCTTCTCTGAGTCTTGGGTGTAGAGGTTTCTTTTTCTAAAGAGGAATATTTTTATTGATTATTTTTATTTTATGTGTATAAGTATATTGCCTGTATATGCGTAAGAGCATCTGTGTCATTCAATACCCATGGATGTCAGAAGAAGGCATTGGATCCCCATGAACTGGAGTTACAGATGGTTGTTAGTTGCTATGTGGGTGCTAGTAATTGAACCCAGGATCTCTGCAAGAACAGTCAGTGCTCTTAAACACGGAGCTAACTCTCTAGCCCCTTAGAAGTTTCCTTATAGATGTGTCACTTAGGGCTTGACACTTCACAGACACATTCTCTGTGTTTGACCAGTTGTGGAACTTTGTGATAGTTTCCATCTTTTACAAAAACAAGTTTCATTGGTGAATGGAGAGAGGAACATTTGTCTGTAAACATAAAAATACACATATAGAATATAATAAAAAAGCATATTGGTGTAGGGATGTGACAAAATTTGGTTTTATTCTAATATATATGACTTCTCCAGCCATGTGCATTTGGCTATGTTAACAGTATCACACATGAATTCCCTCCTATCAAGTGGGTCTTAGGTTAAAGTATACAGCTCTAGATTACCCCATATGTGTTATTTCTCTTCTCCTTCCCCCTTTTCATTCACTCCAGAGTTAAAGCATCCCCAATTTTCCCCGTTTCCCCCTTGATAACACCTCTGTCCTACTATCTTCCTCTCTTGAGCTCCTTCTTCCCCTTTACCCTTTGATTCCTTTTTACTTTCCTGGCTCTGGTACTATATCAGGAAATAAACTCACTTCTATAGATTTATAGCTCAGATCTATAAATGAGAGAGAACATATATCTCTTGTTTTTCTGAATCTGTGTTGCTTCATTTAGTATAGCAATTTCTAGTTCCAATCATTTGCCTGCAAATTTCATGATTGCATCTTTCCTGCTGAGTACAATGATATCCACATAGTAAAACATATATTTAACATTCTGTGCAGATAGTATTGTTAGGTAATGAGTGGAAAAATTTAAAAATCATATGAAACCTTTCAGGCAGTTTTTACAATGATACTATAAAGAATGCACTGTAGCTTCAGATGCTGGAGGCAAGGAAACTAACCATAAACTTGATAATTGCCAAGTATGCCTAGTGGGGTGAAATGAAATTTGAATTGGAGATACTCTCTAAGAGTCCTTGATCTCCTCTAAATCTTTTGTTTTCTTTTTAGCTTTACCTGTAGGAGTGTTTTGCCTGCATGTATGTAAGTACATGCAATGCCCACGGATATCAAAAGAAGACCTCATATCCTTTAGAATTGCAGTTTCAGAGAGTCATTAGCTACCATGTGGGTGCAGTGAATTAAACACAAGTCCTTTGCAAAAGCCATATCTCCTGCCATATCTGAGCCATATCTCCAGCCCCCATGAACTCCTCCAATTCTCGATGAATATGTCAAGAGCAGAAGTATGTGGCCTTTCTTTGCTTGGTGATTCCCCCATAGCTGTGATTTCAGTCAGTAAGCATGAATGAGGAAGTGGCCAACTCTCTCAGAGCCCATACAGTGCTAAGACTCATGTTCATTTTCCAGCGTATGTGCTCTACTCCACCACAGCCCAGCTGCACTACACAGATAGCACTCAGGTCTCAGGAAACTGATGAGGAAACCTTGAAAATTTGACAGCAGCTTTTGCCTGAAGTAATAAAGTCTTTTATCTCTAACCTTATAGTCTTGTGTCTTTTATCAGTGTCTGTAAAACATTTAAGGTATTTTGTTAGTTTCAGTAGGGCAAAATCTTGGACAACTCATAGATCTCTATAATAACAAAGGATGTAAGACCTGCTCTATCAGTGTCATGAATTTCCCAGGAAAAATCCATTAATGGGATGGAGAATAGAGGCAGTCTGCCAGCGTTTATAACTAGAGAGTGGGAGTAATATAGTACAACTAAGAGGTTCACAATTTCAGAGGTACGTGGACATTTTTCACAGAGTTCCCAGACTCATCAATTTAATTTCAGTGTTTTAGTGGGCAAAACTGTTGTAATATGTTTTACCCTCTCTGAACATAACTTGATCTGCCTGGTAGTTGTGGCAACTAACTGAGCAGAAGAATACAGAGGTGGCTGGCTACCTTTATGGTAAGGATAATGGGGCCATTGTCACCCCATAGAAGAAAAGTGATGAGGATCCTGTAAGTGCACTCCTTGCATCCTCTGCTCCTTCTCCCACCTCGGGTAATCTTGAGTGATTACTAGAGTATATAGAAACTAAAAGATTGACTGAAAGGAGAGTCCATAATATAGCTTCCAGGAGTTCATAATCCATGATGGGGTGAGACTTTTTAGTGATGCAACTGTGACATTATCACCCATGCTCTGTAAGTAAGTCCAGTAACTTCATTGGTTCACCAAGTTGGACTTTAACAGATGTGTTTTTTTTTTTTTTTGATCTATGATCTGTGGCCTATCTTTAGTGAAAGATATTTGTTCCTTAGAAGAAATTAACACAAGCACAAAGCAGGAAAAGGGTCAAAATTATGAAAACCATCCCAAGTTCCATGCTGAGAAATATTATTATTAGGTTTTGGGGATGGAAAGGAGAGAGGTTGAATAAGAAATTGAACTGTCCTTCAAACAAGACACAGCAGACATTATTGCAGGGGTCTGAAGTAAGAGTTTCAATTCACCAGACAAAGTAAGGAGACTACTCTTAACGGTTTCTGAGGAATGAGGACGTCTTGCACCATAAGGAAGCAGGGATAGTTAGTATGTGACCTTGCTACAGGACCCTGTCAGGAGATCTCAGATTCCTAGGCAGGAGAAGAGGAGAGGAGAATTTGATCCTTTGTTAGAGACACTAGAGCAGAGGACACATGAGGCTCTTGTTGGGCCAGGACCCTCAGGTTCTTCCTAGTAGTTCCTGGAGGACCTGAGTTCTAAGAATGAGAACTTGCTATACTTCATCCTTGGCCTCTCCTGTCATTGATGATAATATTGTTCTTTTCATTCACTGAAGTATTTTGAACTGTAAAATGAATTAGCTTTTTTTATATTTAATTTTCCATGACCTGAAAAGTGCTTTTTGTCTGTATTTTCTTTGTATGGCCAGAGTGGAATTTCTCAGTGTATAAAAATGAATGGTCTACATTAAATTTAATTGACTTAATTTTGCAGATACTAAATTCCTTTGGTAATTGCATGGTATTTCACTGCACGCCTGAGTTTCTAAGCCCTCCTCCAATTGTTCTCTAGGGTGCAACAGGAAAATGGACTGTTAAGTGGCTTTCACAGTCTCTACCTAAAGAGGAAATTTTTAGTTAATTTATGCTCCTCACAGTGTACTTACTGTTTCACTTGCTGGAAGTTTTAGTCATGATTAAAGCTGGCAGGGGATTGATGTCACTAATGACCAGTTAATTAGGGCACCAGACAGTCTGAAAGAATATTTGGAATGTGTGATATCATTAAGCAGAAATGTTTCACTAACTTTATGCTTATTAAATTGGTTTAGTCTTCTTACCATCTTCTGCTATGTGTTTTTAATTAATGCATAGCAAATAATTCAGGTCTCTGAACAACTCTGAGTAAAAGGCATTATAACCTACACTATTGAGGGAAATGAAATGTTCAATTTTTTTTTCATTTTTGTCTTTTATTTTGTATGTGTGTGTTTGTCTATTCATGAGCATATGGACATAGAAATGCCACAGCACATGCATGGAGCTCAGAGGACAATCTTGTATGTTGGTTCTTGCCGTCAACCTCATTTGAGATAAGATCTTTATTGTCTGCCTCTGTGAATGCTGTCCTACCTGGCTCACGATCGTAAGGAAGTTCTCCTGTTTCTGCTTTCTATCTCACTATGTAGGAGCATGGAAATTACAGAAACCCTATTTTGCCTAACTTTTACAAGGATATCTGGGTTTCTGAACTAGGAAATAATGCAGGCATAGCAAGCAATTCCCCCACTGAGTCATCTCCACAGCTTGTAATATTTAACACAATATATTTTTATCAATTATATTTTATTTGCTTTAAAACAACATGGGCAGGTATAGGGGTGACTTTTACAATATGAACATGATCTGGACTAAAGGCTTTTACCTAACCATGCAATCAAAATGCTACTGTCAATAATGTAAATAAACTCACTAAACTGTACGGTCCTCTAGTGACCTAGGCACCTGACCTTAATGCCTCAAGATCCCTCCTTGTATTTCTTTCAAGATAATGAATTTATATGTGAATGTTTTACACAGCAAAACACTGAAAGCAGTGTCTTTTTCTCATTGCAAACAATGAAAAAAACTGAGAAGTTTATAATTGTGTGTGTGATATTCTAGGCCTAAGGATCAAAAGGCAAGAATCTCTGATAAAGATGTGTCCTGACTTCTATTTCACAACTACATTCTGGAGATACTGTTTTATTGAGCAAGGCTCTGGCTCCAGAGCTCAGTTCTTAGAGAAATGTGAAGGAACAAATTCTCAGGGTTTTGATCATTTCTTGATCTTAAAATGAATGCTAAGAATCAATCAATTCCTTAATTCAGTCATAATTATAATCTGACTTAGAAGTGATGCAAGAAGACTAATATTTCTAAAATTGTCAATTTATTAGGTAAGGTTGACTATAAAAGTGTTTTATTCAAATTGATGAATTCACATGTATCATAATTGTCTGTTTTCTTGTTGTTTGAAAAATCATAACTTTGCATGCATAATGATTTCTTTTCTAATGACTGTGGGTTTGTGAATGTAATTTCATAAACCGAAGAAAACTAACATCATGAAAATTACATTAAAGTGAATATTTTTCAATTGTCTGAACAATAGAAACAATAAGATATCCATACATTTTCACTACTGGACACACTCAATAACTGGATGTAGCAAGAAGAATTTAAATGTATTATTAACATTATCTGTCAGCAATTATGTTTTGGTGTGCTCTTTGGCTTTATTTCAGTGAATTTTGATTCAGAGAGAAACACACACACACACACACACACACACACACACACACATATGTCAACCTTACCTGATAATATAGATAGATAGATGATAGATAGATGGATGGATTGATAGATAGATAGACAGATAGATAGGAAGAGAGAGAGAGAAAGGCAGAATTTCAATATGACTCGATACAATATTCTAGAGAGCCTAAACACTTCCTGTGTAAATGGCCTGTTTAATAGCTATTATGAATAATAGTGTCTTCACCTCAAATATCCATGGATGCCAACACAGTAATGCTTTATGAAATATAATTAATTTATGCTATAGAGTGAAGTGTTTTATTTCAGAAATGCTGTCAGAAATATTGTAACAAATATTTTAAACAACTCCAAGGAAAAAATATGTGATAGATTTGCCTCTTCTTGAAATTTTGCTTTTAAGTGATTCCGAAACAACAGTTGCTCTAAATCATTATAAATTCTGTAAGCTATGGGACATGTTAGAAGTACAAACTCTGTTGACTATTTGCTTCTGAGAAAATACTAATAATCACTTTCACAATCTCTACAACAGACTGAGAAGTTGAAGGGTGAGTCAAATGCTAAAGTACAGTTGCAGTTGACTGCTGAATATCTCTGTTATTTGTGTTCACCTGAAAAGTCACCCACCTTAAATTCCATTTGCTAGACTCTTTTATTGTTTGTTTGGTTAGTTGGTTGGTTTGGTTTGGCTTCTCAATATCAATCTTTTTTAAAAATTTATTTCTATTGAATTTCATATTTTTATAATTTTTACAAAAACTTTACTGAGAATTTCATACATGCCTATCAGGTGTTTTGATCAAATCCATGCCCATTCCCTCCCTTCCAACATTCCCCCCATCTGAAGAGGTAATCTTAAAATCTTTTAAGAATTAGATACAATCTCCCAATACTTTTGACATTTTTGGCCTTGGAACAGAGTATGTTGCTCACAGTCCCAAGGACATTTTGACTTTTAGCCAAGAAACTGGCTACATTTCTTTGGGGTCTTTTTATCCTAACTGCCTAGTCAATTCCTGCCTCCTATTCTTATCATGCCATCCTCTGAAGGGGTTGCCCAAATTGTCAATAGGGAATAGGGACGCAGACCGCTCTGGCTTCTT
>NW_008353490.1:1521515-1534029 GCF_000622305.1 Nannospalax galili | reverse complement strand
TCTAAAAGACTCCGAAATTGCATAACTCTTATCTCGAGGGGGAAAAGAAAGTCCTTGAATTGTGAACAGGAGATGTGAAGGAGAAGTAAAGGCAAGAGTAATTAGCATTACAAGTTCTAGACAGGGAACTAGAAAAAAGTCAGAACAGGGCACTTTTCAAATGTTCATATGAGAGTCCACTGGAGTTTCTTGAGAATGGCTTCCAAAAACATCCCTCTATTGGGTTCTTTCTCATTTTTCTTTTGTCTTCCAAAGCTGGACTAGTTGGCTGGGAAGAATGGGGGCAAATAGTGGCTGGATATTCAGGTGTGGGTCCAGTGACCCTGTTTAGCGCTCCTTTAATGAATGAGCAGAACTGTCAGCAAGCCCAATTGTGACTATGTTTAGGGATCAGGCTCAGCCGAAGTTGTGATGATGGTAGCTATGTTATGCAGAAGGGACTGCTGTACAGCATCATCTTATTAAAAGGACCCAGGGATTGGTTTCATTATTAAATTGTCCTGGTTATGGTGCTGGCACATCACATCTCTGTTTCACTCACCATTGCTGTCTTCTATCAAAGCTACATGGTACTGAGTTAAAGTCAGTGGGTCACATAACAAACGAAAAAGCTATAATGTGAGAAAGGGTTTCAACAGGAGGAGGGGACTTCATAGGGGAGGTAAGGAGACAAGATAGGGTGGGAAATTAGGGTTATTAAAATGTATTATATACATGTATAAAAGTATATATGCACATGTGTTTGCATATAAATATTTTTGTAAATACATAGATAAGTGTTTTTATATATCATATTTTATGCACACATATATGCATGTGTAAAAGTAAATTATTCAAAAAATAGACACAGTTCTATAATAATTAATATGATTGCTGTGGATGATGTAGTATAAAATTTGATGTTTGTAAGTTATTTTTGTTTTTTGATCTTTTTGAGACAGGGTCTCCCTTTAGCTCCAGCTGGCCTGGAACTCTATGTAGACCAGGTTGACCTTTAAGTCATAGAAATCCACCTGCCTCTGCCTCCTGAGTGCTGGGATTAAAGGTGTGTGTTACCACGCCCGGCTGATTTTTTTTTATCATTTTATCTTTGCTTGATATTATATTTTACTCCAAATTGCAGATTACTAAATGATGATAAAGCTAAATTTGCTATCCAAATTTTCATTTTGTGAAAAATGCACGCATTTCCATAAAAATCTCAAATCTGATATTGAAGCACATATGTAAACATCACTGTAGCCAAATGACAGGTAAGATTTTCTAACCAGAGTCACTATAACATTTTTGTCAAATTCATATTTCTTCATTTTTGTCCTTAAGCAAATGATGGATCATAAATTCAGTAACATATTTAAAATTATGTGTTCTAACTGTATAACCATTGTATCACAGAATAAACATTCTCACATTTTCTTTTTTGTTAGACTACCTACCTATAATATATGTACAAATATCATCAGATGAACACTGCTTTAAAATTCTTTCACTGTTTTTAAGTAACTGTATACTTAGACTTGGTCATGCCAGTAGTCATGGAAACCAAAAACCTCAAAGGCTATGGCTATGGAAAGTCCAGCTGTTAGAGGTACGTGAGCACAGTCCCGCCAGCCTCTCCTGCACACACCTGCTGAGGAGAAAAAGAAGCATCAAACATGGACCCCAGTAGGAAGGAGATTGCAGGCTCTGGCTGTGCTTTTGCAGATAGGAGTTCCAGGAGCTTTGTTGTGGGACGTAAAACTAGCATAGAGCAGGTTATTTGAGTTTTGTGGCAAATGGAAAAACCCAAACTTAAATGACCTGTAAGAAAAGCAGAATGAAAATGAGAAATTTGTGGGAATAAAAAGGAGAAAGATGACTCGAAAAAAATTAGTTTTCCTAGCTCAATAACATTAAAAATAAGAAAGTGCAGCTTTTATGTAAAGAAAATTTACAAAAGGCTAAAGATCAAAAGTAACATAGAGCTCTCCTGTGGGTACAACAGTTGAGTTGTGACAACTAAGGTGGTAAACTTTTGCAGTAAGGAGAGCCTTTACCTCTACTCCAAAATGGCTTCGCTGCCCTCTCATGGCCTGTCAATTCACTCTTGAGGGCACTGGATGATTGTGGTCTGTTCAGTCTTTCCTAGAGTGTCTTTTAAATGTCAATATTCTTTTTATACATCAGGTGCTTTTGATGCTAATATCAGTTGCAATATATGTCAGTCAGTCTGTCCGTGACACTGCTCAGTGCATTTCCTAGGGGCATGCTGCCCCTAGTTGATTATTCCTTCACTAGTTAGTGAACATCCAGTGTTTCGAGTTTGTGATTATTATGCACTAGGCTGTCATGTACTGTTCAGTCAATCTGGATATATTTTCATTTAGGGGTAACTATCTAAATATTCAACTTACATCATTTCATTACAATCACTGATGTAGGGAAGTTGCATTACTTTCTGGGGACACATAAGTAATATCTTTTTTGTTTTGCTTATTTCAATTCTTTTTCAATTCAAAAATATTTTTTTTATTGTTTTTATTTTATGTATCTGAGTTTATTGCCTGAATGTAAGTAAGTGCACCCAAGTTGTACAATGCCCATGGAGGTCAGAAGAGGGTGTTGGATTCCCCTGTTTCTGGAGTTATGAATGGTTGTTAGCCACCACATGTGGGTGCTGGGAACTGAACCTGTGGCTTCTGTAAGAACAGCAAGTGATGTTAAGCACTGAGTCATCTGTCCATCCCCTAGCTTTGTATTTTTTAATGTTTCAATTTTGAATACATGTTGTTTTATAATTTAAAGAATTTTAAGATCTTTCATTTTCTGTCTAAATGTGATTCAAATAATGGCCTAATTAAAATGACTTACTCAATGTGAATTTTAAAATATATTGAAATAACATTAAGTAGGAATTAAAGCAAACTTGCTCTCATAATGATTAAATGTCAGAGTGGTCTGGAATTCAAAATTCCAATATAGCAAACAAGCAATGCTCTTTACAGTCAACTGTCTTCCACTGTAATCCAGCATCTTCATATTTCTTTAAATGTATCTCTCTGCCAAATTTAATTATTTTTATATATTTTAATGTGTGCAAAATCAAATAAAAATATTTTTAATAGTGATGGTAGGGCACAAGGAAATTTATTTTCTTTCTTAATACCATTTTCCTTTACATAACATTTGTATCAATATGAGGACAATCTTTATTGATAATACTACTTATTTTCAAAGAGAGGGAAAAAATCTAAACTGAATGTGCTCTTCTAGCTCTTCTTGATCTTGAACATGACTAAATCTCCATTACACTTTAGTGTCCCAGATTTAATTTGTATAAAGTGCAATGAAAACAATTTGGGAGACATTGGGGGCCACTTACTTTATTTTCTAAATTAATTTTCTCCTAACCAGAGCAGAATAAGGAGAAAAGTAAACTGTACAATAAAAATAAAATAGATTTTAAAAAATATTCATAAAAACTTAAAGTTGCTCTCTGGGGGCCTTTTCAGTATTATCAAGTGTGATTTTAACTCAGGAACTTTCTTTTCATCAAATTTTTAATTTAAAAAGTTCAAGGAACAACATACAGACAAATAAACAAGAAAGCCCAGGGGGAATGACTGCATAATTACCGCTGCTCAGAATCTGTGAGCAGAGGCTCTGCACTGACACAATGTCCCCCAGGGTATATTCACACCTGCTTACCCAAATAAATGTCCATGATGTGTTATTTTCCCTGCGACCCTGTGCACTAAATCACCAGCATTTTGCTAGCATTGTCTTCCCTTTAATAGGGTGTTCCTGTTAAACTTAACCTTTTAGTAGCTAAGTTAAGAGTAAATGCAGATACTAAGAAATTTGATATGTCTTCTTTTCGAAGATCTTCAAGAGTATCAATTGTTTTGTGTTAAATGTGAAAATTTTTGAACCCCTTTCTTTTTTTTCATGTGATCATTTTCTATTTCATAAATTCACACTCCATGTATTTTATAGACAAATACAGTTCAAAATGATGTGCACGCAAATTAGGAATCATTAAATAAAATTGCAGCCATGTCCCAGAGCTTCCTTCTGAAGCAATATGACGTCCTTAAATTAGAGGTAATGCCAATAGTGACACATGTCAGCCACTGAAGAGTTTCTTTGAAGGCTCGAAGTAGGTATCTGTCTCCTGATTGGCTAGTTCTTCCAAGGGGCGAGGCCTGCCACTGAGTGTTTGGGGGGGTCGGGGGTGGAGGGCGAGTGCCTGGGGGGTGGCTGGGAGCCATCTTGGAACAGAAGACGCTAGCTGTGGTGTGGGGAACATGCAGCTGTGCAGCAGTTCAAGGACAGAATGGCCCTGGTCCAACACTTATGGACATGGGGCAAGATCACTGGCCCCTGAGGCATGAGCTAAATGCTAGCAGTGTCTATGAGTATGGTACAGTCTGATAGGGCAGGCTGTGAGCCAAGCTGCCTAGAGGCACAGGTGCTAGGCACTGGGTACTCATTCCTCTGTTACTCCCCCCCTCATGATAATAATAAATGTACCTAAAGATATGTTATATGGTTTGCCCAAGAGACCCAGAGGGAACTCAGGCAACAGTATCATTGTATGTAGTGTGGTGCTTAGTAACCGTGTGCTGAGAAAAGAAGTTAGCAGGTAAAATCTCTTTGGAGGCTGGAGAAATGGCTCAGCTGTTAATAGCCCATAATGCTTTTGAAGAGGATTTGACTTAAGTTTCCAACACCCATGCCTAGCAGATCACAACTGCCTGTAACTCCAGCTCCAGGAGACCTGACTCCCTCTTCTGGACTCCACCAGCACCACACTCACATGAGCAAATACACAGAAACACACATACATACACATATTTTAAGAATAAATCAATTTTAAAATCATGTTTTTCATTATGCGTTTTAGTACATTTAATTCTAAGATACGGAATTTCTTTCATCTGTATCATATCATCACACTCAATCCACAGATAATCCTTCATCTTGGTGCCTCACACCAAGATCTAAGTGATGTAAGATTGAAGAATGACACAAAGTATACATTTCATGATGGTATCTGGTAATATAGTCTACATTTTAACAGTATTTTAAAGATGTCATTTACTTATTTAAAATATTATTTTCAATCCTCTAATGAGTATCTAATGAGGATGTATTTTGGGAGTGAATTCTCGAGAGACAAAGTTTGGGGGTATAGATTTTTTTCATTTAAATGGAACTGTCATGGGAAGGTGAATCAAAACTCTGTGTGATTTATTTTCCACATAAAAGAGAGGTAACTAAAGACACAGAAGAACTAAGGTATACTAACATAATACAAAAATATGAATATAGTTTGTTCTAGCTTATTTCACCAATACTGTGACAGAACACTCTGACCACTACCAACTTGGGAAGAAAAGAGTTTATTCGTGTTACATCTCCCATGTCACAGTTCATCAGAGAGCCTAGATAGGAACTCAAGGCAAGAACCTGGAGGCAGGAGGTGAAGCACAGGCCATGGAAGATCACTGTTCACTGACTTGCTCCCCTGGCCCCTGCTCAGCCTGCTTTCTTGTGCAACACAGGCCCACCTGCCCAGGGGTGGCACCACCCACAGTGTGCTGGGCCCTCCCACATCACTCATCAATCAAGAAGATGCCCCACAGACATGGCCACAGGCCAGTCTTATGGAGGAAATTCCCCAGTTGAGGCTCCCTCAACACAAGTGTGTTAAGTTGACCCTAAAGCTGTCGAGCTCAGTTACATTTAGTTTTATTAGATGTTGGACTTTGGAGGATAATCTATGTTGACTGTAGTCCTTCCATGTATTTAATAAAGTTTGATACAAAATATCTGATTTGGAAACATTTGTATCATTATTGTTTCATTCAATTCCTATTAACCTTGTTTTCTTCTTCATTGAAATACTGACAATTCCTTTTGAATATGCAATTAGATTAAAATATTAGTACTGTTAAATATGTTTGTTAAAATATTTATTTTTATGTGTATGTTTGAGTGGCTACATCAGTATGTACCATGTACATGCCTGTTGCCCACAGAGGTTAGAAAAGGGCATCTTATCTCCCTAGAAGGGGAATAATGGGTAGTTCTAGATGCTGGAAATCAAACTTGGGTCCTCTGCAAGACCTGCAAATATTTTTAACTCCTGAGCCTCAGCTGTCCCAAATAATGTTAAAATTCTGAAAGAGTTTAATTTGGTGAAAAGTATTTGTTTCAAATGAAATATTGTTAATGAAATTTAGCATTTTAAAATTTTCAGCATGTGGACAATTTGATGTGTAATTTTAGCTATTTATTATTGTATTAAGTATAACTTTTTCCATGCAAAATTGATGTAGAGGCAATATTTTGCCTGAAGGTGCTGAAAAAATTCCATATGTTTATTATACTTGTGTAATATAAGACAAGGTCTCATCCTGTCTTTTCTAACTTATTGATTTGTTTGGGTCATTTTAATGGTAAAATTTTTGAGTTCTTTACATTTTCATTATAGGAGTACTTGATTAGATCTGTGGTTTCAATTGTTTTCCTTCAATGTGTAATTTGTATTTTCATCTCTTTTATATGGCTGCTATTGAGAATTGTTTGTTATAATGAATTCTGGTATATAGTTTCTTTCATTAACCTTACCTTTGGTGTCATGTCTATGAAGAGTTAACATAGCCCTAAATTCATGATTTACTTGTTTTTTTGTTTGTTTGTTTTTGTTTTTTGTTTTGTTTTGTTTTTTCCTACAGGATTTAACTTTGGTTTGAAGCACCGGAACCCCCCCCCACAAACACACACACATACACACACACGCGCACACACACACACACATTTCTATTAAAGGAGGCTGAGACTGGATAGTATGTGGAGTGGACTGTATAATATTGTTTCAATTTTTCTATAAAACTAAGAGTGCACTAAAATAAAATATATTAAAAACAGTTATAAGGACACAATTTATACCGCAATGTTATTTTGTTTCTTTTAAAGAAATTGGAATTGCTAGAATAATTTTAGAAGAAAGCAAGATTGTTTTGTGTCTGGCCAAAGAAGACTGCTCAGACACAAAAGATAGCCAAAAGAAAGTTTTGTAGCCAGCCAGTGACTACATTGGGCATCAGGTCCCTAGTTCAGCCCCAAGTCTCTCTCAGAGTAGGCTTTTATATACAAAAACTGCACCTTTGTCTGCTTGGGGGTGGATGGTACCCGCAACAATTTCTCAGAGCTCAGAAGTGGAAAAATTTCTGCACGTGCAAGCCAAGTGGAGCAGAAAGTTAAGAAGCCAGGCATGAGCAGTTATCAAGAGTGGCCAGGTACATGTTGACCTTTACTCAAACCCACATTCATTTGCAGCTGGGCCAAGCTTTTCTATTCCCACATTTTGAGTTAACTGCATCTAGTTTCAGTTGGTGATATCTGTAGGGCTAAAGATGGCATAGGTATGGTCTGCCCTAAGGGTGCCCCATCACAAGATCAAGATCAAATCAAATACTACACACACACACACACACACACACACACACACACACACACACACATATTTCTACTGATAAAGTTTTCCTAAAGTTTTTTGGAAAACTTTGTAAAAAATTACATGGGTGGTACTGGAGAGTTTTTTCAGTGGTTGTGAATATTGGATGCTTTTGCAAAGGAACCAGTTTTGATTCCCAGAACCAACATACAACATGGCATATGTCAGATAACAATCTTCCCTAACTCCAGTTCCAGTGGATTTGACATCATCTTCTGATCTCTGCACACATTGCTTGACATGGGTACAATTATATAAACACAGGTAAAACACATATACATGAAATAAAAATCCCTTGAGCATGTTTTGATGACATTCTGTTTCCTTGACATTTGTGTCTGTCTTCTCCATAAATTCTTTTCTTAATTGAATATTTGCAATTTTCATACAGTATAACTTGGTGGTATTTAGCTCCACTTCCCTATTCCCCATTTCGCCCTCCCAATTTATTGTACTCTATTTTATATATAATAAGGCCTATAGAGTCTAATTTGTGTTCCCAAATGTCCTTCAGTGTGGGTCCATTCACTGGACCCTCGTTAATCTACAGGTGTCCCAAGCTTAAAAGAGACTGTTTCCCTTCAGCCACCTGTTAATGCAATTTCCTTAGGTGGAATTCGAGCTTCTAACCCACTTCCTCATGTCTATGCAGGGATTTGGTTTGTTTGTCTGTTTGTTTGTTTGGGCTTGCGTGGGACTTGTACATCGTTTCACTATTGCCATGAGTTAATATGAGCAATTAACTAGTTTCACTTACAAATTCTTTTGATTACTGTGGTGATAAAATAACTTGCAAGCAGATGGCTTGATTCCTCCATTGCATACCCTCATGGTTTTATCGAGATTAATAATGACATTTTTCTAGCATAAATTATCACATTTATATTGAAAAATAAATATAAAAGTTAATATCTTAAGATAGGAACTCACAGTGCAAATAAGACTGAACTGAAGCTCACTAGGTAAGATGGACCATCTTCTTGCCTCAGTCTTCTTAGTGCTAGGATATCAGGAAAGATTCACAATTCCTGGCTTACATAACATATCTTTTGTTCTTTGCAAGCATTTCAGTATTTGCTACCCATCTCTAATAAGGGCCTGTGTGATGGAAGCAGTAACAAAAAATAAAGTCTATTTCTTTCTTCCTCATAGTGTATTATGAATAAGGGACAAACTCACTGCATAATCATAGAATGGGGATAACTTTTCAAAAATTATTTATTTAATAACCATATAATTAGAAGAAGCATTTCATTACAACAGGATCAACATAGTCAATAACAATTTCCAGAGCTAAGATGCATCTCTGTCAAAATTGGCTGTAAATTTTTAGGTTTACAGTTGAATTGATACAGTTATACAATTATGTACTCCATATAACCCCTATTAGACATAAAATTAAATGAGGTTTTAAACTTTAAAAAATATCTTCATTTCATTGTTAAAATACAGTTTCATACAGAAAAAATTAATTTTTAACACAACTGACACTAAGATGCACATGTGTTTCTAATCTCTCTATATTTGATTATTACTAGTCACAGTCAGTTATTTTCTGAGCTCCTTGGAATCTGAGTATGGATATAAAGTCATCAGGTAGAGTTCAATGGTAAAGTTTTTCACATATACTAATTATTAAGGAGCAAATTTTTATGCTTTGAAGAATTATTTTTCTTTTTTCTTCATGTATACACTCACTTCCCAAGTAGCACCCTCCCATAGCCTCCCTCCACCACTAGAGCCCTTATATTCTGATATCCCTGCTACTGTCTGCTGTGTTGTTGGCACCCCAGCCATTCCCCAATGCTTGCCCTTCTGGTAAATCTAGTCAGCCTATCTAGAGGTCTTTGTTTTAGGAGGGTCAGCTGTTTTTCATCCTGCAGTAATCATTTGTTTATATTCCTTTGGATAAGATTGGGGTCTGCTGTTCATTTTCCCACTTCTATGCTGGATTATAATCTGGTAATCCCTTTTGCCACCCTGCCATCAACTCAAAAGAAGGTATCACTTGAATAGCATTGTTGCTTATTGTGTAGCCTTTAGCTATACATATGGACTCTTATGAAATTATGTTGGCCCATTTAATCTTTGGTTATACTTTGCTTTTGGGTGTTTAAGGCCATAAAGTTGGTCCAGATAAACCGATTTATTATTACTCTTAAGGTCGTTTGAGGATCTGGCCCTTAGGGGTCCCATGGGCTTGGGAAGAGCCCCTGGCTCCTTTCTTTTACCAGTTCCACCTATGTGAAGACAAGTCAAAGGTCCTGCTCCACCATGGTTGGCTTCGCTTGGACTCATGGAAAAAATGATTCCTCTGTGTTGACCCTCATTTTTATAGACTGGAAACTGGTTCAAGTCCATCTGGTGGGGTCTCCTCGGCCTCCTTGATCAAGAGGACAGGTGACCCACAACCATTATAGGACATTTTGAGAGATGCTCGTAGTCCCCTGGAACTAGTTGACCTAGGAGGGCAAGGAGAAAAAACTGACCTTTATGTCCCTCTGACAAAATTATTATAGACCTCAAAGTATATCTGTTAAACACTGAAGAAGGTCAGCTCCACCAGTCTGGTATTTTTAATTATTGTGTGACATGTAGCTATATCTTGGGCAAAGGACAGTTGTTCTCAGATATACCTTACCTAGACATATAAGTCGTGATCTGCTATGTATAATTTTTCAGTAGGTTGTTGGAGTAATATGGTTCTCTCTGGTTTTCAAAACTAGCTAGATGTTGATCTCTCACATTATCTCACCCCTCCATTGTGCTTTTCTCACTTAAGGTCCCCCATTTCCCCCCTTTCTCCCTTATGGTCCTACCTCTCTTGAGCTCCTCTTTCCCTTTATCCCCTAGGTTCCTTATGTACTCTTCCCTCCCACTCCCTTAAAGTAACCCAATTTTTATTAATATCTCTCTTATAAGGCCTTTTTCCTACTGTTCTTCTCTTTCAGATTATTTCTTTTCCTTTACCTCCCTGGTTCCCTTCCATTATCCTGGTTCCTGTAGTTAAGTCTGGTTGCATTCTTATTTATCAGAGTCTGGTTCTAGGATCCACATATGAGGGAGAACATATGTTTTTGTTTTTGTTTTTTCTGAGTCTGGTTTACTTCACTTAGTATAGCAGTTTTTATTTCCTCCATTTACTTGCAAATTTCATGATTTCATCTTTCTCTAGTGCTGAGTAAAACTCCATCATATGTATAAATGAACCACATTTTTGTTATCCACTCATCAATTGCTTCCATCTCTTAGCTATTGTGAAAAGAGCAGCAACAAACATGGATGTACATGTGTCTCTGCAATAGGATGAGTTCTTTGGTATATGCCAAGGAGTGGTATAACTGGGTCAAATAGGAGGTTCATTTGTAGTTTTTTAAGAGTTCTCCACACTGCTTTCCATAGGGGTTAAACCAGTTTGCAGCCCCACCAGCAGTGGATGACTCTTCCCCTTTCCCCCCATCGTCTTCAAGATTTTGTATCATTTGTTTTCTTGACATTAGCCAGTCTGAGTGTGGTAAGGTGAAATTTTAAAGTGGTTTTAATTTGTATTTCCCTAATTATTAGTGATATTGATCATCTTTTAAGATGTTTCATAGCCATCCTTACTTCTTTTGAGAACTCTCTGTTCAGCTCCTTAGTCCATCTTTTAATTGGGTTGCTTCTTGTCTTTGTTCTCTGTTTTTTGAGTTCGTTATAAATCCTGATTATTAAACCTCTGTCGGATGTATCGCTGGTGAAGATTTTCTCCCATTCTGTGGGTTTTCTCTTTGCTTCCTTGGTTGTCTCCTTTAATGTACAGATGCTTTTTAGTTTAATGATGTCCCATTTGCTAACTCTTGCGCTTGTTTCCTGAGCAACTGATGTCCGGTTTAGAAAATCCTTTCCTATGCCTATAACTTGTAGGTTTTGCCCAAAGTTTTCTCATAATAATTTCAGAGTTTCAGGCTTTACATTGAGGTCTTTGAGCCATTTGGAATTGACTTTTGTGCAGGGTGAAAGCTAAGGGTTTAGTTTCATTCTTCTACAAGTGGAGGTCCAGTTTTGCCAGCACCATTTGCTGAACATGCTGTCTTTCCTCCAGTTAATGTTCTTGGCCCCTTTGTCAAATATCAGGTGGCAGAAATTGCATTTGCTCATATTTGGGTCTTCAAGTTTGTTCCATTGTTCTTTGGGTCTATTTTTTGTGCCAGACCATGTTGTTTTCATGACTATAGCTCTGTAATACAGCTTGAAATCTGGTATAGTAATCCCCCTGAAATTGCATTAGTGCTCAAGGTTGTTTGGGGTATCTGAGTTCTTTTGTGCTTCCTTATGAATATTAGGATAGTTTTTTTCCAATTCTGTGAAAAATGTCATGGGGATTTTGATTGGCATTGTGTTGGATCTATATATGACTTTTGGTAGGATGGTTATTTTCACAATATTAATTCTTCAATCCATGAGCATGGAAGCTCCTTCCATCTTCTGAGGTCTTCCTTCTCTTGTCCTATTGCTCTTGCAAAAGTATCAAGTACTATTAAAGAGACGTGTGGATAGTGGACAGCCTTGTCTGGTTCATGATTTCAATGGGAATGCCTCCAGTTTTTCTCCATTTAGAATGATGTTGGCTGTGGATTTGTTATATATGGCTTTAATTATGTTGAGGTATGTTCCCTCCAGTCCAGTTCTCTCTAGGACTTTGAACATAAATGCATGTTGAATTTTGTCAAAGGCCTTCTCTGCATCTATTGAGATGACCATGTGCTTCTTGTCTTTTAGCCCATGTATATGATTTATGATGTTTATTGACTTATGTATATTGAACCATCCCTGCATCTCTGGGATAAAGCTGACTTGATCATGGTGGATGATCTTTTTGATGCGTGTCTGTATTTGATTTCCAAGTATCTTGTTGAGAATTTTTGCATCTATATTCATTAAGGATATGGGTCTATAGTTTTCTACTTTGATTGTATCTTTACCTGGCTTTGGTATTAGAGGGATGCTGGCTTCATAAAAGGAATTTGATAA
>NW_008353490.1:1509677-1521060 GCF_000622305.1 Nannospalax galili | reverse complement strand
ATTTCATTAATTTCTGCCCTGATTTTTGTTATTTCTTCTTGTCTTCTGGGTTTGGGTTTTGTTTGCTGTTGCTTTTCAAGTGTGTTGAGTTGCAATGTTCAGTCACTTATTTGTATTCTTTCCGATTTTTTGATGTAGGCATTTAGAGCTATAAATTTCCCTCTTATGACCACTTTCGGCATGTCCCAGAGATTTTGTCATGTTGAATTATCCTTTTCATTCAATTCCAGGAATACTTGTATTTCTTTCTTAATTTCTCATTTGACCCATTCATCATTCAGGAGTATGTTGTCTAATCTCCATATGTTCTTTTCTTCTTCGGGTGTTGATTGTAACCTTTATTTACTTGTGGTCTGATAGAATGCATGGAATTATTTCAATCTTTTTGTATTTGTTGAGGTTTGTTTTGTGCCCCAGCATATGGTCGATTTTGTAGAAGGTTTCTTGGGGTGTTAAGTAGAAAGCATGTCCTTCGCTGCTTGGATGGAATACTCAGTAGATGTCTGTTAAGTCCATTTCATATATGGTATTGTTTAATTCAGATGTCTCTATTAACTCTCTGCCTTGTTGACCTATCTAATGGAGACAGTGGGGTATTGAAGTCACCTACTATTAATGAGTTGGGGTTAATCTGGGTCTTAAAGTTCTGTATTATTGTTTTTATGAAGTTGGGTGTACCAGAGTTTGGTAAATTTATGTTCATGATTGTAATGTCTTCTTGATTCATTGTTCCCTTGATCAAGTGAAGTGGCCCTCTTTGTCTCTTCTGATTAGTTTTAGTTTAAAGTCTATTTTGTCAGATATTAGAATTGCTATGCCTGCTTTTTTCTTAGTGCCATTTGCTTGGTATATTTTTTTCCATCCTTTCACTTTGAGATAGTGTCTGTCCTTGAAAGTGTGATGAGTTTCTTGTACACAACAAAAAGATGGGTTTTGTTTCTTATCCATTCACCTAGTCTGTGTCTTTTGACTGGGGAGTTCAGTCTAACATTTAAGGTTATTAATGAAAGATGGATATTGAATCCTGTCACTTTTATTTCTGTTTACATTCTTGATATAGCTGTACCTTTTCCACATTTATACCTTCATTGGATTTGTTTCTGCAATCCCTTGGATATAGGCATTCCGTTCTTCAACTCTTTGTATTGCTCAGAGAACTCTCTGAATGGCTGGTTTTGTGGTCATGAATTCCTTCATCCTATTTATGTCATGGAAGATTTTTCTTTCGCCTTCAACTATAGTAGACATTTTGGCTGGATATAATAATCTGGGTTGGCATCTGTGGCCATTTAAAACTGGGACTACTTTGGTCCAGGCTCTTCTGTCTTTCATAGTTTGCACTGAAATGTCAGCTGTAATCCTAATGGGTTTTCCTTTATATGTGACTTATTGTTTCTCTTTTGCAGGTTTCAGAATTATCTCTTTGTTTTGTACGTGTAGTGTTTTTACTATGATGTACAGTAGAGAGTTTCTTTTCTCATCCTGTCTGTTTGGTGTTTTATGTTCTTCTTATATTTTTTGTATGGGCATGTCTTTCTTTAATTTTGGGAAATTTTCTTCCACGATTCTATTGAAGATCTGGTCCATGCCATTATCTAGGGATTCTTCTCCTTCCTGTATGCCTATGATTCGTAAGTTTGGTCTCTTTATGGTGTCACACAATTCCTGCATATTCTATTCCTGTGATTTCTTAATTTTTTCACAATCTTTTCTTGTGTGCTCTAGTTTGTCCACTTTATCTTCCAGTCTTGATACTGTTTTCCATTTCATTCATCCTATTGGTGAGGCTTTCTCCTGTCATTTCTCCTGGCTTACTGAGTGTTTCACTTCCTTCTTCATTTCAGCCTGAGTATTCTTCAATATTTCTAACTCTTTTCTGAATTCATTCAGAAGTTTATCCCTATCTTCCTTCAGTTTGACTTCTTTGTTTGTGTGTTCTGTGTTCCTTAAATACACCAAATTCTTTTATCATGTTTATAATTGTTCTTTTGAGTTCCATGTCCTGCATTATCTCTAGGGATTTCTCATTGTTCTCCTCTAGAGGGCTATTGGTATTTGGTGGGGATATGTTGTTTGGGTTTTTCATGTTATTATTTTTTCTCTGTGATTTTGACATGTGAATTTCTTTTGTAGTTTCTTATTCTTGTGTGAGACTCAGGCCCTCAAGTTTTGGTCTGCTTCTTTTTGTGAACTTTATGTGTCTTTGTGGTTTACTTTTTCAGAATGAAAAGCTAGTTTATCTAAGCTTCTGGTTCTCTCTTTTGATTTTATATTAGAGTGGCCAGATTGCTTTTGTCCTCAGGAGTTCCCACTGAGGCCCAATTCAAGTGAGGGTCAGATGTTTTCAGGCTTTCTCCTAAGGTCTGGATCCCTCCAGGAATGATTTTTGGCCTCAGGAATTTAAAGGTTTGACTGGCCTGGGAGCCTGGCCCAGGAAAGATGCTAGTCTTGGGCAGCTGTTGGCCATGCCACCAAGAGATGCAAAGGCAGATGGGGCAGGAAGAGGCCCCGAGGCCTCCTAGGGACTGTATTGAGGAGGTGGGTTGGTTTGGATGCAAAGGATCTGGAAGAGGAAAGGTCAGTCCCAGAGTCCCAGAAAGAGGCTGGTGGGTGGTGCAGGCCCAGGGAAGCAGAGGGAGTTGAGGGCGGGGCCAAGTCCAGAAGCAGTGCTCCTGGTGCCCAGAGAAGGCACTATGTTGGTCTGGATGTAAAGGATCAGGGAGCAGTATTGGTTCCCCTAGTGTCTGGGGCCCCAAGACAAGGAATGGGGCAGGGCCCAAACTTGGAGGAGAGAATGGTGCCTAGATGGGAGGGTAAATGAGGCTGGGGGAGTCAAGTTGCGAGGGGGCAATGGACTCACCCCCCCTCCCTCCGAAGAGAGGCCTACGGGTAGGAGAGAGGCTTGCTGTGGGCCCTGCAGGCCCAGGGAAGCAGAATGGGGATAACTTTTTATGTTTAGATACTTGTATTTGGATAGTGAGTGTACATGACATCATCAAACGTATTTAATTATAGGAACTTAACAGCATTTCAAAGTGTCCAACTGTATTTATAAGGGTTTTATTTTTTCTGATGAACCCACATTAGTACGTTTTTTAATATCTGTAGAACATTTGCACGAGTTGTCTCCTTCAAATCAATTTGTTTTGTAATTAAATTTCAGCTCTGAGAAGACATTTAAAGCAGATTTAAAATCTCATTTTTCTTTTCAGCGTAAAAAGATGAAGCACTGAGTGCCTGGTTCCAATTTTCTATCACTGTGTCAACCAATACTTCGCAATTTATGAGCACCTAAATTGGCCAGGCAGCCTTCTTTTTTTGTTCTTGGTGAACTTCAAGTGACCCTAAAGCTACCTAAATGTGCCAGACTATAATTCAATATATGTAGAGTGGCCTATTGATGTCCAAGAAGGCAGTCGCACTATGGATGCCTTAGTTTTTATTGTTAAAGTCATATTCACAATTCAAGCCAAACAGTTTCTTTACAAAGTTAATGTGTTCAAATGGATGCCAGGAAGAAAAGAGAATACTGAGAACTATAATAAATCTTAAAATAGTCTCTGAGATTTTGCCAGTGTGTGCATCCTAATAAAAGGTTTTTGTTTTATGTTAAAGGCATTGTTTATCAGTTGACAAATGGCAGATGTATCCAAAACCATTTCTGTGTCATTCTTATGCAAAACTAGCTTTCATAAAAGAAGCAGAAGTTAGTATTGTCACAAAATTTTAAATAGGAAATAGAATTTATATTTTCAGTCTTTTATCTTTATGCATGGCTAGAAATTTCCCATATCCTAATTATCAGAAGGATAGCCCAGAGTCAGGCTAGTAAGACAAATTCAATGAACAGAGTAAATGGATTGCTGATTTATTGATCATATTGATTTATCAACTGAAAATTACAATGATTAGCTTCTTGCCTACACACTGCACAAAATCTTACTTAGAACTTACCAGGTATTCCAGAAGGCTGATAAATAAAATAAAATAATAAAATAAAATATGTACTTAACACTCAGACCTGGTTCATAGACTGTTGCAGAAAATATACTCTATTAGTTTTAAGACCTTTCTGGTCCTGGGATCTTCCCCACTTCAGACCTGGTTGCTTTCCCAAAGTGGCAGTGGTGACTTTCCTCTATCATATCAGCTCCCAGGCCTCTTTGTGTCTCTGGGAGTCTTGCCCTCCTCAGATCTGTGTGTTGCCCCAGAATTGCCATAATTAATGCTTCATTTAACTCTCCTCCACAGAGCTGCAACAGATGGTGATTAACACATAAACATATAACTGGCCAAGGTGAAGACAATAAGAGATTGCAAACTGATTTTATCTTAGTTATACCCCTATATCAAACTTCTACATCCAAAAGCTCAGTGATCATTGCAAAAGAGGTCATGGAAAGATGGTTAAGAGCTAGAGGTGGTGAATGACCACAAGGAAACAGTTTATACAAATTTCACATGAGCCCAAGCCAGATAAAATTTCAGCTTAGATTTTGGGAAGTGGAGATGGGTTCTGGGAAAATGAGAGTCAGTCTTTTTCAAGGATGTGTCTCCTGGTAGGTTACCCAGACTCCAGTGGATGAATCCACACTGTTAGACATTTAGGAATAGAAATTTGACTCTACGGTGACAGCATGATAGGTGTTCAAGATGAATGTTGCCCAAAGGAATTCACTGCAGGAGAGGGTCAGAGATGCAGGTTCTAGAGGAAACCAATAGCATAAATAGATTTTATAGGGCCTGTGAGTGCTGACTACCTAATTGACCAAGAGCTGAGACAAGATGTGGCAGTAATAGGGCATCATAACTGGGGACTGCTGGCCAACAGTGCTTGTTACCACATAAGGTCCCAACAACTATGGAGGAACCAGAGACCTCTTCATTGAAATAGACTGATGTTCTGCATTTCTATGATATACTGCAAATATCCACTCCCCAGTGGAGCTCAGAATGTCTTACATATTAATAAGGTGTTGCATACCATATTTGTTCTGGTGGCAAATCTTATCTCAAAACAAAGAACGTGTGTCTTCACCTCAGAAGTTAGTCTTTGGTTAATAGTGGGTTGCCCATGCTACAGTGGATGAGCATATACTTAATGCTCGTATGGGCAGCATTAAATGGGCTTAGTGGGTTATACATAAAGCTAATAGAAAAGAATGGGGGAGGGGAGTCAAGGTGGTAAATTGGGGCTGTATACGATCATATTTTGTTTTATAGGTGACTAAAATTTTCAAAGAATAAAATAGTGTGTCTTAACAGAAATGCCCATTTTAATTAAATTGAAGAGATTTTTCTTTATTTTCTTTTGTTTTTGTAGTTACAAATTAACCTTGAGCTATTTTCAAATAAACACATCATTTAAATAAATTAAAACAGGAGTCATGGATTCCATATCAAATGACATTTTTTAAGAGCAGCAGAGTGTGATACAATTAATTTAACACTGCACTTAAATGATATTTTATCAGCAATGTGACTTGCTTTGCCATTTCAAGCAATTTAAATACTATAACAAAAGATATGTGGCTACACCAATTATGCACAAACAGTAATTACTGAAACTGACAGAAAATTGTTGATTTGTAGGTGACTGTGTTTCTCTAATGGATCTTGTTAATAGAATTGAATTTTGTGTAAGAATGTTGTTTAATGCCATACCACGTTATACTATGCTAAACTACTGCCAAACACAAATTAGGAAAGAGGTTCTATTGAGCCTTAAATTAATCAAAACTATTTTGTAAACTTTTTGATTTGTGATTCAAAACAAATTGAAGAAAATAAAATTTAAAATAATTCAAGAGCATCTGTATATTTTGGCAAGTATGTAGATGGATTGCAATGTGACAGAAATTAAACCGTGTAAATCTGGAAACATCATTTTACATAGCACTTGAAAATGAAACTTTATAGCTTGCTTTCTTTGGATTTAATTAGCTTATTTTCTAAAAGTGCCTTTATCTATTTATCAACGGTTAGTGGATTCATATATTTGCGTTGTCTTTTTAATGAATATTTAATTTTTCAAAACAAAATATATCCTTTAAAACCATAAAAAATAAAGAAAATATGTAAACTGGAAGAAATCAGATCATTTATATTTTGTCCTTTCTTATAGAGATTATACCATGGCACAGATTTGAACTATAATTTATAAGTAACAGTGCTATATATATTAATAATTATTATATCCTCTCTGATTCATAAATGTTATGGCTGTGCACACGGCATAATATTGATTATAATTTTATAATCACAAATATTGCATTGGGCCTAAAGGTTCCGTGGCTTAAAATTATGAATGATATGCTTCAAATGTTATGCTCTATTATGTTGTACTTCTATAAACGCAAAAAAAAATTTGCAGAGTTGTTTGCTTTGTTTATGTTTTTATCTCCAATTATGTCAATCAGTGACTCAATTTCTCAGGGTTCGTGAGTCTGATAATATGTATTATTTCCAGAATTTTAGAATATGACCTGGTATAGATATTATGAGTATCAAAATTCATTCATTTTAATCTCTGTATATATCATTACATAGTCTCTTACATTAAAGAATTAAATGAAGACTATATGAGGACATTTATTTTATTTCAGTGAAAACATTTCTTTTGCATTTACTTATATTTAAAATATTTATTTGAAAAATATTCACAAATATGTGAATGATTATTTGAAATATTTTGAAAACGAATGAAAAACAAACACAGTGGATAATTCGTAGGGGTGGTTTTCCTATTTTTTCATGTTTGTGCTTATTCAGTTTTGTTATTTTTTTCTGGGACACCATTTTTCTCTATAGTGCGATAAAGTTTACATTATCTGTACATCAGCTTCTTAAACTGTGGGTGGAGAGTTCATGCAGAGTCACATAACTAAATGTAAAGGTATTGAAATACGTGACAATGATAAGATTTAGAAGACACAAAGATCAAAAATCTATTTTTACAATATTAATTCTACTGATAAATGAACATGTGGAGGACTTTCAGTCTTCTTTTAGCTTCACTCTCTTAAAGTTTTCATTGTACAAGTCCTTCACTTCCTTTGTTAGATTCATTCCATGATATTCTGTGGATTTTGACACTATTTTGCATGATATTGTTTCCTGGATTTTTTTCTTGGTACATTTGTTGTAGGTACATTTGAAGGGGTTGCTAATATTTTGTCCTGCTACTGTGGTGAATGTATTTATCATCTCTAGGACTTTTCTGGTGCAATCTTTAGAGTTGTTTATGTATAGAATCATATCTTCTGCAAATAAAGATATTTTGATTTCTTCCTTTCCAATTTGTATCCACTTTATCTCCTTCATCTTATTGGTCTAACTATGACTTCAAGTACTATATTGAGCAGGAACGGAGAGAGTTGACATCCATGCTTGTTCCTGATTTTCTTGGGAATGTTTTTAGTTCTTCTCCATTTATATGATGTTGGTTGGCGATTGCTTGTGATATTGCATTTATTATGTTGAGATACGACCCCTGTATTCATCGATTGTCCATGACTTGTATCATAAATAGGATGTTCGATTTTGTCGAAGGTTTTATTTTTATTTATTTATTTTCATCTAATGTGATGACTATGGAGCCTTTGTCCTTAAGTTTGTTTATGTGGTGGATTGCATTACTGGTTTACATATGTTAATCCATCCCTGTATCTATGTAATGAACCAACATGTTCATAGTAGTTAATCATTCTGATGCGTTCTGGCATTCAATTTGTAAGAATTTTATTGAGAGTCTTTACTTTTATCTTCATCAGAAAGATTGATGTATAATTTTGGTTTTTATTGGATCTTTTTCTGACTGTAGTATTAGAGAAATACTTGTGCCAGGGAAGTAATTTAGGAGTGTTCTTTCATTTTCTATTATAAAGAATAATTTTAAAAGTATTGACATTATTTCTGCTCTGAAGGTTTGATAGAATTCTGCACTGTATCCATCTAGTCCTAGGCTCTTTTATTTGGTAGACTTTTACTTACTCTATTTCATTGATTATTATACATCTGTTAAAATTATTTATGTCACATTGATTTAATTTTGGTGGTCTGAACATATCTAGAAATTTATCTGTTTCTTTTAGAATTTCAAGTTTAGTGGAATGCATATTTAAAACATATTTTTATTGAGCTTTTGTACATTTCATAAAATAGTTCTTAATCAAATTAAGACTCCTCCCCAATCCCTGTCCCTTGTCCCACCCCCACCATGCCTCATGTATTCTTGCCATACAGCCCCCAGGTACACACATGCACTAATGTTCAGACCCTGTGTATGTATTTCTCATGGGTAGCATGGGAAGACCATAAAATATATTGGCATGGGAACCACCCATTCCTGAAGAATGTTGTGTTTTTAAATTATATACTTACAGTTTCTGGGTTTGACTGGGTCTTTTGTAATATTTCCCTTATCATCTTTCAGTATTGAAATTTGTATCCTTTCTCTTTTTGGGTTAATTTGACTAAATGTTTATTAATCTTAGTTTCTCAAAGAACAAATTCTTTATCTCACAGATCCTTTGTATTTTTCTACATGTTTATTAATTTCCATTTTGATTTTATTTATCTCTTTCTAACTACTCTGTTTAGATGTTGTTTGCTCTTAGATTTCTAAGACTTTCAGGCAAATTATCAATTTATTTATATGAGATATTTCTAACTTTCTAGTGTAGTCACTTAAAACTATAAATTTTCCCCCTTTGAACTCCATTGTGTCTCAAAGGTTTTAGGATATTTTGTTTTCATTTTCATTCATTCTAAGAAATTTCTAATTTTCTTCTTGTTTTCTCTTGCAATCCAACTTTCATTCAGTAATGTGTTGTTTAGCCACAATGTGTTTGTATATTTTCTCCCATTTTTTATTCTTGTTGATATCTACATTTATTTCTGTGTTCAAATAAAATCCAGAATAACATTTCAGTTTTCCAAATTTTGGGAGACATCCTAAGTGCCCTAATATATGATCAGTTTTGGAGAAACTTCAAGATGGACTATTAAGAACATTGTATTCTTTGGTGTCTGGGTGGAATGTTCTAGAGATGTCTGTAAAGTCCATTTGGTTTATGATGTCATTTAATTCCTGAGATTCTGTGTTTGTTTTTGTCTGATTGACTTGTCTATTGGTTCCAGCAGGGTGTTAAAGTAACCCACCGTCACTGTGTTAGAATCAATGTGAGAGTTTAGAGAAAGTAAAATTTATTTCACGAAAGTGGATGCCTGTGTGAGAGGTGCATATATGTTTAGGATTTTAAATTCTTCTTTGTGGATACTAGTATGAAGTTATCTTCCTTGTTTCTCCTACATAGATTTAGTTTGAAGTTGATTTTACCTGATATTAGAATAGCTACACCTCCTTGTTTCTTAGTTCTATCTTGTTGAAGTAATTTTTCCTATCCTTTTAACCTACAGTGGTGTCAGTCATTGTTGGTGAGGTGTGTTTCTTGAAGGCATCAAACCGATGAATCCTATTTTTTAACATAATCTGTTTCTTTTTACTAAGAAACTGAGACTACTACTATTCACTGTTATTATTCATCAGTGTTTATTAATTCCTTTTATGTTGGCGTTGTGTTGTTTTCTTAGAACTCTTTTACTTGACTGTTTGGGGTTTATTTATTCTTTTTGCCCTCTTAAGGGTGTTTAATATTCTCTCTTGACTAAAGTATTCCATTGAATACTTTATGTATAACTTGGTTTTTTGGACATAAATTCATTACATCTCTTTTCATCCTGGAAAGTTTTTTTTTTTTTTTTTCTCCTTCAAGAACAACTGACAATTTTTCTGGATATAGTATTCTGGACTGGAATATGTGTTCTTTCATGACTTGTATGTTGTACAGTTGCTGTATTTCTTATAGGCCTGCCTTTCTATGTGACTTGATCACTCTGTGTCACACCTTTCAATATCTTTTCTTCGTTCTTTACATTTAATGCTTTGAATATTATATGAAGTGTGGAGTTTCTTTTCTGGTCCTATCTGCTTGGTTGCTTGATATTCTGTATGCTTCTTGTGGCTTTATAGGTATCTCTTTCTCTAGGTTTGGGAAAATTTTTTTCTGTGATTTCATTCAAAATGTTTTCTGCACATTTGACCTGTGTTTCTTCTCCCTCTTCTATGGATATAGTTTATAAGTTTCATCTTTATTTTGTGTCCTGGATGTCTTATATATTTCTTTCCTGGGTTATTTTAGATTTGACATTTTCTTTGATTCAGTGAACCATTTCCCCAAGCTTGTCTTGAAGATCTGATACTCTCCATTCCACTTTCAGTTCCTTTTCTTTCTTTCCTCTAAGCTTTTTGAGTTCCTGGGTTTTTTCATTCAAGTTTTATCAGACTGAATTTTTCTTCATAGATTCTATCTCTTTAACAAATTCTAATTTCATGTTTGAATTGTTTTACTTATTTCATTTAACTATTTTTTGTGTTCTCACAGTTTTTATTCAGTTTTTTATTCTCTTTGAGGTTTTAATATATTTGTGATTGCATTTTTGACATCATGGTCTTGTGTATCCACTAGGTTGTCATTCTCAGGAAATATGATGGTGCTGTTAATTTCTGTAGTAGGCATAGTATCTTGGTTATTTGTGTTATTTGTGGGTTTTCTGATGATGCCCAGGAATCTGGATTTGTGTGATGCTGTTTCTAGGTATAGGTAAGTGGTCTTGTCTTTGTTCAATGTTTGTGTCTTTTCTTGTTTTCCCAACTTTTATTGTTATGTCCCAGATGAGTAATGCTTGGAAATCAGTTTTGAAGCAACTTTATCTTGCTGTAAAATTTTTGTAAAAATATTGACCTTAGTTAAACAGAGATAGGTACAACTTTTAAGTTGAAATTCCATGATTGAATCACCCAGGATCCTAGATTAGCAGGGTTGGATGGGGCTGCTAGGTAAACAAGTTGGCTGATAGGTTAAGGTGGGATCTCACAAGTCTGAGGTGCACAGAACTCAGATGGTGAATCTGAGAAGTCTCAGAATCAGAGCTCAGGACCACAAGTCTGGGGCAGGGAAGGATCCCAGAGGCCAAGTCTAGGCAGAGAGCTACAATGGGGAGTGTTAGAGAGGTGATAAAGAAGAACACATTAAACTAGGAGGGGAAAGTGGTCAAGAGGAGAGTGGAGGAAATGGAGAATAGGAAATGGGTGAGACTTGATCAGAACACAGTACATGCATGTATGAAATCATCAAATAATAAAAACCCAAGAAAACACAAAAGAAGTATGTGTGATTAAATCTTTCTGAAGGAATTCAAGCTATCCAGATAGTTATAGTTTCTGAGATATATTCAACAGTCTATAAGTGTTTAACTACACATTATAGGTATAATATTTTATTTATTTGGAGGTATATTTCACATTAATGAAAATATTTCT
>NW_008353490.1:1509293-1509597 GCF_000622305.1 Nannospalax galili | reverse complement strand
ATATTTTTTCTTTTGTTTTTTATGTAGCTAAATTTTCAAGTGTTTTAAAATACAAACTTCATTCTTTGTATTTTTGAGGCTCCTCCATAGAATTCATTATAAATAATTTGTCTCCCAGTTTATGTGTAAATTTTCTATACTGCAGCCAAAATTGTTGTATAGCTGTGGAGAAGGTTTGACTACCAAAATCCACTCTTGTGAATGGACAGTTTTTAAATGCATTAAAACTGTTCTTACATATTTTATATTTTGTCTTCTGTCAAATTCAAATATGTATTTTATTATAGAAATACAAATATATTTC
>NW_008353490.1:1508751-1509191 GCF_000622305.1 Nannospalax galili | reverse complement strand
TGCCCGTATGGTTATGCATGTTTTCTCCTCTTTTTTCTTCTTTATTATAGTCTTCCTCCTGTAATTTAACAAAATTTTGTGCTAACTCCACAAGGAACTAGAAGGTAACTCTGCTGACTAATGAAGGTAAATAATTAGGTTTGGTGGTGGCCACCAAGGGACAGACTGGATCTCCTTCATACCTTTAGGAAATATTCCATTAAAATGCAACAATGATAAGTTCATTATTTGGGGCATTGAAGGAACATTTCCAAAAATTAATTGCTCATATATAAAAAGTTGGAAATGGCTATCTATAAATATAGGTATCTAAGAGAGTACCAAACACAATTCCATTTTTAATACCATGCCAGATCAAAATTTCAAAATATTATCATAAAATACTGAAAGATTATAATCTTGTGAAAATACAGGAAAATTATCAACACACCCAAGTAATA
>NW_008353490.1:1508025-1508526 GCF_000622305.1 Nannospalax galili | reverse complement strand
GCCCTGCTGTAGAGAGCCTCTGGGACTAGTGGCCTGGGAAGTGGACTGGGGCAGGGAGCAGCGCCTTGAGAACTGCCTGCTGGTTTCATTTCTTTCTTTTTTTTGGTGGGGGGATCTTTTTGAGACAGGGTCTCCCTGTAGCCCTAGCTGGCCTGGATTCACTATGGAGACCAGGCTGACCTCGAACTCACAGAGATCCTCCTTCCTCTGCCTCCTGAGTGCTGGCATTAAAGGTATGTGCCACCACGCCTGGCTTTTTACTTCTTTACTTCTTTTCCTTTAAAGCAGTATGTATTAACTGAGGGAAGTAATTTTGTTTAGAAATAATTTGCATTTCGAAATCTATCTGTCTGAAGGCAGAACACAATATGAAACAGAATTTTTTTTTGTCACGATAAGCACTTGACTGTTCAAATGGATAATTTGTGAAAATAGACTCAATTATTTTTTTTCTTATTTTCTTTTTTATTTTTTAGAAGAAGCATTTCATTACAGCTTTAA
>NW_008353490.1:1481200-1507906 GCF_000622305.1 Nannospalax galili | reverse complement strand
TTCTAAGACCTAAAATTGAATGAGTTTTTAAGCTTTAAAAAATATCTGTTTCATTTTAAAATATACTGTTTCTTACAGAAAGACTCATTGTTTTTGCTAGTAACACTTAGATGTTGGCGCATGCATCTCTAATCTGTATGTGTCTGATTATTACTAGTCATGGTTGGTTGCACTTGGATCCTTGGCACCTTTGTATGTCTATAAAGTCGTCAGGTAGATTTCAATGGTAATGTTTATCACCTCTAATAATTAACATGAAGTAAATGTTTATGCTTCCTCCTCAAACATAACTAATTTTTAAAATTTGTTATTTGTGTGTGTGTGTATATCACACACAATATCCCAAACAATCTTATACATCTATATACTCACTTCCCACATGGCACTCTCCCATAGCCTCCCCCCAACTAGAGCCTTATGTTTTTTCATCCCTGCTACTGTCCTCTGTTTTGTCGGCACCCCCAGTAATTCCCCAGTACTTGTCCATCTGGTGAATCTAGTCAGCCTGTCTAGAGGTCTTTGTCTTAGGAAGGTCAGCTGTTCCTTATCTAGCAGCAATCATTTGTCAATATTCCTTTAGATCAGATTGGGGTCTGCGGTTCATTTTCCCAGTTTTATGTTGGGTTATTATCTGGGAGTCTTTTGAGCCACCCTGGTGAGCAACTCAAAAGAAGGTATCTCCTATCTGGCATTGTTGTTTGTTATGTAGCCTTTAGGTATACATATGGACTCTTCAAAAATTATATTGGTCTCTTTAATCTTTGGTTATACTTTCCTTTTGGGTGTTTATGGCCATACAATTGGCCCAAATAAGCCAATTTATTTTTACTCTTAAAGCCATTTGAGGATCTGTTCCTCGGGAGTCACATGGGCTTGGGAGGAACCTCTGGCTCCTTTCTTTTACCAGTTCCTTCTATATGAAGACAAGTCAAACGTCCTGCTCAGCCATGGATAGCTTCACATAGAAGCATGGAGGAAATATTTCCTCTGTGTTGACCCTCCTCTTTGAGACTGGAAAATGGTTCAAGTCCATCTTGTGGGGTCTCCATGGCTTCCTTGATCAAGAGGACAGGTGAATTACCACAGTTACAGGACATTGTGAGAGATGCTCATCGTCCCCTGGAACAAGTCAACCTAGGAGGGCAAGGAGCAAAAGCTGTCCTTCATGTCCCTCTGACCAAATTAGTATAGGCCTCAAAGTGTATCTGTTAAACATCCAAGAAGTTTAGTTCCACCAGCCTGATACTTTTAATTACCATGTACCATATAGATAAAGCTTAGGCAAAGATCAATTGTTCTCAGATAAACCTTGACTAGACATATATTTCTTGATGTGGTATGCATAATTTGTCAGTAGGCTGTTGGACTAATATGGTTCCCTCTGGTTTTTAAAACTAGCTAGGTATTATTTATCTCTCACATTGTCAAACCATGATGGAAGACTCAATTATCATACTAGAGTCATACTAAGAGTCTAGGCACATATTTTAATATGCAAATATTGCAGAAATTAATTCCACTATTTATAAACATCTCAATTATCTCGGGTTATTTTCTCAGACCAATAAAATGGTTAAATAAAAATGGTTTAGATTTCTCATGATCATGATTTGACAGTATTAATATTGTGAAAATGACTGTTTTATAAAATGAAATTTCCTGATTCCATGCAATCCTGATCAAAATCTCCAATGACATTCATTAGTCACAAAAACAGAAAAAATATCATCCTACAATTTATATGGAAGCAGAAACAACCCTGAATAGTCAAAGAAATTCTGAGTATTAAGAACAATGCCTGAGAAAATACTGTTTCATCTTTCAAGATACATTAAAGAGCTATAGAAATAAAAACATCGTGGCATTGGTACATAAACAGACATGTAGATCAATAGAACAAAACAAAACACCCAAAAATGAGTATAAGTAATTACACCCACCTATTTGACAAATATGCCAAAAGTACATACTGGTGGAAAGTCAACATTTTCAACAAATTACTCTTGGAACACCAGTTCTCCATGTGTGGAGAATGAAATTAGAGCATATCTATCACCCTGTACAAAGGTAAACTCAAAATGTATCAAAGATCTCAATGTGAAACCTGAAACACTGAAATTGTTAGAAGGAAACATTGACTGTGCTACAAGACATAGGTACATGAGAAAACTTTCTAAACTGGACTGTATTTGCTCAGGAATTTGTCCATCAATAGACTAATGGGACCTCATTAACCTAAAATGTTTCTGTGTAGCAAAGGAAACAATTGAGTAAAGAGGAAGCCCACACAGTTAGGTGAGAAAATTCTCCAGGTGTGTACCTGATAGAGTATTACTACTTAGGACATATAAAAATTTCAGAAAAGCAAAAAATCCAATAATGACTCAGTAAAAAAAAAGAGAGAGAGATGCAGGGTTGGAAAGATGGTTCGGTGTTTAAGAATACTGGCTGCTCTTGCAAAGAATGAGAGGTCACTTCCCAGCACTCACATGGAAGCAAACATCTATCCATAACTCCACTTACAGGGGTCCTGATGCTCTTGTCTGACCTCCATGGGCCCTGCATGCATGTGGTGTCCATCACACATGCAGGCAAAACATGCATACATATAAAACTAAAATATAAAAAAGAGCTATATATCAGAACAGAAAGTTCTCCAAAGAAGACATAAAAATGACTAAGAAATATCTTCAATAGTGTTCAGCATCCTTAGCAGTTAGAAGAGTGCAAATTAAAACTACACTAAAATTTTATCTTACCCATCACAGTGAATAAAATCATGAAAACAAATGACAGCCAACCCAGGGGAGGGGTAAACAGGAAAACTCTTTCAAGGTTGTATTATGGATAATTGGTGAACACTCTATGGAAACCCATGTGGAGATGCTCAAAAAACTAAAAATATATCTACTATGTGCTGTAATGGCAGTACTTGTTGGTATATACCCAAAGAACTCAATATCGTTCTATAAAAATATTTGATCAGCCATATTTACCACTCCTCTTTTCACAAAGACTAGGAAATGGATGAATGGAAAATGAAAATGTTGTGTATATACATAACTGAGCCTATTCAGTTGTAAAGAAAAATGAAATCATGGAATTTGTAGGTCAATGGATAGAACTAGAAAACTATACTAAAGGAAGTAACCCAGACCCAGAGAAGCAAACACCATATTCTTCCTCATTTAAGGACTCTAGCTCTGAATTTTTAAATGTGAGTTTATATCCTAAAGTAACCACAGAAGCTGAGAATTTAGAAAGGGACCATGGAGGGAGGGGTTGAGAAAAAGGAGTTCAAGAGAATGGGATAGTGGCAATAGTAGGACACCAATGCTACCAAGAAGGAAATGAAGACAATGTGGAGATTTTTACTGGGTAGGAGGAAGGTAGGATAATAGGGTAGGAGATGGAGGGAGGAGAGACAAATAATTGTAAAGATACCTAAAATACCATACAGAAATATACTTCATGAACTTAATTTTTTATAAAACATGTGTGTGTGTGTGTGTGTGTGCACATGTGCATGGCTGAAGGCTATATAACAAAAATTCCTTGTGCCAGACAATAGATAGCTCCATTACAGTTGTAAGTCAGAGTAGTCCAAGGGATTCCTATCAAAATTTCATAGGCCTTATTTGCCTCCCAGATCTTGAAGGTAAGACTGTATTGCCAAAGACGCCACACAAATTAGATACAGGACTTTGCAAACTGAGTTGAACTGACCTAGATGCCTCCTACCCGAATATTTGGTGGCATTGTATTGAAAAGTATTGTGCAAGCTGCCAAGAATGAAAATACATCAATAGTTCTATCTAGTTGTCAAGTCTTCAAACGATAAAAATGACTAACCCAGGAAAGTACCTCTATTGGTACCTCTTTGATGTTATGGGGGAAGGAGGGGAAAATGGGGGCTCTTGGAACTGAGGAGGGAGACCAAGTTGGGGGAGAGAGAGGAGACATTAATGGAGCTTGGGTGCTGTGGGAAGCCAGAGGGAAATGTGTCCACGTGGGAACCCCCTGAGAAATCCACATACAGTGTCTGAACATTGATGCATGTGTATAATTGGGGGCTGTATGATAAGGAACACAGTGCCAGACAGGAAAGACAGCCCTTTAAGTGTTGGTTAGAGTAGTCCAAGATAGTCCCCAAATAAAACAAACTATTGCCAGAGTCTTTGGTTATCTCCAAAACTTGAAGGTAAGCCCCTACTGCTAAAGACAGGACATGCTTCTAACACTGGACTTGGAACAAAGTAGCTGGAACTGATCTGGATATCTCTTCCCTGAAGACTAGCTCTCAGAGATCTAAAGAATACTATACAAGCTGCTAATGAAAATCAATCAATAGTTCAACCGAGCTCTAGAACCTAAAAACCACAATGACTGGCATAGCAAACTACCTCTATTGGTGCAGTACTGGCATAGTTACCTGAGTGTTAATCAACATCTAATTAGACTTAACGTCCTCACAATGGGAGAGATCTCACAGGTGGCACTGTAATTATCACCAAATATACATGGCTGGAGATGTCATAGATCCTAGAGAAAACCCTATCTCTGTCATATTTCTGGACAAATTAAATGTCTTATGCTAAATATGGATCCTTATATTTACAGACAAGTTTACTATATACCACTAATCAGAGAAGCTTCTCTTTGGTAATTTAAGTTTTAAAAGTTAAGATTTGCTTAATAGGAAGGAATCATAGTACAGTCAGCATAGTGGAGTACCCATGGTTAGAGAGGTCATAGACCAGAGGAGAATCTACTAGGGGTACTTTCCTAAACCAAATTAATGTTGCAGTATATTCTAAATACTTATCCTTTAATGCACAGAAAAGTGTAGGGGACATCACTCATCAAGGAGCTTCTTTTTGCAACAAATGAAGACTATGAGAAAGTTCTGTAACTGATCAAAATGCAGAAGGTACATGACCAAGTGATGCATAACCTCAATTGATGCATCTAAAATGCAACCACTAAACCAAAGACTAAGGGAATTTTGCAGAAGATGGGGCAAAAAGATTATAAGTGCCAGATGACAAGACATCTGCTGCTTGATAGGGTACCTTAGACATGATGGGGAACCTGCACCCATAAATTCTCCATAGTATGTTTTCCTAAAGAAGACCTACATATAGACAACACCATTTGACTTACCAATATGTATGAGGGAAATTTCTATATGCATATATAGATAGATAGATAGATACAGATGTAAATAAAGATATATAAATATAGGTATACATTTTTATATAAATAGGTAAATATAAATGCATTTATGTATATGTAATAGTAATATTTCAAAAAGAGAACAAGAAATTGAGAGTGAGTTGGGGGCATGAAGGAGTTAGAAAGGGAGAGGATGAGGTTAGAATTATGAAAATATGTATGAAATTATCTAAAAATAAAAAGAAATTTAAAAATAAAATAAAGTAGGAGAAAAAACATGTTAGGAAAAGATACTGCATTTGGACAAGTTTGCAACACTACTTTATAGAGGAAATCTGTTAGTACTTCAACTAAATAATTAAAGAAGCATAAGCTATTTGTGTGTGTGTGTGTGTGTGTGTGTGTGTGTGTGTGTGTAATACAGCCTACTCTGATTTGTGTCACTAAATGATCTTCAGTATTGGTACAGAGTTCCATCCCTAGAAGAAACAGTCTTTCTCACTTGCAGCAGCCATCAATTGCCAAAAGTTCCTTAGGTTGGGTTGGGATATCTTACCCACTTCCCCATGTCTATGTTGGAATTTTGTCTGTTTTGAGCTTGCTAAAGACTTGTGCATGCTGTCACTATTGCTGAGAGTTCATCTGAGTAACAGACCAGCTGTTTCCTAGTGGTCATCCATCCCCTCAAGCACTTATGATCTTTCTGCCTCCTCTCCCAATGATCCCTGGGCCTTGGGAGGCAAAGGTTTGAAATAGGTGTGCTATTCAGGGGTTAGAACTATGAGGCTTCTTGTTCTCTGCAATGGTTAAGAAGAAATTTTTGTTAACTCCGTGGTATCAGTCAGAAAGACCGTCTTGATGAGGAACCCAAATCATTGGTTGTTAAGCATAACTTATGGTGACCCTCATTTCAGAATTCTGATTCCAAATTTTCCTGTGAGAACAGATTCAAGTCCTTAAAGTATTCATACCTAAGACATGAACATCTATCAGGTTAGAACATCTTACTGTGGGAGTATATGGAGCTAACCCTCACATGAAGTTATTCTCCCTGCCTTAATCTCTTGTTTCTAATTTATGCATAGAATAGTACTTATACATTTGTGTATAACTTATTTACGTGTTCATTTCATAACAATTTAAGTGAGAAATAGATATCTGTGCATAATCTTAAGAATGCAATTATCTCAGTAAGAGAAAAATTCAAAGAAAATGCAGAAATATACATTGGTCACAAGAAAATGTAGGGATCAACACCAGGGAAATTTCAATGTGATGATATAAAAAGTGTGTAGAAGATGGTTCAAAATATAAACAATGAAAAAAGACTAAAAATAATACTAAAATTTTTGGCATATCTTAATTTAATTTTAAAAAATTTAAAACCTCAAAATTTATAAAGAAAATTTAGCAACACTTTTCAAAATTGAATATGTATGGCATAGTTTATAAATAAGCAACTGGGAGCTGGAGAAATGCAGCAGTGGTTCAGAGCACCAACTGTTCTTACTGAGGACCCAGGTTCAGTTCCCAGTGCCCACATGGCAACAACACCAAAAAAAATCTATAATTGCAGTTCCAGAGGACCCAATGTCCTCTTCTGACCTTTTGGGGGTATTGTATGACATGGGTGCACTTATATACACGCAGGCAATACACTCATACACATAAAAAACTAAATAAAAATAAGTAAGTAATCTACTACACTAATATAATCAGCCTTTCAATTGTATATATTTAGTTCTTATATTAAGAAATAGAAGATACTGTTTTCCATGATAATATTTCAAACTGTATATTTTATTTTTCAGCAGATTAATATTAATTCCTTTAGCCTTTAGTTACTGAGGGCTGGCAGTTCCCTCTTTTAATCTGTATGGAACATTAATCTGTGTTGTAAAGCCATTACATTTACTGACCAACAGCATATTCAGCCACTTCAAAACTTCATTCTCAGAGAATAAAATTTTACCAATTAGTTACACTATGTCTGATAATACATATGGTTAAACAATATTTTAAAACTAGAATAAATTTGTCTATAAAATAATTCTGACATATCACAGAAATATTTCTATCCAAGATAAATGATTATCAGAATTTATATATAATGAAAACTAAATATAAAAGAGAAAAATTTTAGGAACACGACTTACAAATACACACGACATTACACACTTCTATGATGTATGAGAATATTATTAAAGTGTCTAAAGACAAATTGAATGAAAGAAATCTGTCAGGTTACTGAAACTTTCAAAATTTCTCTAAAGAAACGAAATGCCCAAGTCATTAAAAATAAATTAAGTTTATTGTGTGTCATAAGTTCAGTTCAATGAAACATGCATTTTTTAAGTTTTGTTTTAATATTTTGTTTTTTTACTTAATACTTTTAAATATTTGAATTTACTTGAAACTCCTGATTTTTATGATATTTGTTTATTTGAGGCTTAATTTAATTGTAAGTTCTTAATGTTTATATTAACTACTTTTCTGTTGGTATAACACCATGATCAAGGAACTTAGAGAAGGACTAGTTTATTTGGTTTATGGTTTCAGAGGGATGTGTCCATCAAGCCATGGGAGACACAGTGGGAGGCAGCAGAAAGTTGAGCATTCACATCTTCAAGTGGGCACAGGAAGCAGAGTAAACCGGAATTGGGACAAGGCTATGAACTCTCAATTCACAGCCCCAGTGACGTGCTTCCTCCCAGAAGGCCACATCTCCTCATAAGCCCCTACAAAGAGTGCCACTAACTAGGGCTAAGTATTGAAATACTTGGAGTCTATGGGGACATAACTCATTCAAGACACCACAGTATTATAAAGTGTAAAATGTCATATATTGTTACCATCTTACCTCAGAAATGTATTAGTCTCAAATAATCTAATAAAACCTAGAAAACATTAACTATGCTAAACATTAGCGAATTTACCAGCATCTGGTATAATGATGTAACAGGTAGGTAGCAGCAATGATAGAATTTTTTGTGTGGAAAACCTCTCAGAATGATTTTCCCCAATTCACTTCTCATCCCTTCTCAGTTGCCAGTACATGTGAACTTCTCATTCATATCCATGAGATCACACATTCACTTATGACTAAGCTATCCTCTTAGAATCAGAATAGCAAAAATAGCAAAATAAAAAAGTTTTCTTTTCCAAGTTTCCACTTAATAAAACTTATCCTTTATATAGTAATATATAATTAGATATTATATTTTCACCAATTACCATAGTTTGACTACGGGTGATTTCTATTGCAGATTGTACAAATCTAACAAGTTCTTACTATTTTCATTTAGTTAGAATTTCCAAGATTTGTCTATTTATTTGTTTATTTATATTTTACATTGTTACATATAATTTTCTACTTTATTTAAGCATAAACTTCAACAGAAAATCTACTGTTTTTAAAGGTATTTAAGTACATAATACAATTTTACAAACTATTCTAATATAATAAAAAAACTGTAGGTGCAAGTTCTGGGTCTCAGCTACAGCTTCCCTGGGATTTGTTAGTCTTTTCTTCTTAACATCTGTCCTTAAATGAATCCCTGGGTATTTTATTCTTCACCCAAAACTTCATTCCCTTGGTCTTGCGTTGAGGTCAGGTTGGAATGTTACTTGATTCAGACTTCACCTGCCATCTGCCTGGTTATAACGGATCACACCGTGGCCTTGTGTTTGGGCAACTGCTCTAGACTGTTGGGGGAAAGTTCTGGTTTCTGTTTCATCATCTTCTGTCTCTTTTGTAAAGTGATAGTTGAAAGCTTAGAAGAGTATTTGATGAATCTTTGGTTTTAAGTGTATTACTATTCAAAATATAAACTGAAAAATTGTTTGTAGATTATGACATACACTGGTCAGAGACAGTAATCATTGTCTTTCGAACAGACTATGAAGAAAAATCAGGGCTCAAACCTGCTTTGGCATCTTTGTGGAATTTCTATCTTTGTTTCTATCTTACTAAAAGATAAATTTAAATTAGCTTTATCATGATTTTGAGCTAAATTAGACACCTGATTATTGAACTCCTGAAACTATACACTAATAAAGTGTTTCAACAGAAGCAAACAGTCACAACTCCCCCTTCAGAGCATGCTTGGCACACAGGTCATTATTCTGAGAGCACCGACTTCCAGCCCTGTATCTGTGACTTGATTGTTTATTTCTACCTAGAGAGCTTTGATTTTGTGTTCTGAAGTAATACTTCTCCCAGAGGTGGAGTTCAATTGTATCTTATTATAGTCAGTGATTTTTTAACACAGCTTCAGACGTAATTACACTGTTCTCTGCACAGCATCCATTTAAAGAAAGTATTCTCCAACACTATTTCTGAGTATACTGCTTTTTAACTGTCCCTCTGGGACTGGAGATATTGGTAAGTTCCATTTTGTTTTTCTTTACATATAAGAGTAAAGTAAAAGTCACAGGCTAAAATAACTTTATCTTGATGTTTAATAACATTCCAGTATTTTAGGCATTTCTTTCTGCTCATTCTTGAACAGGTAGCCTTTTATCTTCATGTTCCTATCTCTATTTTACAATTAAAATAACCTATAAAGAAGAATATACATTATGAATATATAATTACAGAAATATAATTTGATATTGACCATTTTATCTTGGCAGAATATTCATTGTTATAATAATTCATGTCAACTCTTTTAAAACTTCAGCAGACTATTATCAATAATTGTGTCTATGATTGGCCTTATGAGAAAATGAAGAAGTCCGTTATGCAAGTGCAAAGCTTACAACACAAAGTGGTGTAAGACACGCAGAGGGCCTATCATAAAGCACTAAGTGCTGGACAACAACTAGGAGTGTAATAAGAAAGGTACAAAAATTCATCACAAATTTCAAAATACATAGTGGATACTTTAAATATTCAGGGACAAGGGTATGTATAACTTAAGGAAATTCATTTCTCACATGTGCTCTAAGCCCATGGTTACATAAAACATACGGTAAAAATCATAGTGTCTCCAGCAAGTGGTATCTATGAGAAATGTCTGAAATGTGGACAAATGCAGAGTCTCTTGGAGAAAGAAACCACAAGTCAAAACTACAGCCCTCTTCTGACCTCCATGGCAATGCACGACATGGGTGTATTCACATACATGCAGGCAATACACTCATATACATAAAGTAAAAATAAGAAATAAAATATTTTTTAAAAACGTAACACATGAAATAACTATGCTATTTGCTGTCCAAGTTAAAAATTTTGTTTGCAATTTTAAGTAATAGTCCAGGAAAAATCTGGTTATGAAGAATCCAGGTAAGGTGAAAATATGTGATGGGATGTCACTTCATGGCCCATTTACTTACCTGTAAGAGTCAATGACAGAGGAAAGAAGCAAATCAATATATTTGTTCATAATTTATGCAAATAAGATTAAGTTTAAACACATGCTACTTAAGAAAAGAAAATTATCAGACCAAGAGGAAGGAAAATGGAAATGTATTGAATTACATGATGTAATAACAGTTGTTAGAAGTCAAATATTTTCCTTTCCAGTCTTTCAGGACACAATATGAAGTTTAGGAGGGCAACACGAATAGGAGTTTGACTGATTTAGGTATGAAATCAGATCTTCTCTTCCTCTAGATACCTTGAAAATTTCAACAATTCTTACTTCTAATATCTGAATGTAAGTAACTTCTTCATCTTCTCCATAAGTATTAGGAATAATTAGGAATAATCTGTGCTTTGTGAATTGTTTGCAGACCATTTCCTTATACCTCCATGTCAAGTCCAGACTTATAGTAGTATCATGTCCCAAAACAATCACTGAACTCATCTTCAATCACCTGAATCCCTCATCACCACAACCAAGAAGGTAGCAGCATATTTATAGTTATTCCTAGATGCCTTTTAATAATTGGTTCTTGAGAGGTCATGAGAGAATAATTTTTTAATAGTTACCTAATTTTATTCATTTTTTGTCAACTATTATTGTCCTACTTTGCTTCTTTATTGCTGTGTCAAAAACCATGACCAAATAAATAAATAAATAAATAAATAAATAAATCAACAAATAAATAAATACCATAGTGTAGGAAAAGCTTTATTTCACTTACAGTTTACAGTCCATCCTTGAAGGAAGCCAAGGAAAATATTCAAGTCAGAAACCTAAAGGCAGGAACTGAAGCAAAGAATACGGAGAAATGCTATTTCCTGGCTTGCTTCCTCCTCTGGCTTGATCATCAGCAACTTTTCTTATAGAGCCCAGGCCTGCCTTCTCAGGGATGGTGCCATCTAAGGTTCGCAAAGCCTTCCTACATCAATTATCAATCAAGAAAGTACCCCATAGATATGCCCACAGGCTTATCTGACTTGGAAAATGCCTCAGCTGAGGTTTTGTTTCCAAGGTTTTGTCATCTTGACAGAAACTAAGCGGTATAATTACTCTATTTAAATGTTCTTTGCATGCTTAAAATAAACTTTAATATTCAGAATCATGTTAATTGTGAATAAAGAAAAAACAAAATGAGTGACCAAAACAGACATAAAATTTTTGATTTTCAGCAAAAAACATAAAGTATAAATTCAGATTAGTTTTTACATGTGAAGAATTTCAAAGCTATCATTCCTCTAAATTATTAGGGGACTTTAAAAGCATAAGAAAAGAAAAAAAATCCACTGCTTTTTCAGTTCATTGGAGGAATAAGTTTGCAAAGCTCATGGTCAACATCTGCAAAGTGGCTCATTCATGGCCTATATGGAGCAGAAGCTACTGGAGCTGTCTATGTCAGTGAAAACTTTGAAGAGTTAGTAGGGATGTCTTGGCCAGGTAAGGCACAGAGACACTCTTGGGACCCACAAACTTAGAGTGGCCCTGTAGTTTCAGAATAGGTTACCTCGAAGAAACTCAGAATGTTCTCACATTTATGGCCCAAGGAAAATCCCATCATAATCATGGAAAAAACATTAGAGAGTACTATTCTTGAGAGCTGTGTAGAGATTTGAGAAGAAAAAGCAAAGTCCATAGCATAAAAGTGTTGCCATTCAGTGTCTCTTGTTGGCACAGGGAATAATGGTTACCTAGCCTCATATAACATTCCTGTTTGCATTGCAGAGGATACACATATGCAGTCCATATGACAGCAGTTTCAAATAAACATATTAGCAAATAAACATATAGGGTTAAAGAGGCAAAGAAAAAAAAAGAGCTGTGCTTCTAGAATATGAAAGGAAAGATCACATCTTCAAAGTGCAGGCCTGAGAAACACTAGACTTAGATAACCAGAGAACAATTTTCATTCCTTATAGTGTCTCATCCCCAAATTTTTATACCTTAAACTGAAAGAGTTGCAAGACATAGAGTCTTTATGGAGCAGTTAGTTAAGAGTTGGTTATAGTCTAATACTAAAAGCAAAAATAGAATAATGAGTAAATTTGAAGAATGAGTGAGCATTAACAAATGACTCAAAACATCGCAAAGGACTTGATTTTCCACTGGAGGCTTAGCAATTAAGAGCACTGGGTGCTCTTGTAGAGGAAACAGGTTTGCTTTTCAGCACCTACATGGCGGCTCACAACTATCTATAACTCCAATTCAAGGGGATCCGACCAACTTTTCTGGACTCTGGGGCCATTGCAAAGCATGGGTGCACTTCTAGTTGTGCAGACAAAACAGTCACACATATATAATTGAAATATAATTTTTAAAAAATATAAATAAATAAAAATAAAAAACAAGAAAATTTTTCCTTTGGGTAAATGCTTATTTCATACATTGTCAGATCCTTACAGAATATGCAGAATTCACATTTTAAAAACTTTCTTCAGAATCTATGAAGTTATTATAAGTCTGATCCATTTTATGTTATTAATGTATATTCTATAATATATCTGTTTCACTTAAATACATTCTATCCAGTAGTTTAATAGTTTAGTTTAATATTTGTGGAATATTAACATCTGAATTTTCATATCCAACCACTGTTGATGCTTAGTTAATTTTCACTGACATTTTTCCTATGGAAAATCCTATAATATATGCAGATGTGTATATATCACTTTGAGATGCAGCATTTGATTGTTTCAGGTGCATGAAAAGAGAATTATGGGATCACCATACAACAATATTTTAATATTTATTTGAAGCCACAAATTCCATTTTCCACCAACAGTTGTACAAAGGTTCTTGTGTTTATATATCTTCATGAAAGTTATTTTTTGACCTTAGCCATCATAACGTACTAAAGGTAGTATCTCATTAAACTTTTCCTTTGAACTTCCCTGATTATTGGTTGTGCAACACTTATTATATGTATTGCTTTTATTTTCCTTTCTTTATGTATCTGTAGTATGTGTGTGCTATTTTGATTTTTCTTCTATCTATATCATACACTTATCTTACAAAATATTATAGTATTTAATATTAAATTACAATATTTAATGTATGAGATTTCTAAACAAAATCCATGTGGTTATATTCTTTTCTGGGCAAAATTTAACACAATGTCGTTCATTCATGGGATGGCAGTATTATATTGGGTGAAAGCTGACCTTGTGATGTGAATTTGGTCATCAATTAGGGTTTGAACAAAGGTCTATGGAGGCTGAGAAAAGGTAGGCTATAGTCTCAACTTAGGCTAATGAGAAAATTGTTCAACTGAGCAATAGTCTATTTCTTATAAAGGTATTTTGTAGATTTGGTTAACAACCCAAATTGATTTACTTCAAGTAAAGATTAACTTTGAAAATCAGGGCAGGCCTTATCTCACCAACTGAAGGCTTTTAGAGCAAAAGAGAGCTTTTCCTGAAGAGGAAGAACCTTTGTCTCAAGAACACAGCATCAGCAGGGCCTGGTGCCACACATTTTTAATTCCAGCACTCAAAAGACAGAGGCAGGTGGATCTCTCTTGAACCAAGGCCCACCAAAGCTAGTTCCATGGCAGGTGGGGCTGCAAAGAGACCCTTTCTCAAAATACCAAATGAAATCAACCAAATAAACAAAAACAACAAAAACAGCATTTTCCCTCATCCAGAGGTTTCAAACCTGCTGCTTTGTCCCATAGACCATGAGAATTACACAATTGTACAACACAGATTTTTTGAAATATGCACAACACACACACATACACACACACACACACGTACAGATGAAGACACATACAGTACTATATCCTCATTATCATTCTGATTAGTGCTTATTTAAGCTTTAAGTAAGCGATCATCTTCATGTTAGTATACATGTGTGTTTGTGTATGTGTGTGTGTGCACACATATGTGTGCCTGTGTGTTTGCCTATGTGTATGTACTTAAAGCTCAAAATTAGTATTCATCTCACATTTTGCTTGGTTTAACTGACTCTCTTTTTCTAACAATTTTGAATATTCACTCTTATATTTTACGATTGTTTTAGCAAATGTTGTAGAGATCACAAGTGAAAACTAGCTTTGATTTCTCAGTTAAAGGTTGTACAAGTTTTGAAGATTTTTTTGTAAAGTCCTTCCTTCCCTCTAGTTCATATTCCATAAAACGTGGGTGAGTTACTGAGACATTTTAGAGAACATTTTTAAATAACATATAAATTTAAAATATAAAGCCAATAATTAAAATCTATCACTAACTTTGAAACTCATTCCTTATCCCAAGTAATAATTATGGTCAATAGATTCTTATACCTAATTACAGACATTTTGAAAGAAGTTATACACATTTATTTATTTATACACTGCATTTAGACATAAAAAGTGAAGTTGTGTCATGTGCTATATGTAAAATGAATGCAAATATACATTTATATACATATATCTGAGATATAAAAGCAGAAGTAACTGGGAGGAAGAAACTAGTGAGGGGCAAGTGAAAAGATGGTAAAGAGAAAAGGGTGAGAGGGAAAGAAAATAGTTTAAATACATGACATACTTGAATTGTTTTTTAGGAAATGCAACACTGTGTGCAATGCATATATATATATACGTATATATATATACGTATATATATATATATATATATATATATATACGTATATATATACGTATATATATATCAACAAAATACATAAACAAAGGCAATTTGTTGCTTTTTTCATCAAAATATAGTGCATAATTTAGAAACATTTTACAATATATGTTAGTTCTTTTCAAATACATGATATAAATGGTTTCACACTTTTTTTGATCAGTATAATATGCCTTGATGAACGAATTAGCATTTACTATTGAACATCAGGTTGATTCTTATTTTTTCTTTTTAGAGCTTTTTGGAGAACATCCCAGCATATTATGACTTTCCATCTGGACAGATGAGAATGTGTAGAGAAATCTATGGACGTTCATTTGCTCACTCACCAGGCCTAGTGACCTGGCAGCACAAACCTGAGATCTCTGTGTTATTCGAGAGGTTGTAGTAGGAGGATCACAAGTTTAGTATGCATAGGCTACAATATTAATTCAAGACCACTCTGAGCAGGTTAAAGATGTCATGTCTGAGGAAAAAATACTATGCAGAGGACACGGCTCTATTTAATAGGATTTGTCTACCATAACTGAGGCCAAAGGTTTAATTAATACTCAATACTGCTCATAAAAGAAAGACTTTAAACTCCACCAGAAAATGTCTAGAGCTGATAAACACATTCAGCTAAGTATCCTGATATGAAATTAATACCCCTAAGTCAGTTGCCTTCCTACATACCTACAACAAAAATATGAGAAAAGAATTTAGGGAAATGATCTCATTCTGAATAGCTTCAAAAAAAAAAAAAACCCATAAAAATATCTTGGAATAAATGTAACCAATGATGTGAGGACTTGTATAATAAAGCTTTGAGGCATTAAAGAAATTGTAGAAGATAACCGAAGTTGGAGAGAGTCTTGTGTACATGGATTAGTGGCATTAATATTTTGAAAATTGCCTACCTAGCAAAAGCAATCCATGCATTCAGTGCACTGCCCATGAAAATCCCAACACAATTCTTCATAGAAATTGAAATATAACCTCAAATTTCACATGGAAATACAAAATACACAGGATAGCCAAAACAAAAGAGCAATAAAAGAACAGCTGGAGGTATTACCATCCCTGATCCCAAATTATACTACAGTGCAATAGTAATAAAGGTAGTTTGTTACTTGCATAAAAAATAAATAAATGTTGATCAGTGGGATAGAATTGAGGACCCCAATTTAAATAGGCACATTCACATCTATCTGACTTTTGACAAAGGAGCCACAAATACTCACTGGGCAAAAGACAGCCTGTTCAACAAATAGTGCTGATCAAATTGCACAGCAGCATGTTAAATGACACTGGATCCCTATCTTTCTTCATGCACAAAACTGAACTTCAAATGCTTCAAGGACCTGAACATAGAACTGCTACCTCAATCAGATAAAGGAGAAAGTAGGGAATATATTGGAAATTATATGCACAGGAAAGGACATTTTGATTAGAACTTCTATACTGCAAACATTTAGTTCAACAATTGACAAATGTGTCTTCATGAAATTAAAAAGCTTCTGTACCACAAAGGACATCATCACTTGAATGAATTGGCAACTAAAAGAATGTGAAAATATTCACCAGCCTATTATACAAAATATACAAAAGCTCAATAAAAATATTTTAAAAAATTTTACCAGGTATATATTTGACAGAAGGTTAATATATAAAATATATAAAGAATTTAAAAAAACTAAATAGCAAAAATATCAAACAACCTAATTAAAATTGAGGTAAGGACATTAATTGGAAGTTCTCTATAAAAGAAAGAAAAGTGGCTAGGAAATACATAAATATTCCAAATCTTTAGTTGTGGGAGACAGGCTTGACCCTTGGGTGAAAGTCTTAATGACAGCCATACAGTAGGCCTAAGGCAATGGCCTGACTGCTGGAGCCACGAGGAACACCTTGTGACATTTGCTCCCATTGGCAGATCATGAGACTGTTGCCTAGAGCTCGCCATTCCCTAATCACCCCCCTTAGAATTCCAAATTGCAGCACTTAGATATTGCAACAATGAGGGTCACCTGGTTTCCAGGAATCCAGGCTCTGTAATCTGAAACCCATTATGCTAATGAGGCATCTGGCCTGCTATACTGTGATAGGACTCTAAGCCTGTTATGCTAATAAGGTACCCTACTTGCTGTGCTATGATTGGACTGCTACCCCTACATAAGCTTGTGCCTTCCTCCAATAAAGTAGATCTGTGTCACTGAACCTGGTCTCCGGTGTCCAAATGTGGCTCCACTGACACAGTCTTCTCACCAGCCCTGGGGTCAGCGATCGGAGGCAGCACAGAATGAGCAGAAGAGTGGCTTCAGCCCAGGAGGAGCATCCATGGAGCCTGTGAGAATGAAGGAGTGGCACCTGTGCGAACAGAGGAGCAGCTGCTGCCTGCAGAAGCCTCATTTAGTCATCGGGGATATGCAAATTAAAATCACTGTGAGATTTCATATTACTGCAGTTAGAATGGCAAAGATCCAAGAAACATGCAGATGGTAGTGAGGATGAGAAAGGGGAACAGTAACCTGCTACTACTGTGAATGGAAACTGGTACAGACCCTGAGAAAATAATTGAGGAAATTCCTCAGAAAGCTAGAAATCTATTATATGAACCAGCCAGTCCACTTTTGAGCATACACCCAGAAGGTGCTATACTCTCCTACAGAGATGCCTTCTCATTCATATTCATTGCTGTCCTTTTCATAATTCATAATAGTTAGGAAATTATATCAACTGATGAATACATAATGAAAGTATGGTAATATTTAAGGAATGGAATATTACTCAGCTGTCAAAACCCAAAATTATGAAATTCAAAAGTAAATAGATGAAACTGAAAATAATCATATGTGAGCTGAATTAGACTCAGAAAGACAAGCACTGCATGCTCTCTTTCATAGCTGAATGCTGGCTTTGAAATCTTAGACATGCTTGCTTCAATTAGGATCCAGAGAAATAAGGAAACTAACAAATTGCCATGGATGGTGTAGGGGAGGCTTTATTGAAGCAGGATGGAATGCAGAGGTATAAAGGGTGAACATGTAGTAATTAAGTCAGAAAAGTTAAATGGGGTGGGGAATGGAAGGGTAGAAAGGAGGAGGGAATATTGGGAGGGATAGTTAAAATATGACATTTGTAATGATGTTGAAAAACTTTACAATCTCAACTAAATGGAAGGAACCCAAATAATTAAGTATCTAATATAGTTCAAAGTATTTAAAATAAAGATCTCATTTTTGTGAATTAGAACAAAAAAGTAATGTTTAAATGTCTTTAGAAAACTCTGTATGGCAACCTATCACTATGAAAGCTTTTAAAAGTATATGCATATGCATTATAAAAAGAGGGTAAAAGGAGCTACCTTATAATAGGGGACACTGGTCTTATTAGACACCATAGCCTAGCAAAGCAAAAGCCCAGTGCCAGTAATGTACTCCTTTTGTTGAAGCTCTTAACCAGGGGTCCCATAGACTCTCAAACAATACAAGCCATTGCCTCTGTTCTTGGTTCCCCACCACCACTTTACGGTAAGACCCTGTTGATGAAGACATTATGAAATGAGCTATAGAACAAACAAGGAGAAATCAAGTTTGTACTGACTTCAGTATCTGATCTATACTGACTAGCTTTTATAATGCTGAAAGGTACTATGCAACCTAATTGAAAAGAAAAATTAATATTCAAGCTTACCCAGGTGTGAATCTTTTGAACTACTATAACTACTGACTTTGAAAGATAGGTCCTCTGGAGCAGTAATGGCATGAATATTATGCTGTAACCAACCATTTTCCAATTGTATTTAAAATTCACTTTATAAGATGGCACCATACCTGACATTGATATGATGCTTAGAAACTTATGGCTAGATAAATCTCAGGCCATCGGGGAGAGCTGAATATTATTATTCTGTTAGATACAGTATTAAACTGATTTATTGTTATACCCACAAGTTAAGGCATTTCTCAATGCCCAGCAACAGATGATAATTAACACAAAGACTCACAACTAGCCAAAGTATACAGAATAAAAAATGAAGAATGCTTATCTCTGAATAGAAAACCTATATCTGACTTGCTACCCAAGGCCATGGATCATTGTGGAAGAGTGAACACAAAGATTGTAAAAGCCAGAGGTGGTGTACAACTGCAAAGAAACAGACTTGTCCAGGAAGCTGGTCAGTTACTAATACGAACTTATAACAATGACAACAGCAAGTCTCACTTAAGGACAAGCCAGGCAAAATTCTAGCATGGATGTGGAGATTTCAGTAAACTACTCCAACCATAGTGGAGGAACTATTGGCAACCTTTGCTCGCTGGGAGGGTGAGAATCAGTCTCATTTAAGGCTGAGACCCTTTTACTTTGAGGAGGCTCCAGAGGATGGAATCTAAAAGATTCAATATTGAGAAAGAGTCTTTGTCGTTGTATCAGTTTTCATTGTCTAATTATTAAATCATACTCAGCCTCATTCATCCTAAGGGCATTAGAACACAAGTTTCCCTCTCTCTCTTTCTCTCTATCTTTCTCTCTCATATATGTGTATGAAGTTTGCAAAAATTCAGCTGAATTGTACAATCAAATGGTCTGTGCCACTGTGCTTGAAAGAAACAAGAGATCAACTTGCTAGATACTTGGTAGTTGCAATCTTGAGAAAGAATCTTTGTCGTTTCAGTTTCCATCACCCTAATTATAAAATCATACTCAGCCTCATTCATCCTTAAGAATATTTGCTGGAAACTCTTCATACACTTTACCCATTTGTCCAACCATATGGCCTTTATTGCTAATATTGGTGATCTTTTAACATGTCACCAATTATTCTCATGTAAATTAATGCTAGGAATTGTCAATAAAACTTTATTAATTGGTATACTCACTGTATCATTTCAGCATTACCCAAACAGTCTTTAATTTTTTTGTTTACTATTTTTATGTGTATGTGTGTACAGCCTGTACATATGCAAGTGCAATCCCTGTCAAGCAATGTCCATGGAGGATGGAAGAGGCTGCCAGAATCTGTGTAACAGGAGTTATGGACAATTGTTAGTTACCATGTGGGTGCTGGGATTTGAACCCAGGTCTTCTGCAAGAACAGCTAGTGTTCTTAATCACTGAGACATTTTTCCAGCCCCGTACCCAAATAGTCTTTTAATTTCTCAAGTAAATGTGATTTTATGGTCAGAAATATTTGCTACCTCAAGATTATTAGAGTTGCCTCTGACATTTTACATTTTTACAGTAACTTATTCCATTCTCCCCTTTTAATATTATATGAGATGTTGTCAAATTAATTTTTGACATTATCTTTATTAAATATTCTATGCAATAATGCAATGTCTCTCCTGAAGTATATTGTAGTGAAGGAAGAAAATATGCAAAACAGATTTTCTATATTGGCATTTAGTATGGTATTAGTTTCCTTGTTGAAATATTTGTATATGGGTTAATATTATAAATAAAAAGTGTATTTTTTAACAAGACTACTTTTTTATTTTTACTTTATGTTATTAGAGAAATTCCTGAGTGTTATAAAGCCAACAGGGTCAAAACAAAGAAAAATAATGAAAGGGATAAGTGAAAACTAAAATTCAAATGTGGTAAGTTCTACACAATACTTTTTTATTTTTCTACCCAGTGGAATTGAAAAGGTGGCCTGCCACAGCTTCAGTAATGTGCTTTTCTGCTCCCTGCCAGCAATTAAATACACAAAGGCCAAGAGTACAGGTGACTGGTGAGCGTGATGCTGCACAGTTCTGTTTCGATTTGCAGCAATGTAACTATGCTGTCAGTTATTTGACACCATTTACTGTGTAGCAAACACTATTCAAAGTAGATATTATCCAGTTCACACATACAATATTATAAAATATCCACTTGCAGATGAAAACAAATTAAACATATAGAAGCTGAGTTACTTCCCCAAATTACTAAACAGGTTTTATATATCAGGGCAGAGACACATTTCATTGTCACCACAAACACAATCAATGTCAAAAGCCAAACTTGAGCCAGTGACAAATAAAAGGCTAGATAGTATTTGCCATTTCTTTGACTTGTTTTGAGTTGCTTGAATATTTTTAAGGCTTTATTTATTAAACACAGTCTCAAGCATACATTTTATATATATCCTTAGTAGTTATTCAATGATTATGTATATCTGCATAAGTACATCATATATGCAATATGCATACTATTATATTTTACTAATGTCCATATTTTATTACTTCAAGAATTTCCATTTAGTTTTCCCAAACCCCTTCATTGTAGCACAGTTGTAGTAACAACATCTTTAAAAACTTACAGATTTGCACATTTGCAGTAGTTGATGGTACTTTCCTTCAACTACTAAATATAATTAAAGCCTTGAGAAAATTATATGGTATACAATATTCATGATATTCTAAGTTATTTTACATTACAATATTCTGAGTGTGGAGAATGAATTCTATTGATTTTTAGAAGCAGCTCAACTGGTGACAAATTACTTCAGGTTCCTTCAGGTATGAAATAACTTTGCAGATCCTCTCTCTGTTCATTTTATTTGGAAAGTAGGTTGTCACATTGAGCCACTTCTGGACTCCAAAGGGATTGTGCCACTTGACATGACTGAGACCTGGTCACCAGATGCTCTGTCCTTCTGCTTTAACTACTATCCCTTCAAGTGGCTTACTGTTTATTGAAAGTCACCTTCAAATATTTTCTGTATTTACTCTTTAAAGGTATGACTGGTATATTTGGGTATATCTTTATTTGAGCTTATTGATTTTGCAGTTCACTGAACTTCTCGAATATATGAGCCTTTACAAATTCACAAAGTTTACATTTTTTAAGTAGTTTAACACCCACACAGTTACACAGTGTGCCCGGGACTTTATAACATACAGATGATGTGTATTTAGTTTCATTGTCCAATAGACTCCTGAGGAGTTTTAAAACTTATATCTCTTTCTTTTTAACAAAATGTATGCCTCAATCCAAAGGTCACGAAGTCTTCCCTCTAACTTAGGCATTTCTCAGTTGAACCCAACCAATAAGATTTGAATTTTAAATTCCTTGTTTTGATAGTCAAATCATTTTAAATGTATATCCTGGAATGTTAGGATCATGTTAAGAAACACTAGCTCTTATTAGCTTTTGTTTTTAGAGTTCAGATTGTGTCTACATTTGGGGTAAGTATTAAATGTTGAAAAAATTCTCTGTGGTAATATTCTGGTGTGTACTTCCTGTATGGTAGACAGCACAATCTGAAAGCAAGGGAGATTTTATGGCATAGTTTGGTCCTCAAAGATCATGGCGTACTTATTCTTGTTCTGTGCATCGACCAAATTAGTGTGTGTTCAGTGCTGACCCTCAGATCAAAAGGGAGCTCCTCTCCCTTCTATTCCTCCTAGAGATCAGTCTTGTGGGGTGGTGACATTGACTACCTCCTAGTTTCAACTAGAAATACTCTACCAACAGACATACAGAAAGACAGTCACACACACTCAGAGAGAGAGAGAGAGAGAGAGAGAGAAAGAGAGAGAGAGAGAAAGAGGAGAAAGAAATATTTAGAAGGAAAAAGAGACAGAGAGACTGAGACAAAAAGAGACAGAAAGAACTGCTTTGCATGGTGTTTACTAAATTACAAAATTTAATGTGACAATTTTGCCATTAGTAGACTATTTTTTACTTAAAAACTGTTAGATTTAATACCTAAAGGTATTAAACACTTCATGGACCCATGTCCTGAGGAAATAGGAGATCCGAGATTCAAAGTTATTTTTTAGATGATGAGTGCTGAAACCACACACAAAATATTTGTACACACAAAACATTAAGATTGTCTAAAAATATTGTCTTAAATTAGCTACAGAGGAAAGAAAGGGAATTTGATTGGGATTTGTATTTGATTGGGAGGTGGTTGCAGGTAAGAGGTCTTTCCCAGGGAGGGGGAGGTCTCCCACAGTTACGTATTTTTACAAAAATATTATTTATTTATATTTGTTATTTGTTTAGCTTGAGTGAAAGTGTCAGTATGTGCTTCAGGCTGACTGTGAACTTACAATCGTCCTACCTCAGTCTTCTGAGTTCTGTAATTACCAAAATGCATCACCACATATGATTTATCATTTCTTTCTGAAATCACAGAGACATGATACATAATCTTATCCATGTGTGGATTACTGTGAGAAAAGGCATAGTGAGCCTTAAAATCCTCGAACATAAAAATATGAAATCGAACTTTAGTAACACAGAGCAAAGGAAAAAAAGTTCATTGAATAAAACTTAGGAGAAAAGAATTATTTCAAATAATATGGGTCTTTTTCCTACCTTTTTTTTCCTCTTACACAACCATTATTTTGAGTCAGGGCTTTCCACTATCTTGAAATAAAAATGACGTTCAGAGCAATGAATCATCTTTTAGTTGCTTTGAGTTTCTTTCCAGCTTAAGGAGGGATTTTCAGGTTTACTTAGTGAGGCCTTTCATCATAAGCCATAAGGTGAGTGTGTGGGGGCTGAGAGTGAAGAATGAATCTGTGGGTGAATGACAGTTACTATAGCTAGTGTAATAAAGCTCATAAGCTCAGAAGGTATTATTTCTTACTACCTGGCAAGAAACGCACAACACTTTTCTTTTTTAACTTGGCAAACCTAGTGGCCTATGGATAATGTCTTAGTTGCGTAAAAGGAAATGCCCTAAGTTATAAAACTGCAAACCAATTTATCAATCATCTAACAGACATCCTGTGCTGTTTTGAAATGCATGTATTTTCCTAAGTGCATTTTGAGGTAGAGCAACACATTTGTAACAGAAGGAAACAGTTCTTGTTTAGCCTTTTCTTGACGGCATCTTGTTAGACTGTTTTAAAAAACTGTCAGTTGCATGCCTGTTGAAAGTCAACTTGCTTAATGAATTTGTAGGTGTGTATACAGACAAGGAAAAAGAAACAGAGTTTTAAGGGTTGTGTATAGAAGGAAGCATGTAAGGCAATCCTTATGGCTTGCTGTGATGGCAGAGTGGTTACTACTCTGAGTTGTGGTCATGTTTACACTGGTTCAAGTCCAATTCACAGAAAGAAGCATGTGTGTGTTTCATCTTATCCTGAAAGGAAGTGAGACTTTGGACTGATCTACAGGTCAGATAGTTGGAACACTTTCAAGGAAACCAATAGCCATGGAATTTTCTTACTCAATCTGAGAAGGCGGAAGGGAGAGTTTACTCATTTGTTTACTGTTGTTATGTTTCAGATGGAGAACAGAGACAAAAACCAAATTGAATTTGCTTGGTTGTTCATGTGGTTTCCATTTAAAATCATATTTTGTCTGGTAATGAAGAGTATTAAAGCAGAGACAGTATTTTGTTTAGATAAGATTTGTGTGATTTTTACAAGTCTGTTAGATGTGAACAATTGATTTGCGATACAAACCATACATTATTGCCTTGCAGACATTTTCAATTCTTAAAAATCTCACTGCAATAATTTCTTATCCCTGGAGGAATTTGAAAATATTGAATGTCATTTATTTTCTAATTGCAATGGGTGCATTGTAAAGAATTACTAGCTACCTGTTTTCACTTTTGTAAGTGTAGCTTTCAAAAGTAGCCAGAAGTGAAAAGAAAAATAGGTGAGAGTTCTCCAAGTATATAGTCACATGACATCATAACGCTTCTCTATTTTTCTACTTTCATCTCATAAACATAATTGTAGTGAGCCTAAACATCCAAGAGAACATAAAAATCTATTTTGTTAAACCCACAAAACTCCAGTGACAAAGCATTTGATTTATTCCCACTTACTGTTGCCTGTCTTGTCTGAGAGCCTGCAATTCTAACAGAGTAAACTGAATGAGCGACCCAGTATTTACATTGTTTGGGGATCTCATTTTGGATTTCAATAACTATGCACTGTTATCTTTCCAATAGTATCTTAATTACTAGACTCAGAATGGAAAGAGCTTGCTGAGAGAACCCAGAGTATAGACATATCTTGCTTTTGAAAATGTTTGAGCATGGTTGATTGAGGAAAACAATGAAACACACTATCTAAGTTTGCTTTCAATATCTGTAATAAAAACATTCACCAATCATTATGAGTAATGAAGTAGAAATAGTGTGAGAGTCATAGATGGTGCATGACCACAAGAAAACAGGACTTTTCCAAGTAGTTGGGCTGTTACTCAAATGAACATACAGCAATGATAGCTGCAATTGTTAAAAAGACTTTCTCTATTAAAAGAAAGCTTACCATTTTTCATTCAACTAATTAGAAACATATCTTTTTGTGGGTTATGTATGACTTGAGGGTACATACACCTCAGCAACCTCTCAGTTATCTTGGTAAGTAAGCTCAATAAATTCATTGGTTCCCTAATAAAACTTTAATGAAGCATTGGCTTGAAAATAGAACCTTAAAAGAGAATAAGCACTGCTTAGCATCCCCAGGAAAAGAAGTTTCACAACTCAAGGAAAATTTATTTGCTAATGCTATTATGACTCATAATTATTATAAAAAGGAAAATGAGAATGTAAAAGATGTTAAAGGATATGGGAATGGTGATATTTTCCAAAATAGAAAAAAAAATGAAAAAGCCTAAACAAGTGATGAAGGTCTGTTTAGGTTTGTTATATATAAAGGATGAGACAAATATAATATATATATACTCTTAAAATTTCTATGGTCATAGTTTAGTCAACTAGTTTAAGGAACAAAATATAGGTCTAGCCAATGTTTATCTGAGAATATTTGGTTCTTTACATAAACCTTATCTACATAGCACATGATAATTAAAAGTATCCGACTGGTGGAATGAACCTTATTGGATGGTTAACAGCTATACTTTAAGGCCAATACTAATGTGGTCAGAAGGACTTAAAGGACAGTTTTTGACCCTTGGCCTCCAAGGTTATCCAATTCCAGGGGACTATGGAACATCTTTCAAATTGTCCTGCAAATGTTTGAGTCACCTGTCCTTTTGTTCAGGGAGGACATGGAGACCCCATGAGACGGACTTGAAGCAGTGTCCAGTCTACAAAGAAGAGGGTCAACTTAGAGGAAACATCTCATTCATGCTTCCAAGTGAAGCCAGACATGGTCAAGCAGGACCTTTAACTTATCTTCACATAGATGGAACTGGTAAAAGAAAGGAGCCAGGAGCTCCTCCCAAGCCCATGTGACCCCTGAGGAACAAATCATCAGATGACCTTAAATATAAAAATGAATTGATTTGCTCTTGGGGTAAGTCTACAGCGCAGCTCTCCGCGCTGGGACTCCCTAAGCCACATTCACCCTTCCATCCCCCCCCTCGCCGTTCTATACTCCTAGTTTGAGCCCTGCGCCACTCCTAGTCTTGGGGCCGCAGACACCTGGGAAACCAATACTGCTTCCTGACCCTTCTCACCCAGAGCAACCCAGTCCCTTTCTTGGGCTCCAGGAGCACCACTTCTGGTCCTGGCCCTGCCCTCACCTCGCTCTGCTTCCCTGGGCCTGCACCACCGGCTAACTCTCCTAGCCTGCACTACTATCCTCAGGCCTCTTGGGGTAAGTCCATAGCGCAGCTCTCCACGCCGGGACTCCCTAAGC
>NW_008353490.1:1464781-1475704 GCF_000622305.1 Nannospalax galili | reverse complement strand
CTTTTTCAGGGAGGACATGGAGACCCCACGAGATGGACTTGAACCAGTGTACAGTCTACAAAGAGGAGGGTCAACGTAGAGGAAACGTCTCATTCATGCTCCAAGTGAAGCCAAACATGGTCAAGCAGGTCCTTTGACTTATCGTCACGTAAATGGAACTGGTAAAAGAAAGGAGTCAGGAGCTTCTCCCAAGCCCATGTGACCCCTGAGGAACGGATCCTCAAATGACCTTAAGTATAAAAATAAATTGATTCATTTTGGCCAACTGTATGGTCTTAAACACCCAAAAGGAAAGTATAACCAAAGAGTAAAGTCATCAGTATACTTCTTTAAGAGTTCAAGGGATTACACTTCCCAGACATTAGGCTTAAGTCTATATAAAAAGTTATTTAGAAAATTATTTCTCAGTGATAATTTTGTTCCTAACCAGAAAGTGCTGCTCAGATGTATTACTTCAAATCTTGGTCTCCAATACTGTAGTGCCCACCTGTAGCTAAGGGAGGCAACCAGCTATTGTTCTAAAATGATGGATAAATTTGTTTAATCCCCCTAGTTAGAAGCCTTTGAGAGGGAACTGACACTGATTCTAACTACTCCAATAGCTATCAAAATACCGGAAAGCAAATCCTGAATCCATCACTCTTGAGTCCAGCCTTGGAAGACAAAAGAAAAAGGAGGGAGAACCCAACAGAGGGATGATTTTTGAAGCCCTTGTCAAGAAATTCCAAAGGACATTCATATGAACATTTGAAAACTGCCCTCTTCTGACTTTTTTCTAGTTCTCTGACTAGAACTTGTAATGCTAATTACTCTTGCCTTTACTTCTCCTTCACATCTCCTATTCACCTGTTAAGGACTTTCTTTTCCCCTTAGATATAAGAGATATGCAATTTGGGAGTCTTTTAGATAGGCCTACTGAAGAGGTACTTCAATTGTCTCACCCTGCATCCCTGTTCAGCATGGAAGAAGCCAGAGCAGTCTGCGTCCCTAGTCCCTAATGGCAATTTGGGTAACTTCTTCAGAGGATGGTGTGATAAGAATAGGAGGTAGGAATTGGCTAGGTAGTTAGGGTAAAAAGACCCCAAAGACAAGTAGCCAATTTCTTGGCTAAAAAAAAAAATGTCCTTGGGCCTGTTAGCAATATACTCTGTCCCAAAGGCCAAGAACATCAAAAGTATTTGAGAGCTTGTATCTAATCTTTAAAAGATTTTAGAGTTACCTCTTCAGAGGGGGGAATGTTAGAGTAGGAAAGAAAGAAAGAAAGAAAGAAAGCACGCACGCACACAGAGTTGTCAGGAAAAAGTGATGGGGAGATGTGGGAGGTGTTGGAAGGGAGAGAATGGGCATGGATTTGATCAAAACACCTTGTATGGATGTATGAAATTCTCAATAAAGTTTTTGTAAAAGTTAAAAAAAAATTCACCAAAACCAACTTATGAAGGAAAGGCTTTATTTGGCTTACAGCACAGTTCCTCATCAAGGGTTAGGAAGCCAAATTAGAAATTCAGGCCAGGAAACTGGAGGTAGGAGTTAAAGCACATACCATAGAAGAGTGCTGCTTACTGCCTTGCTCCCCTAGCCAGTGCTCATCTTGCTTTCTTATACAATACAGAACCGTCTGCACAGGGGTGGCACCACCCACAGTGGTCTGGGCCCTCCCGCATCACTTAACCGTCAAGAAAATTCTCCACATATGTGGCCACAAACCAATCCAATGGACATAATTCCTCAGTTGTGGATCCCTCAGTCCAGGTGTGTCAAACTGACAACTAAAGGTATCCAGCACAAATATTTGAAGATTCTAAGCTAGCATCAATTTATGAGGGAGAACATGCACTGTTTATCTTTCTGAGTATTTGTTAACTCACTCAGGATGATGTTTCCAGTTTCATCCATTTAACTGTGGATTTCATGACTTTGCTTTCTTCAACAACTGAATAGAATTCTATTGTGTACATGTATCACAATTTAGTAATGTATTTATCAATTGATGGACATCTAGGTTGTTTAAAATCCTATTTTGAACAGAGTGATAATGTACATGAATGAGCAGGAAAGATATACTGTAATAGGGTATAGTAGTAGATATGGAGTCCTTTGAATATATGCCCAAAGAACTGAATGGAAAGATCGTGTGAAGGATCTATTTCTAGCTTTTTGAAGAATCTGAACACTGAACACAGATTTCTATAGTGACTGAACCATTTTGCACTCCTGCAATGCTCAGCAATGAATATGTTTTCCCATTTCCCTGTATTCTGACCACAATTTGTCATTATTTGATGTTTGGATATTAGCCATTATGACTGAGGTAAGATGAAATGTCAAAGTAGTTTTCATTGTAAAGCTATTTTACTTTAAAATCTTATTTCTCAGTCATTTGCATTCCATCTTTTGAGGACTCTTCTTTGTTTAGCTCCTTTCCCCAATTTTTAATTGAATTTTCTGGGGTTTTTATTATGTTCAGGTTTTTAAATTATTTGTATGTTCTAGATACTAACCCTCTGTCAGATATACAGATATTTAAGGATTTTTTCCCAATCTGTAAGTTGCAACTTCACTCAGATGGTAGCCTTGTTTTTGGTACTTTTTACCTTCCTGTGGCTCCATCTGTCAAATGCTGTTCTTAATGTCTGTGCTGCTGGGGTACTGTTCGGAAAGACCATTCCTGTATTTATAATTTGTAGTGTATTACCTACTTTCTCCTCTGTTAGAATGAGTTCCTTTGTTAGAAATTAATAAGGGGCCATAAGGGAAGGAATGTTTCAATGGAGGTGACATAGAATGTAGCAATTGAAGAGGAGAAATGGGAACAAAGAATAATAAGGGTTAAATCCGGTGGGATATGGAATCACAGAGCAGAGAAGGGAGAATGGGGAGGGACAAATAACATTAAATTCCTATTGAAAGTCATATGGAAACCTACTACTGTAGAAGCTTCTTAATATTCACATATAATAAGAAAAAGTCTAAACAGAATTAACCTGATACCACAGGCTAGCAACTTAAAAGCCCAGTGATCAGAGTGGACCCCATTTTAGGCGTTGTTGCTTAAGGGAGTTCATATAGACCATCAAACAATACTGGCTATTGTCATTGTTCTTGGTTATTCTCAGAAACCTGACAGCAAGACCTTATTGCTGAACATACTATCTATTACTTTTGTCATAGAATGAAAAAGGTGGAGCTAAACTGACACTGACTTTGAACCTTTTACCCCCTCTACTGGATCACTTCTGTAGTGTTGGAAAATGGTCTGTATGCTTTAGGAAAAGTAATTATCAGCCATACTCAGCTGTGAACCCTATGAGCTATAACAACAACTGACCTGGCAAGCTATGCCTATCGGTGTGATAGGGACCCAAATGCCATGGGAATAACCAACCACCATCTGCTTGAACTTAAGGCCCACTCACAAGATGGAACCCATACCTAGAACTCATTTATGTAGACCAGACTGCCTTCCAACTCATAGAGATCTACCTGCCTCTCTCTCCCAGGTGCTAGGAAAGGCATGCACCACCTCACTCAGCAGTTGTTTGTTTGTCTGTTTGTTTGTTTAATACCTATAACTCTTATCAGGGTCAGGACTCTAGCTAGATAGTTCATAGGCAGTAAGGGAGTATATACTACTATTATCTTCTAAAGGGGCATGATAGTCAGCCTGCTTCTAGTAAATTACTGTTAAACCCATAGGTTGACACATATCTTAATTCTCACCACAGAAGCTTCTTCTTAAAGCAAATTTTGATTAACTCAGTGACCCACAACTGGTCAATGTGTAGACAGGAAGAGACTGAAGAGTTCTCAGCCCTAATTGGGACATCTGTATCAAACTCTCTTCTCCCAAGGCTCAGGGATCATTGTGGAGAAGGGCAGATAGACTGTAATGCCAGAGGTGGTGAATAACTAGGAGGAAACAGTGTTTCCGAGACAGCAGTGCGGTTGCACATATGAACTCGAAGTAACTGTGGCATCATGCATAAGACTATACAAGCTCAGGCAGAATCTATTCCAGCATATAAGAGGGTGAGGTAGGGAAGAACACCAAGTCCTAACTGAGGATCTATTGGCAATTGATAGCTGGTGGAGTGGAAGTCAGTTTTTTTTTAGGTGTGATATGAAATAGGTTGATTAGGTTCCAAGGGATGGACCTAGACCCAAGAGCATTTGAGGAACACCAAAAAGACTCAAGAGACCTTTGAAACTATTCTTTGAGCAAAATAGTAAGTCATTAATACTATACATATTTAGCTGAAGAATAATATTAGGCTCTCCCCCATGGCCTGTGATATCGTATGAAGTGGATCTTAAATTCAATTAGAAATTGGTTGGTTTCTCACATGGTATTTGTGACACTGTTGTACCAGTGGCATACCCTGCCAGGCCAGTTGTTGTAGCTTGTAGGATTTACAGATGGGAAAGGTTGATAACTAATTTTCTCTTCAGGTACTATGCATAGCACTTTCCAACATTAAGAAAGTTAGCCAGTATAGATAAAAATTCGAAGTCAGTGTCAACTTGATTTCTCATTGTTCTACAACTAATGCATGTGTTATCTTCAGCAACAGGGTCTTACTCATAAAGTTCTAGTGGGTAGCAATTTAGCAGGGACAATGACCAGTAATGTTTGAAGGTCTATGTTGTCCTTGGGCAACAGTTTCAAATGAAGGAGGCCATTCCTAGCATTTGGGCTTTTACCTTGGTAGCATAAATATCTAATAGAAGCAATGTCCCCATGTTATAAATAATTCCTTTTACTCTCTCTCTCTCTCTCTCTCTCTCTCTCTCTCTCTGTCTTTTTGAGACAGGGTCTCCCTGTAGCCCCAGCTGTCCTGGAACTCACTATGTAGACCAGGCTTACCAGTATATACAGATACATTAAGAAGCTTCTATAGTGGTAGGTTGCCATATGGCTTTTCTGAAGGGTCTTTGGTGTTACTTATTCCTCTCCATACACCGTCCCCTGCCCTCCCTTTTCCCACCACTTTTAATCCTTCCTACTCTATTATTCATTTTCCCCTTCATATTTCTAGATTCTATCTCCCCTCACATGAAGCACCCACTCATAATTGTTTATTAATTTCCTGACCTATCTAAATTTTCTAATTGAAATATGCATTTTTTAAGATTTCAATGTCTTTAACAGTAGTTTAGTATTTTATTTATTAAATTTTCAATTTTTATTGAGTTTTTGTATATTTCAAATAACAGTTCTTAATCAAATTTAAACCTCCTTCCCTTTTCATGCCCTCCCACCCCCCCATCATACCTCATGCATTCCTCCATCCATGTTAAGTCTTATCAAGTCAAGCATTTGTACCTAGATGTCATTTAGTGCAAATTCATCCACTGGAGTCTAATGAGCCTATCTAGAGATCTTTGGTAGGGTCTACTCTCCATCACCCAGTAGTAATCAATCTCCAATATTTCCCAGACTAGGGTCAACCTGCCACCCATTTCCCTCACTCCACTCTGGGCCCTTGTCTGATTGAGTTGACATGGGACCTGTGCTCCATACCACCAGTGCCACAAATGCACATGTGCAAGCCTCCAGTGGCCTGAGAGTCTTAGTTTCCCTATGTTTGTGGACGAACTATGCTTCTTACAAACTTTCCAACTCCTCTTCCCCTATGAGCCATGGGTGGGAGAGGTTTGATATAGGAATTCTCTCCAGGGGCACACACTCTTCAGATCGAGAAAGTCAAACTAATTTAATAGTGAGACTCTTGATATGTTGATGAGGCTCTAGTTGATGAACCCACACCTAAGGCCATTTAAAACACACTTTTGACTCTACAGGCATATATATATACATATATATATATATATACATATATGTGTGTGTGTGTTAGAATACATGAAATTGAGCAGAGTGTTGTAAGCTAGGGTGCAAATAGGGAAGAAGAACAACTTTCAACTCAAGTACTGCACAATGCAAACATGAGGACCAATCAAGTTTATATCTGTAATCTCAGTGTTCATCATGGAGGCAGAGATAACAGGACCCTCTGGCTCACTGGCCATTCTAGCCAAAACGTTACCTTCAGTTTCCTGGAGAGACTGTCTCAAAACATAATGTGAAGAAATGATTCAAGAAGACACCATCACACAATGTCAACCTCACTCTGAGCACATTTTCATACATATACACACCCACATACAAACACACAATATTGTACAATTTTTCCAATAGAGAGTTAAATCAGATCCCTCCCACTGGTACTTGACTCCCCTGCTCTTATTGGACCAGGTCCATTCTCCTTTCTCCAGGGCTCATATCTACTCTGCTTAGTTTTCCCAAAGTTCTCCACATCCCCAATGTGGGCTTAGGCCCCCTCCTGCTACTCCTCCCTCAGACTTCTGGACTAGTGTGATGGAGACTATTATAGTTCCACAATGGTCAGAATAAGTATCTGTGAGATGCCTGGACCTAAGTGATACATCTACAATGCAGCCTCTCTACCTAAGGCTTAGGGAACATATCAGAACATGAGGCAAAGAGAATATAAATGCCTTTCTCAACTCTTACCAGCAAAACTTGCTCATGCAAAAGATGGTGATTAACACAGAAAGCCACAAGAGGCTCAATTGTAGAGAATAAGAGACTGCAGAGTGTGTATCCCTGGATAGGACTTCTATATTAAGTTCTGCCACCTAGGGCTCAGGAATCATTGCTGAAGAGAGGATGGAAAGGGTTAAGAGCCAGGGGTGGTGGATGACCATAATGAATGTTTTCCAGGGAGCTGAGAACTTACAGCAATGGTGACAGCATGCGCAAGACCCATGCAAAAACAAACCAGACAAATACCCAGCATGGAAGTGTGGAAATGAATAAGACACCCCAACCATAGCTGAGGAGTTATTGGCAGCTGATCACTCCTGGGGGAGGGGGGAGAATTAGTCTTCTATAATGGAGTCATGCTAGATAAGTACATGGACTCATACCAAGGGACAGGTGGGGGATACAAACTTGACTCGATAGGTCTTAATATATAGAGAGCAGAATACATGAAATCAGAAAAAAAAGGTGACGGGAGATATGGGAGGTGTTGGAGGGGAGGGAGTGGGTGTAGATTTGATCAAAACACCTGATCTTCATATATGAAATTCTCAATAAAGTTTTTTAAAAGTTAAAAGAAGACTCATCTAGAAATATCTATGCAAGTTGTGAGAACAAGAACCAGTCCAAACCACTAGGTTCAATTTAAAGAGCAATAAATGCTTTTTTTGAATATTGAAAAAATAGAATAGAGAAGTAACATACCTTAACTAGTGTGCAGCTATATGTTTAAGCCCATTTGTTTATACAAAGAAGACTATAATACTTAACATACTTAAAAATATAGCTGCACACTAGTTAAAGTATGTTACTTCTCTATTTTTAAAGCGTTCAGAAACCAGTCTATTTCATAGGTTCCTTGACTTACGAAATTAAGCTTTTGATCTCTGTGAAGGATAAATCATGGGTGAGGCAAATCAAATCACATGCAACTTTAAAGACTTTGAAGCAAGCTTCCCAGATTCTTCAAACACTCAGTGTTTCAAGAGCAAATCCTCTCATCTATTCAATTTTTCCTAATGCATTTATTCAACCTGTGCTGTTTAAGAAGCCAATGGTCAAAGTGCTCTGACTAAGGACTGAGAAAAGGAAATGAAAAATTCAAAGCCTGCCCTCCTACAGATAGCAATCTAGGCAAGATGATAGAAAAAAAGCACAAAAGTAACTGTAAGATAGATTGTGATGTATGACACAGGGAGGTCGAAGTGATAAGAGAATTCAGAGACATGAACAGCTGCCTGTAACTTGCACATTCATGAAGGGAGCTGCACTCAGACCAGGCTTCAGTCTGTGGAGTATTGATCAGCTGCGCCAGGAAGGCACACTGTCTAGGACAGAGGCAGTCTAAATAAAGGTGGCAGGCATGCTTATATCCGTCTCCTTTTTCCTTTTGTAGCAATGCTAGTATGTCAAAAATTCGATTTCCTACTTCTTCACCAACTTGGCTTATATCTCCCATTTGTTTTCATATTTTTGTCAATGCTAAGTTCATTTTATTGTACATTTAAGAGAATATACCAAAATTGAGCTTGCTACTACTTGTAACAGTTAACAAAGCTCTTAAGAATGTTTTCTTTCAAATATCTAGGTTTGATTTTTTACAACTATCAAAGAAAATTTCATGTTAAATGTATATCTAATTACTACACAAGAATTTGTTTTCATAAACCTGAACTCAAAATATAATTTTAAATGTTTCACATTTCAATGTTTGAGGTCTTAATGGCATTGATAGGTTCTTTAGAATATAGAAAAAAAATTTAAATAAATGAATAGAAGTATAAAATCATTGCTAATCATCCTCTGGATTTATTTACTGCCCCAAATTTTGTGTTTAGGTATGCACATCCTATTGTCATAAAGTATTCACAGGACAACCTGCCATTTTTGGCCTTATCTACAAGCAGATTTCAGGGAACCCAATTTTCCACATGCTGAGGGAATTAGTTGAATAAGCAGGACAACTTCCTCTGTCCAAGTGTATGTAAGTTGTGGCATTAATATGAAAGTATCATATTATTTCACTGATGTGGAATATAAAAGGTAGATCTTATAAAAGTTAAGAGTAGAATAGATGCAATGACAGGATATAGAGAGTAAAGGAGAGGGAAGGATAGGGATGGTTGGCCAGTGCATGTGAGCATCAATTAGGAGTTGGAGGTTCTAACATGTTATTGAAGGCTACATGTTTAAAGACACAATTAATATTTTATATCTCTAATGGTTAAATGAAAGTATTTTGAGTTTTCATCATAAAAAATGACAAATGTTGAAGAGATAAAAGTTTTCAACCTGATTTTCAGCTACACAGTTCATAGATCTATGAAAATCCTACATAGCCCTCTATGAGCTCACATGTTTTCACATTTCCATTAAAATAAATTTAAATTCATACCAGAATTTGAAAAATAATATTAAAACTGAAAGAGCAGAAGAAAAACAAGAAGACTCTATATTTCACAGTTTTCTGGTTTGAAGGTCATTTATATGTTCATAAACTGAAAGGCTTTAATTATTTTTAGCATATCCTATAGGGATACCCACTGATGACTGTTAAATCTCATATCCATCAAACTACGAAGATCATCTAGGAAGCCTAGCTTGCTCTCTTGAAGAATATGACTGTGAAAACTCCACACAACCCAGCCTACTCTCATGGATAACATGAGAGTGAAGTCTACACACCGCCCAATGACATGAGTATGAAGTGCCCATGCAGCCAAGCCTTCTTTCATGAGCAGCACACACACACACACACACACACACACACACACACACACACACACAAACACCCAGAAGCAAAACTCTCACAAAGTCCTAAAAGACCTTATCAAGTTCTTTGGTAATTTCCTTTAAGCAGTGTTTCATAAGAACTGTTCTACCTCTTTATCAATACTTATATTTATCTATACACTGCAGTATAGTAAAGTTTGCTTAAAAGGCTGTACAGAATTTGCAGTGTCCTGCTAAAATGTTGTGAGTCCTTCAGGATTTTATATTAGTATTTCAAACATTGTTTATACATTTTTCTAGCTATATTGTGTCATAGCTCAAGTGTACCTTAATAATTTGTACAGAATTATGTTTTTGAACATGAACTATGACTACTTTTGATGTGATAGGACATTTGATAATATTTTATATACATCATTTAATTTATGGGTTATATTTTATTCATTTAATACATTCAATAAATTGTTAATGATATTTATAAAATTATTGCCTTGTATGGTGGCACATGACTATAATTTCAGCATTCAGAAGTTAAAGCCACCCATTCCTAGACTGAGTTGTCTAGGAAAACTGTTCCAGAAAAGAAAAGAAAAGAAAAAAGAAAAGAAAATCACCTAGACTGTCCCAGAAAGTATAATAGAGGAAATTAAATAGTAAGAAATTGAATTACAGCCACTGGGAAATATTGCCCATCAATGCATCAGTTTAACTTGAATTTACAGTTTGGGTTTTATTTTTAAAACATTTGTGTTCATTCTCTAAGAACATCGTACAATGTATTTTGATCATATTCAGGCCCCTTCTGCCATCTTCTCTCACCACCCCCCCACTTCTCTTTCCCCTTCACTTCAGGCCCGCTTATCATTTTTTAAGACCTATCAAATTTAATTTGTGTTCCCCACATGCTCTGGGGGTGGATCCAACACCAGAAACTTGGTCAACCTACCTGTATGACACCCTTAAAGTCAACAAACCTTCCTCTCCCAGCACCTACCACTTAGCAATACATTTTCAGCAAGCACTTGGGCTTCTTGTCCACCTCCCACACCCATGCTGGGTTTTTGTCTGGCTGGGCCTTATGCAGGTCTTGAGCTTGTTGTCACACCAATGTGAGTTCCTATGTGTCGTTACCTTCTAGGGTCTGGAAAACACTGCCTACTTACATTCATCTGCCACCTCAGCTTGTTACAAAAGTCCCACACCCTTATCTGCAATGATTCCTGAACCTTGGCAGTTGAGTATATGATATAGGTATTTTATTCATTTTTATTATTAATTTTTTAAATTTGCATACACAGTAATGAGCTTTGTTACAATATTTTGACTCTCTCTCTCTCTCTCTCTCTCTCTCTCTCTCTCTCTCTCTCCTCTCAATATATATCATTGTTCTTATTCATTTCCTTTCTGAACTGCTACATCCCATCCTCCCTGCCCTACTTTTGCTGTCACCCTGTATGATTCTGGGGCCAATGTCCTCCCTTTTTTCTACCTTTCCTCTCTTAAGGTCAAACTGTCCCTTTTCATGGTCCTCTTCCTAGTTTCATGACCAACAAATGGATATTTACTTTAATAATCTAAACAATTTTTAATTAATGAACAGGTATTTCAAGATTACATTTTAGTGTTTT
>NW_008353490.1:1456968-1464624 GCF_000622305.1 Nannospalax galili | reverse complement strand
TTTTTTAACAGCTTTATGAGCATTCCATCACTGCTCAGAAAACAATGACACAAAGACAAAAATGATTTAAAGTTTTTAAAATGATAATGTATTGTATATTATAGCTTTTTTTAACAGCTTTATGAGCATTCCATCACTGCTCAGAAAACAATGACACAAAGACAAAAATGATTTAAAGTTTTTAAAATGATAATGTATTGTATATTATAGCTAGTAACTTGCTTATATCAGAGATATTTGAAGCTAGGTGGAATATTTTGACCTTTGTAGTCCTAGTGTTCAGAAATGATGGGAAAACTTCATAACACATTATTGTTCAAAATTATATAAACTAATGAATTAAAAACAAATATTAGTGAATGACCCTGGACCCATGCACATACTGAGAGCAGCAACTGATGTCAGAATTAATCAGAGACCATAAGGACCCAATATGGTGGCATAATCCCTTTAATTCCAGCACTTGGGATGCACATACAGGTGGGTCTCTATGAGAGAGAGGCCAGCCTGGACTGCATAGTGAGCTCTACAGGGAGACCCTATCTCAAAAAGAAATGGGGTGGGGGGCTGGAGAGTTGGCTCAGTGGTTAAGAGCATTGGCTGATCTTGCAGAGGACCTGGGTTCGATTCCCAGCACCCACATGATGGCTAACAACCTTTTGTAACTCCAGTTGCAGGGGAATTCGATACTTACTCTCTTCTGACCTCCAAGGAAATTGCATGGCACAGGTGAATTTGCATACATGAAAACAATACACTCATATACATAAAATAATAAATATTTTAAAATGAAAGAAACAAAGCAAACAAACAAAAAAGGGACAGTAAAGTTGGGAGGGCAAAATAGTGGGAAGGGCCTGAGTGGAGTTTAGGGGAGAAAACTTGGAATGGATTTGATCAAAACACATGATATACATTTGTGAATTTCTTAAAGAGTAAATAAAAATATATTTAAAACTAATCATGTAGGGGCTGGAGAGATGGCTCAGCGGTTAAGAACAGTGGTTGTTCTTGCAGAAGACTGGGTTCAAATCCTAGCACTCACATGGCAGTTAACAACTGTTGGTAACTCTAGTTCCCGGGGCTCTGACAGCCTCTTCTAGCCTCCGTGTGCATTGGACAACATGGGTGTACTTACGTACATGCAGGCAATACACACATACACTAAAAGAAAAATAATAAATAAAATATTTAAACAATAAATAAATAACCATGTAGTAAAATACTGGTTAGTTCATTGATCATCTTACCACATATCCTGAATTGCTGTTGTTAAAAATATAATCACAGGCATATGAATGAAAACTAAAGTTGCTATGTGTTACTTAAAGGGAAATATTTATATACTAAATATAAATATAAATAGTATCTAAATATACTATTTTTAAAAATTTTTTTTACTCAGAATCTGTTCTTCAAAAATGCAAGCAAATGTATATACAAATATCTACAGCTTTGAATTAGAAGCCATACAAAAGAGAAACTATGAGTCACTTCAAAGCTTGCTTTAGCTCTGTCGAATTTGCCATGTCTGAACATTAATCTTCAACCTTGTATTATATCTTATTAGGTGATTAACACTGGAACAATGTCTATGTATCACAAAGCTCAACTCAATTGCCTGCATATTGTAGTTAATTCTTGTCTGCATTTAAAATAAATGTAATTTGATGCTACCCTGCTATATTAGAAATATTGTTGAGCTACAGAGATAACACAGAATTTAAGAGTGACTGATACACAGGAAATCTGTAGGACCCACTGTAAAAGCTGAGTGTGGTCTCAAACTCCTGTGACGGTGACAGCAGCATCACTGGCCTAGCTCCAGTTTCAGTGAGAGACTCTCTCTCAAGAGAGTAAGCAGAGAATGTGAGAGCAGGGCACCCAACATCATCTTTTGAACTCTTCACACTGTGTTCATAAATCCACACATCCATTCACCACAAAAATATATATGTACACATTCAAACACAGAGGGAATCATCTGTATTTCATAACTTGTCTGTTGTGCTCTGATTAAAGCATCTATAAAAATTAAATATTATTACCCTAATGCTGCATGTTTCTCTTTTTCTCCTTTATATCTACATATGGATACTTATAAAAGGGAACTATTACCTACCTGCAGTGAGAATGTATTAACATATATTAACATTGGTCTGAAACTTTGGCTGAAAACCTGCTCTAAACACCAGGCCGACAACTACAGGCATAATAATTTCTTTACTCTTACAGTCAGTACTTCTTTTACTCATTATATTCTGTTTAGCTGTCCAAGAATTAATCACCAATTTGTTGGTTTTATCATTACTGATACCCCAATTTAAGCATAATATTCCTCCCAACTGCATTGCATCTCTGAACTCAATTTAAAGTTTTATTTCATTCAGTAATGGAAGAGAGATGAGATACTGAGGCAGAGGATAGCGACAAATGAATCACACATGTCTATGTTGTGAATATATTCTATTTTAACTATACAGTAGGGCAGAGAAACAGGAGTCTCACTATGAATACCTTAGAGTAGCAGAGCAGGTTTTCCCAACCTCAGCATTATCCTAACTTTTTTTTTTTTTTTTTTTTTTTTTGCTCTTTTCGAGACAGGGTCTCCCTGTAGCCCCAGTAGCAGGATACCCCTAGTCCCAGCCCACCTAGAAGTCACTATGTGGACCAGGCTGGCCTCAGTCTCAGAGATCCACCTGCTCCACCACTCCCTGCATGAGTAGTATTGGATTGTGGGTCTGGTGATTATTCTAGGGTTTTGGCATCATCCCTAGCTGCCACTCACAAAATATAACCTACCAGTTGTTACAACCAAGATGTCACCACAGTGTTTCCTGGGAATAAAATCTTGTCCAGCTAAGAACCACCTGTCTTGAAAAATTGGGTAATTATATACCTCGTTGTTTCTTGTTTGACATACAAGGTTAACATTCTTGCTTGAAGAACTATTTGCTAACTGATTTTATTACAACACTGAAATTTTTTTAAAAAATTGGCTTGCTTTTATGGATCTGTGATGAATATTAATGTATTTTAATCAAAGGTGTCATTTTAAAATTTCCTATAAAGAGTGAAAACAATATAAAGCATAGAAACAATACATTTTCTATCATTTCACTATTTCTTGTTGCTTTTGTCATTTTAAAATTATAACTCAAATAATAACCCAACTCAATAAAAAGTTTGTCTATTCAACTTGAAGCCATTAAATTATTCATATTATCTAATTAATTTGTTAATATATTATATGATTTGATTTTGCACACTTCCTTGCATCTGCTTGAAAAGCATAAATTTAAAAAAATCACTTTTTTTAACAAGTTTAAAAAATTAGCCATTTTAATTGGAAATGGGGATATTAAAGCATAAATTATGAAAATTTTATTAAAGGGAAAAGCCTGTTGGTTATTTAAGTGAATAAATGTAACTCATTTGGCATTGGTTATGTGGTTTTATCTGTGACATCAACAAGCCTGTTTAAAATTTCATATTCTAGAGCAGAGAAGACTCCAAGAGTTCTAATTCAAAGCATCAATCACTGAAAATGAACATAACCTAATGTCAGTGCAGAATCAGGCCATCAATTTATTGCTTTGTAAAAGCAATCAGCAAGCTATCAAGCAATAAAGTGTATGAGATAAGTGCTTCTTTTGAGAAAGTGCTGCCATTGACAATGATATACTGAGGGGGAATAGCAACTCTCTGCCAGAGCATTTTGCCTATTACTTGTTAAAAGCTCTGCATTGTGCAACAGATGTGAAATATGTTTCTTATTATTATAGACCAATCTAGTTTGTTTAATAGCTTTGTATGCCACTTAGACTTGCTGTCTTATTTAATGAGACTGTATTTGAACTCTTTTGTTTTCTCAGAGACTTTATGTAGAGAAGTGCAACTATGAACTGCTTTTCACTCAATTTCCCCCAGACAGAGAAGTAACTCACTAGCATCTTTACAATGTTTTGTTACAGAGAGATGAAGGTGCCTGGAACAAAATGTGATACTATTAAAATAGTGTCACTTCTGACTAAAAGCCCAAATATTTTACCTTATGTTAACAAGAGGTGATTGGTTCTTCATAGCCATCTAACGGTCGGTTGGGTGCTGGGCTTCAAGACTGCTTGTGATGCTCGAGGGGAGCTGCGCAGGAAGCATGGTGGAAAAGCCTATGAGGTATGCTCTCCTGGTATGTTGTGCAGAAGGTGGAATTCACTTGAAAGTGTGCCTATGATCCACACCTTCAGTTTACAGGTGGTTTTACAATATTTTTTTATATGCTATGTTTTTTTTTTAAATTATTTCTTTATTGTTTTTAGTCTATGTGTATGAGTGTATTGCCTGAATGTATGTGAGCTCACACATGTCATGCAGTGTCAAGGAGGTTGGAAGAGGCCTTCTGATTCCCCTTGAACTGGAGTTAAGGACGGTTCGTAGCCACCCTGTGGGTGCTGGGAATGGAACCTGGGTCCTCTGCAAGAGTAGTCAGTGCTCTTGAAACTGCTGAGGCATCTCTCCAGCCACACATTATGTTTTTTTTTGACTGGAGAATAAGGAACTAAGGAAATATTTAGCTGGTGAATGTTGAGCATCAGATAATTTTTGCTGTTTCTTTTGTTAATATTTTTATTTATTCATTGATAATTTCATACAAATATGCAATGTATTTCTATCATATTCATCCCCATATCCCCCTTCCAGTTCCTCATCGACCCTCCTCTACTTCTTCCTCCCAACTTCATGTCCTCTTTTTAAATAACTCAATGGGCCCAATTGCTGTCATTATTAAAGGAAACAACTATCTTTAAAATATCGAAGTTTTGGGGCTAGAGCAATTTTTAAAGAAATTGATGTTTCTTTCTATTAATACATCACTTTGATACCAAATACCTTCAATCATGAATATGACTAATTGCTTCTGTATTTTTAAATAAAATTTTAAAGTTTTCATTAATGCCCACAGAATAATAGCTTAAAGTTCCTAAGGCTTTTTTCTTAAACAGAAAAGCTTAAAGTATACATTCATAATCATGTATCACATATTAGGAGATTCATTTCAAGTGGACACAATTTGTGTTTTGAGTTAGTTATAACATAAGTTGATATAATAATTATCACTATTGTTATTGTTTTGGTGTTTTCTTCAACTCCTTCAAAACTAAACGCTTAAAAGACTTAAAACTCAATGAGAACAAAGCATTTTTGTACATCATGGATTCACATTAAAATGAGATCGATATGTACAGTCTTCAATTTTATTTAGTGGTGTGATTCTGTATATGTTGACCAGGTTACAGAGGATGAACCCACACTCAGGATCATTTGAGAACACAAATTGGACTCAATAGGCCTTAAAAAATAATAACAGAGGATATTAAGTGAGTGTAGAGAGAAAACTAGGAGTGGACATGAATATGATGAAGATGTGTTGTATGAAATTCTCAAAGAATTAATAAAAGTATTCAAATATCATACTTAGAAACATTTTTTGGAAATAATTGTTTCTCCTAAATTAGATCGCACGCTTTGTACTAACCAAAGTTTAATCCACACTGTAAGAAAGGAAATATATCCCAGACCTTTAATTCAAGTATCTTCCTTATGGAAAATAAAGAAGTGTGCTGTAACTACGTTAATGTGTTTGTGTATTTTCACTGTATTTTTGTACACATGTTTAGAGGTCAATGTCAGGCATCTTCCTTACTCTCTACCTTATTTTTTGAGATAGGGTACTCTTACTGAACCCAGAGCTTACTGATTCAGCTAGTCTCTATGACCAGTGAACTCCACTGTTCTGCCTGTTTTGCCTCCCCAGTGCTAAGATTGCATGTGTATGCCACCTGGGCTGGAGAAATGATTCAATGGTTAAAAGACCTGACTGCTCATTCAAAGGATGCTGGCAAATTCCTAGTACTCAAGTAGTGAATAACAACCATCTGAAACTCCAGTTCCAGGGGGCCAGATACTATCTGGCCTCCATGGGCATTGGACACATATGGTTGGACCTACATCTATGCAAGCAAAACATGCATACACATACAAAAAAAATGTAAAACTCCAAAAAAAAAAAGAAAAAAAAACAATTGCAAGTCACCATGCCTGGCATTTATATGTGGGCTTTAAGTGTCAAATTCAGGTCCCCATGCTTGTGTCACTTCTCCAAACCAGAATGGAAAACATTTGAAAAAAAGCAAGTAGAGTACTCAATATATTAGTCAAAATCAGACACATGATGCTGATATAACAGACATTTCCAAAACAGCAGTTGAATTAAGTAGGTATGTTTTCTGTGTAAATGCCAATATTCACACATATAATTGATTGATTCAAAATTAATACTTTTGAAAACTCAATAATGAGTCAAAAGGGTTATCCTTGAATGACTTTCAAAAACAGCACAAGAAACTTGTGCCCAATAGATAGGAAATAGATGTTCTTCACAGAAAATCAGGAAAACGTTATACATGTCCAAAAACATATTTCTATTCCATATTCTATGCCAATAGGATTATTGGAAAAACTGTAAGCAAGGGATGATAACAAAATAAAACATGTACATCTATGGGCTGAAGAAATGGCTCAGTGATTCAAAGCACTTGCTTCTGTTCCAGAGGACCAGAATTCAGTTCCTAGCAATTACATAGGGTGACTCATCACTGCCTGGAGCTCTGGCTCCAAAAAATTGGATGCCTTCTACTGGCCTTGCTGGGACCCGTACACATGTGTACATAAATACACAAGGATACACACAGAGACCCACACATACACATGAATAAAATTTAAAGGCCCTAATGAAAAACCTACTTTTGCCACACCCCTAGACCAATGTAATATCTTATTCTATTCCAGATATGACTCATCCTCATATTTACAGTCAAGAGTACCTTTCACCCATTATCAAACAGGCATCTTTTCACGATAGATGAAGACTATTACAGAGTTCCAGAACTGTCCAAACACAAGGAATACGTGTCTGAGAGATGCTTAACCCTAAGTGACACATCTTCTATGCAACCTCCACACATAGAATGACTGTGTCTTTCACCATTTACCCAAGAAAGTTTCCTTATACAGCAGATGGTAATTAACACAGAAACTCTCAATTGACCAATGTGGGAAGAACAAGAAGCCTTCAGAATGCTTTCCCTGAATAAGACACCTATTTCAAACCGCTGACTCCCAAGGCTCAGAGATCATTGTGGAAGAGAAGATGGAAAGACAGTGAGAGTCAGAGGGTGTCGATGACCACAGGGAAAAGCTTCTGGGCAGCTGGTCAGTTACTCAAATGACCTCACAGGAATGGTGACACCATATCCAAGTCCCATGCAAGCTCAAACCAGGAAAAGTTCCAGCATAGACATGAGGATGTGGATAAGAAGCTCAAACCCCACTTAAGGACATTGTGACAGCAAATGGTTTCTGGGAGGAGCAGAGACATTCTCTTTTAATGATGGAACATTTGGCTGACCTAGTGTATGGACCCACATTGAAGAACATTTAAGAACACAAATCAGGCTCTATAAGGAGTATTACATAAGTGAGAGTACATTAAATTGGATGGGGGCAGTGAAGAGAGGTGTGGAGAGAGAAGGAGATCTAAATATTATTAAGCTATATTGAATAAAACCTCAAAAATTAATATAAAATATATTTAAA
>NW_008353490.1:1425569-1456928 GCF_000622305.1 Nannospalax galili | reverse complement strand
ATAAAATATATTTAAATTTAAAAAACTAATTGTACATTAAAGTCGACAAAAATATTTATATTCACTGACAACCCATTTTTATAAGTAATTGTGACACACTACTGTTGCTACAATAAATTTGACAACATTTCTGTCAATATAGCATAATTATATTTCTCAGCAGCATTAGCATGATGTGATATTTCCATACATATATACATAGTCATGGTGAATTTGTCTATCACCTCTAATATTTATCACTTATTTTGGTGAAAAAAATATTTTATGTAGTTTCTTGAAATACAGAGTACATAATTATCTATAGTTATCATACTGTGTAATGAATAGCACAGCATAAATTATTCCAACATAGATAATTATATTTATTATTTATTTATTTATTCATTCATTCATTTACTTATTTATCTGTGGTAATAGGGGTGGGTGCCTACAAATAATGGAGTACTTGGAGGACAGAGAGAGCTTTCAGAAGTCAGTACTCTCTTTCTACTATGAGGACCATATAAGTGAAACTCAGATCCTTAGCCTTGGCAGCAAGTGTCTTTAACCTCTGTGCAGTCTTGCTAGCTGGATACCTACTTTCAAACTCTAACTAGGTATCCATTATTTAACATGATCACACCTCTCCTTCCCTTAAACTGACACTTGTTGTTTGTAAGTTTTTTTACTCATAATCTATATTTTAATTTTGAAATTTTACCTTTATTTTTTCATATTTTAACTATTATTTTAATTATTAAAATGCACAGGATATTTGATAATTGCATTTATCTCTACAATGTAATAATCAAATGAGTACAATTAATGTGGTCTATTTCTGATGGACTATTCCTGACTGTTTCATAAGGAATATCTACTCTCTGCCTTCATTGACCCCTTCAAACACAGTATCTCATTTTCAGGCTTCTTTTTAATCCATGTAAAATACATCCATTATTGGGCACATTCTATATTTTTATGACATGTATTTTCTTCTCCCGTTTAAACACATGGCTTATATATTACTTTTATGTATTAACCCTGACCCATCTTCTCAGTGTGCAAATAGCATCTGGCCCCTGACCTCATACAGACTGATTCTGCTGCCATGGCCAAGTTCATTGCTCTGATTCTAATGGCATCAAGAGTGAAAACTTTTATGCGTGCATTTTAATATTTTCATTGTTTCAATTTCTTTTAAATATCCTATCACTTTGACTGGTTTTTGAGTACTTTTCCTTAGAAGTCAATGTAGATCATGATGCTGTAAGCTGAAAATAACATATCTATGATTTTCTCAGTTCAGTGTACAATGCCCTGAACTCTAGAAGCCCAAGGGCCACTCTTCTGTTAAGACTATATACAGCTCTTCAGAGGGTAATGAGGTAATGCTTTCAGGGCACTGCCTCTAATTTGTTCATCATTTGTGGCAAGCAACACAATTTCCCCTCAGTAGACAGCCCCTATCAATATCAATTGTGTTTCCAATTCTGTCTTGCAGGTTTGCTAGTGATGAGCAAATGTCAGAAGCAGATGCTGCCTGTCTGGCTGCTACAGATATAAATGTCTGTAGGTTTCTTACCTCTTATATTTTCCTTCTGTTCCTTTTGATGCCTGAGTATCATAGCAGTAAATTGCCTGCTGTCAATTCTTTCTCTTTTTTTCTAAATCTCAATTGCAGTTGAAGCTATATATTGGATTGGATATTGAAGCACTTGGGGAAGATAGTGTTCATTACTTGTGTCCACTCTTCTTCCTCAGGTCATTCTATCAGTGATCATTGAATTTAACTCCACATTTCAAAAAGTAAGAATTTTGTACTGTATGATGTTGTCCACGTTATGCAGTTATATGATAGAAAGGGTTTGATTATGCATGAAATATTGATGATAGTAGTAAAAGTGTACATATATGATTCCTACTTTAATATACCATCATGTGTTTTGCCCAAACTGACAGCTCTGTTGAAGTTGTACATTTTGAAATGGTTCTTATACAACTTCAAAGACAAAATAATCTACCACTGCATATATATCGCTCAGTCCTTTGAAAAATCATAGTCTTTCATCAAATGCTTAAGACTGAATCAAATACCAAATGAATGATATGAAAGTCTGCTCTTCTTCTATCATCAGTTGAAGAAATAGGCTAAGATATGTGTTAAAGTTTTCAAAGGACCATTTAAATAGCTTAAAATATTTTAAATTTTATTCAATTTATCATAATAAGCTTCCTTGCTTTTTTTTACATTTATTTTACTTATTTTAATTATGTGTGTGTGTGTGTGTGTGTGTGTGTGTGTGTGTGTGTGTGTGTGCATGCACCTGTGTGGAGGTATGTGCAAGTGTAAATACAGGCATCCATGGAATCAAGAAAAATACATAAGGATACTCAGTATCTTTTGTAGATTTGGGCCCATGCCCACTCCTGTTCTCTCTTCCCCAGATCTCTATTTCAGAGCCTCCCACTACATGCTGATGCCTTGTGTCCAAACCACATCAATTCCCTTGCTTAATTTGTTAGATACAGCACAGGCTGACACCATACCCCAATTTGCCCTTGGACACTTTTTCTGCCTGCCACAGACCTGCCTTCTACACTGGTAAGTCAGATCCCACCCAGCAGACCTTGATTCCCTTGCAGCCTGAGCAGCTCCACTCTCTCGATACACTCTGTCTCTCTCCTGGTCTTGGGCCTAGGTCCACTCCTTCTCTTCTGCCTCAGATCTCTGGACTAGCTTCCAAACCCAAACTAGCTTAATCCTCCAACATGTTTGTTAAATCATCCACAGGCTGTCCCCACCCCTACCTTTGCCCCTGGTCTCTTGACCTGCCTGCCATAGACCTGCCTACAACCCTCTTAAGTCAGATTATGCCTTGATTCTCCTGCATCATGAACACCTCTACTCCCTTCCTGCACTCTGTCCACTTTTAGCCTTTGGCCCAGGCCTGCTCCTGCTTTTTCTGCCCCAGTTGTCTATAACACCACCTTAGTACAGGCCTGCCCACTGTATCCTGATCCCACGTAACCAGACTAGCTCAATTCTCTTGGTGCTTTGTTAGACCCTAAACAGACTACCCCACTCCTGTCTTGCCCCTGGCATCTCTCCCGATCTGTCTGCCACAGACCTACCTACTGTGAAGACCAGTCTACTATCATACAAGAATCTGAAGCACCTAGTGATTTTTCATACCTGAGGAAAAAAATCAGCCATGCTATATAAACAATAAAAATAGAACCAAACTTCAACTAAACAAAAGCAAAATAGAATTTCTTATTGGAGACACAACTGACAAAGGATGTCCATATTTCCGAATGACAATGCAAACACACAAATAATATGAAAAACCAAAAGAATATGTCCCCAGCAAAACCTGCCAGTCCTACAGAAGTGTACACCAATGAAAATCACCTAAAGGATCCCCACAATGCAGAATTTAAAAAGAACAATTATAAACATGATCAAAGAATTTGAAGAACACACAAAGAACTCAAAGAGGAGAAGCATAAACTTGTAACTGAAGCTCAAGAAATTACAAATATGTAGATGAAAAAAATAATGAAAACAATTCAGGAGTTGAAAATAGTATTCACAAAAGAGATAAATATTGAAGAAAACCCAAGCTGAAATAAAGATGAAATTGAAAAACCAAAAGCAGAATGAATGAAATGGAAAACAGAATATCAAGACTGGATCACAAAGTCAAAAAACAGTTCTCCTCAAGCAGAGACAGTTAAAAAAATAAAAAAATAAAAAAACATAGGAATGGAATGCACAGGAAATGTGAGATACTATGAAAAGACCAAATTTATGCATCATAGGCATACAGGAAAGAGAATCTCAAGTCAGTGACACTGACCAGATCTTCAACAGTATTATAGAAGAAAACTTCACTAAATTAGTAAAAGACATACCTATACAGATACAAGAAGCACATAGAACACCGATTAGAAAAGACCAGAACAGAAACTCCCAACAGCAAATCACAGTGAAAATACTAAATGTACAAAACAAAGAGACAGTACTGAAAGCTGCTAGAGAAAAACAATGAGTTACGTATAAAGGAAAACTGGTAAGAATTATAGCTGACTTTTCAATGCAAACTGTGAAAGTTAGAAGAGCCAAATACAAAAACACCAAAGTATTTCCAGTTCTAAATGGCCATGGGTTGCAACCCAGAATAATTTATTCAGAAAACTATCATAATCCAAGGGAAACAGGAAATTTTTCATGACACAAATGAGATATAAGAATCCATGTGCATCAAACCAGTCCTGCAGAGAATACTTAAAGGAATACAAAGGACCAAAAATAGAAATGACTATACTCAAGAGGTTAGAGAAATAATCAGCTGCCAATAAGTCTTCGGCTAAGACTGGAGCCTGCTGTTCATTTCCACAATTCTGTGCTGAGTTTTTGTCTTCTTAAGTTTGCCTGGGTCTTGTGTATTCTGACATCATTGTGTGGGACATCTGCTGTTCATTTCCACAATTCTGTGCTGAGTTTTTGTCTTCTTAAGTTTGCATGGGTCTTGTGTATGCTTGTGTGAGACATGGGTCTTGTGTATGCTGACATCATTGTGTGAGGCATGTCCGAGGAACCTATAAGACTATTTCCGTATGGTCATTTATCTCCTTCTTGGCTCTCCCAGTGAGCACTGGGTGGGTGGGTGGATTTTATTGTAGGAGTCCTGTCCAATGACCCCACATTTTGGCCATTTGTGACCTTTTGAATGATCTGCATTTTGGCCGTTTGTGATGTTTTGAATTCCTGGTGGTCTTTTGTATGAGGGAGATTCATGGATGAGAATTGAAAGATGAGCTTCATTAGTGTTCTCTTCATTCCTTGTTCTTTGTTCTATGAACCTTAGGTGTAGAGGTTGCATTCTAGATGTGACACTTAGGCTCTAGATTGCCAATACTTGGGCAATTCACAGACAATCTCTGTGTGTGACAAGTGTGGAACTCTGTAATTATCTGTCTGTTGAAAAAGAAGTTTCTTTGATGAGTGGTGACTGGGATACTTGTCTATAAATTTAAGATCCATATTTTTCACATAGTAAGAAATTACATTTTTTGAAGAATGTGATAACCTTGGAGTTTTCTTTAAGATTTATGATCTCTATAGCTATGTGTATTTGACTAGGTTTACAGTACCATAGATGAATTTCCTCCATTGAGTGGGCTTTAAGTCCAATTTGGTAGCCATTGATTATCCCCAAGATAAAAGTGGCACTACTCCAACAATGTTGTTTGCTGTGTTGGTCATTCATGTGATTTTTAGGCCTTGAAGCTGGTGTTGAACCAGTGATTGATGTTCTCCCTCAGCAGCTTGTGTGGTGCTTTCCAAAGCTATGAGAGCTAGCTTTCAGGGTAAGTGGCTTCCAGGTCAGTTTCAACTCCATTGTTCCCAATCCTGTGTCCAAAGTATGTCCTGTCTTCAGCAACAGGATGTTATCATCAAGTTCTGGGAAGCAATCAAGGACTATGGCAATAGCCTGTATAATTTTGGGAGTCTCTTGGATTTCTCTGACCTTTAGAGAGTTGATCTTTTAAGGGAGAGACTCTAGAGAGGCTGACTAGACTACAGTAAATATACTTGCACTGAGGGACATAAGGATACAAAGAATTGACAGGATAAGACTTGTATGACAGAATCCATGAAATCTGGTGGAGGATGGTTATGGGGTTACAGATGGGGGATGTGGCATGGACTTGATTAAGATCTATTACATGAAATGCACAAAAATTCAATGAAATATATTAAAAATAAATAAATGCTTAAAAAGGAGGAAGAGGACAAAATAACTCTTGGAGCTGGATTTACAGGCATTTTAAAATCTCCTGACATGAGTGTTGGGAGCTTATATTTTGTCTTCTGAAAGAGTAGTAATTGATCATCTACCAAGCCATGCCTCCAGCCCCAAACTTTGTAATAATACCTTCAAACAATTGTACCTATTTTCCTTGTTTGATCATTGAATATGAAGGTCACTAAAGGTACTGTATTTTTCTCCAGGTGTCCAGTCTTAGTGAATTTCCTCAAACCCAGGTGAAGAACACACATTCTAAAACTGAGGGAGAAGCTTAAACTGAAAGAAAACAAACCTGACACCTCCATATGGTTACTTTTGAATTTAGAATTATAGACATAAAAGCATTAGAAGGAAATCACAGTAGTTCTAGGTGGAGAATGTCAGAACAATGTCATCTTGTATAAGGAGAAGAATAAGTGTTGTAAAGAGAGGGGAAGTCTTCTTTTATGAAGACGTTTAAAAAGCAGAAAGAAAAAAGCCAGATAATAGAGAACATGAAGGGCATTTCAGGTGGTGAACAAAAACAAGAGCAAGTGCTCTAGAATGAAAAAAATGGAAGGGATATCCAATCTGCCTGAAGCAGGGTAAGTTCAAGTCACATGGAAAACTGAAGCCTGCATCCACATAATTTGTTATCTCTTTATTTCATGTATTCCAGTTAATCTCTGTATTAAAGAAAATTATTTTTCAGTGTTATGATTTCTGATCTTCTTCAAGCCTTTCTTTTTTCTGAATGAACAGTTTTAGTGGGTATCAAATGATGTAAAATTTTTCTGTTTAGTTCAGATTTAATTACATAATCACAGTCATTTGTGGTTTTCTAGATTTCCAGTGTCAAAACAATATGCAAATGGGGATCACCTCTAATTATGATTTTTTTACATGTGTGGCTCACTGTTTTCAGTTATGGTGTTTGAACATGCCAGTAACTGTAGCATACAGATTCCCCATTACTCAACATTTTCCTTAGTGTTTGTTGCATGACATCATGTACTCTAACCATTAGTTTGATTATTGCAATCAAGTCTTGATTATGTTTCTGTATAAAAGTGAGACAAAAAACTTTGGGAATAATGCTGAGAATGTACATTCTCAGAATTTTTCACAGTTGAAAACCTCTTAAATCAATGAAAACTATTGTAATATATGTGTTTATTGAATTTTCATGCATTCCATAAAATGTATCTTTTTCTAGAGATAAAAGAAGACACAATTTTATTAGATACATACGGTATAAGAGTATTAAACTGTGAAGAGTTTTTTAAGCATTTCATTATAGCTTTAAGATGTTCAATAAATATTTCCAGAGCAAAGAAACATCTCTTTCAAAAATGGCTGTAAATTTTTAGGTTTACAGTTGAATTAATACTGTTATACAATGTTAACTCAGTAAAACCCTGTAAAACATAAAATTGAATGAGTTTTTAACTTTAAAAAAGATCTCCATTTCATTTTAAAATAAACTGTTTCCTACAGAAAACTCATTTTTGATGCTACTAACAGTTAGATGTTTGTATATGTGTTGCTAATCTCTATGTATCTGATTATTACTAGTCACAGTTGGTTACACTCAAATCCTTGGCACCTGAGTACAGATATAAAGTTATCAGATAGATTTCAATGGTAAAGTTTATCATCTCTACTAATTAACATGAAGTAAACTTTTATGCTTCCTCCTCAAATATAACACATTCATTTATTTGTTGATTTTTTGTGTGTATATCATACAGAATCCCAAACAATCTTATTAATCTATATATCCACTTCCCAAATTGCACAATCTCATACCCCCTTTAACTGGACCCCATATATTCTGTCATCCCTGTTACTGTCCACTGTGTTGTCAGCACCCTCAGCTATTCCCCAGTGCTTCTGCTAAATCTAGTCAGCCTATCTAGAGACCCTTGTTTTAGGAAGATAGCTGTTTCTGATTTAGCAGCAATCAATTGTCAATATTCCTTTAGATAATATGGGAGTCTGCTGTTCATTTTCCCAGTTCTATGCTGGGTTACTGTCTGGGAGTCACTTGGGCCACCCAGGCCAACAATTCAAAAGAAGGTATCTCCAGTCTGGCATTGTTTCTTGTTATGTAGCCTTTAAATATACATATGGACTCTTAAAAAAAACTGTATTGACCCCTTTAATCCTTGGTTATAGTTTCCTTTTGGTTGGTTAAGACACTACAGTTGGCCCAGATAAACCAATTTATTTTTAGTCTAAAGGCCATTTGAGGATGAGGATCTGTTCCTCAGGGGTCACATGGGCTTTGGAGGCGACCCTGGCTCCTTTCTTTTACCAGTTCTGTCTATGTGAAGATAAGTCAAAGGTCCTACTCGACCATGGTTGGTTTCGCTTGGAAGCTTGGAGGAAATGTTTCCTCTGTGTTGACCCTCTACTGTAGACTGGACACTGGTTCAAAGCCATCTGGTGGGGACTCCACAGCTTCCTATATTAAGAGGACAGGAGAAACACCACAGTTACAGAACGTTTTGGGAGATGTTCATAGTGCCCTGGAACTTAGTTGACCTAGGAGAACTAGGTACAAAAACTCTCTTTTATATCCTTCTGACCAAATTAGTTTAGGCCTCAAAGTATGGCTGTTAAACATCCAAAAAGGTTACTTCCACCACTCTGGCACTTTTAATTACCATGTGCTGTGTAGTTAAAGCTTGGGCAAAGACCAAACATTCTCAAATAAATCTTGCCTAGGTATATACTACATTCCTTGTTCTAGTTGTGTGAATAATTTGTCAGTAGGTTGTTGGACTAATAATATGGTTCCTTCAAGCTAGGCATTATTTATCTTTCACATTGTCTAACCCTACCACCATGGTTTTCCTATTTAAGGTGCCTGCATTTTTCCCATTTCTCCCTTAAAAATACCCTTCTCCTATGGTCCCACCTCTCTTGAGCTCCTTCTTTCCCTTTATCCCCTAGTTTCCTTCTATAACCTTCCCTCCCCCCTCCCCTTCAACTAATCCAATTTTTATCCATATCTCCCTTATTAATGCCTGTTTTCTATTGTTCTTCTTTTTCAGATTCTTTCTTTTCCTTTAACTCCCTGGCTCCTTTTCATTATCCTGGTTCCTGTAGTTATGTCTGACTTTATCCTATTTAGACATCCTTCCTTATCTGCACCCACCCTTTAGCACTCCCACTCGATTTCTTGTATTATGTTATTTATAATTGGGATTTTCAAGTCAATTTTTTGTCCCAGATGTCCCTCAGTGTTACTTGATCCATTGGCACCTGTTCAGTCTGTCTACTGTCACTGCCATAAAGAAGACCAACTCTCCCTCATCCAGCAGTGATCAGTTGTCAATATTTGCTCAGCTAAGATTGGGGCATCTTACCAATTACCCCACTTCTATACTCAGTTTTTGTCTTGTTTCAGTTTACATGGGTCTTGTGCATTCTGTCACCATTACTATAAGTTCATATGACCAAGTTCCCAGAAGTCTGAAAAGCTTTTCTCCTTGTAAATTTCTACCACCTCTGGATCTCACTGTCTTTCCTCCCCCTCTTCCACAACAGTTCCTGAGACCTGGGTGGCAGAAGTTTAATATAGGATTCTTATCCAGGAACACATACTCGGCAGTCTCTTATTCTCAATAAAATGTTTGTATTTACTTATTTATTTATTTGGCTAAAGCTTTGTGCCACAGACCACATGTGGAGTTCAGAGGACAACTTGTAGGAGATGGTTCTCGTCTTCCATCTTGTGAGAACTGAGAATAGGACTTAGGTTTTCAGACTTGACAGCAAGTGACATTATCCACTGAGTCATCTTGCCAGGCCAGTCCTTAAATCAATATTTTTAAAACTTATCAATTATCTATACATACATTAATCATAAAGTTGGATTTTACAATGAAAATTCTAAAATATCTAAAGTTAAGCATTTGGAAACTGTATCAATATATTTATCTCATAATGGTATAATGATTGAATAACTAATGGAAAACTTGAGTTACTCTGAACCTTTAATCTCTATTTTTTTAAATTGAGCATTGTGTTACTGTTTTGATGATATACTGTTACTGTTTTGTAATAAATTGCTTACAAATTAACAGAAAATTAACAGAAATTATAGTCTACCAGTTGCCTGAAAGGACAACTTTATTAAACTTTGTATTTTGAGAAATCACTTGCTATTTTTGCTTGAATAACATGAGTTATTGAACATGAGTCTGGAGTCATGTTGGCTGAGTACAGTACAATTAATCTATGCAGTTTTTTCCTGATAGCTTCAATAGCAGATTAAGTAGTAGAGATGGCTTGGCAACAGTGAGCAACATCCTCATGACAAAGGTACTCTATTAACACTTTGTAGTGTTGTGCTTAAATACATTACATTCTGCATGTTTCTAAATTCCCAGAGTTCTTCATGTTTTTAGTTTATAGAGGAAGATTCTCTAATAAACTAAGGGTATTTGTAAGTTGTGAATTTTAAGTCATAAATAGAGATTAAATTGACTGATTTGATAAATAATAATTTTGTAAACAGTGAAGTAAATATGACAAGTGACTCTGCACTTGGGCTTTCAGAATGAAGCTAAATCTAAATTAAGACAACAGTTTCCATAAGTTCAGTGGCACTCACTTCACCTTGATTCCCTGAGCCTCATTCATGCTCTCAGCTCCCCCACCCCATCACTCCTCCTAGTCTGGGCACTGACCATTTATCTCCTGGCACCCCAGAACTCTGGACTGACCTCTTGGCCCAGACTCCCCACTGCTTCCTGATCCTTTGCATCCAGACCAACCCAAGTGTCCACTGTAGTCACTGGGAGTCCTCAGGACCTCTTCCCATACCCACCTCCTTTTGTGTTTCTGGTCAGCCCAGGCCCCAAACTTCCTGAGGCCAGCATCTTTCCTTGTGGGATCCAGACCTTAGAGAAAGACAGGGATCATTTGATCCTCATCCCACTTGGGCCTCTGTGGGAACTCCTGAGTAACAAGAAGAAAGGAATTTGGCCCCTCCAATATAAAATCAAAAGAAAGAACCCAAAGCCTAGACCAACCAGCTTTTCATGCCAAACAAGTAAACAACAAAGGCACATAAAGCCTACAAAAAGAAGCAGACCTAAACTCAAAAAAGGAAAGCTTTAGTCTTACACAAGAATCAGAAACCACAAAAGAAATCCACATGTCAAAGTCACAGTGAAAAAATAATAACATGAAAACCCAAATAATACATCCCCACAGAGTCCAAACAGTCCTGTAGAGGAGTATAATGAGAACCCGTTAAAGATAACACAGGACATGGAATTCAAAAGAAAAAGAATTCAGTGAGTGTAAATAACACACAGAGAAATCAAATAACTGAAAGAAGATAGGGATAAACTTATGAATTAATTGAGAAAAGAGAAATATTGAAGGCTGAAATGAAGAAGGAAGTGAAACACTCAGTAAGCCAATTAGAAATGACAGGAGAAAGCCTCACCAATAAGATGAATGAAATGGAAACAGAATATCAAGACTGGAAGATAAGGTGGATAAATTAGTCTACTTAAGCAAAGATTGTGAAAAAAATTATGGAAACATGAGAATGGAATATGCAGGAATTGTGTGACAACATAAAAATACCAATTGTATGAATCCTAGGCATACAGGAGGAGAAGAATCTCAGGATAATGGTATGAACCAGATCTTGAACAGAATTGTAGAATAAAATTTCCCAAAATTAAAGAAAGACTGCCCATACAAATACAAGAATGATATGGAACACCAAATGGACAGGACCAGAAAAGAAACTCTCCATGGCACATCATAGTAAAAACACTAAATATACAGAATAAAGAAAGAATACTGAAAGCTGCAAAAGAAAAACAACAAGTCACATATAAAGGAAATCCATCAGAATTACAGCTGATTTTTCAGTGCGAACTGTGAAAGACAGAAGAGCCTGGACCAAAGTATTCCCAATTCTGAAAGACTACAGATGTCAACCCAAAGTACTCTACCCAGCCAAATATCTAATAGTCGAAGGGGAAAGAAAAATCTTGCATGACATAGCTAGGCTGAAAGAATTCGTGTCCACAAAACAAGACCTTCAGAGAGTTCTTGCAGCAACACAAAGAGCTGAAGAAAGGATCGACTATACCAAAGGGGTTATAGAAAGAAACCTAATGAGGTATAACTATGGAAATGCACAGCTACAACACCAAGAATGTGAACACAAATAAAAACAACAGGAATCAATACACATCTTTCATTAATAACTTGAATATGAATGGACGTAACTCTCCAGTCAAAAGACACAGAACAGTTCAATGGATTAAGAAACAAGACCCACCTTTTTGTTGTCTGCAAGAAACTCATCTCAATTTCACGGCCAGCATTAACTTAAGATTAAAGGATGGAGAAAAATATACCAAGCGAATGGGACTTAGAAACAAGCACGTGTTAAAATTCTAATATCTGGTAGACTAGACTTTAAACTAGAAAAGATAAGAAAAGATAAAGAGGGCCACTTCATTCTGATCCAAGGAATAAATGACCAAGAAGACAGTACAATCATGAACATATATTCACCAAACTCTGATGCATAGAACTTCATAAAAACAGTACCACAAGATGTTAAGACCCAGATTAATCACAATTCATTAATAGTAGGGGACTTCAATACCTCATTGTCTCCATTGGATAGGTCAATAGGAGACAGAATTTACATAGGGACATTTGAATTAAATAATACCATACATCAAATGGGCCTAACAGACATCTATCAAATATTCCACCCAAGCACCAAAGAATATACTTTCTATTCAGCACCCCATGGAACTTTCTCTAAAATCGACAATATACTAGAGCACAAAACAAGCCTCAACAAATACAAAAAGGTTGAAATAATACCATGCATCCTTTCACACCACAATGCAATAAAGCTTAAAATTATACCATGCATCCTTTCACACCACAATGCAATAAAGTTTAAAATTAACACCAGAAGAAACTTTAGTAACTACATGAAAACATGAAGATTAAACAACACACTCCTGAATGATGAATGGGTCAAAGGAGAAATTAAGAAAGAAATAAAATTATTCCTGTAACTAAATGAAAAGGACAATACAATACAAGGAAACCTCTGGGACACATTGAAAACAGTCCTTAGATGGATGTATATGGCTCTAACTTCCTTCATTAAGAAATCAGAAAGAACACAAATAAATAACTTAAAAATGCCAATCAGGACACTTGAAAAGCAACAACAAACAAAAGCCAAACCCAGAGAACAAGAAGAAATAACAAAAATCATGGCATAAATTAATGAAATAGAAACAAAGAAAATAATACAAAGAATCAACAAATCCAAGAGCTGGTTCTTTGAAAAGATAAACAAAACTGAGAGGCCTCTAGCCCAAAAGAAAGAAGTAGCACCTCGAAAACAACAAAATCAGAAACGAATGGGGAAACATCACAAGAGACACCAAAAAGACCCAGAACATTATAAGGGAATAGTTGAAAAAACATATATGTTACTAAATTTGAAAATCTAAAAAAATGGACAGGCATCTAAAAGCACGGGAGCCACCAAAACTAAACCAAGAAGAGATCAAGAGGATAAACAGACCCATAACACACAAGGAAATTGAAACAGTAATAGAAAACCTCCCAACTAAAAAAAGCCCAGGACCAGATGGATTTACATCAGAATTGTACCAGACATTTAAAGAACATCTACATCCAATACTAAATTTATTCAAAAAGACAGAAATGGAGGGAGAACTTATAAATTCCTTTTATGAAGCCAACATCACTCTAATACAAAAGCCAAGTAAAGACACAACCAGAAAAGAAAACTACAGACCCATATCCTTAATGAATATAGATGCAAAAATTCTCAACAAAATAGTTACAAACCACATACAGATACACATCAAAAAGATCAGCCACCATGATCATGTAGGCTTTATTCCAGAGATGCTGGGATGGTTCAATATACGTAAGTCAATAAACATAATAAGTCATATAAATGGACACAAAGACAAGAACCACATGGTCATTTCAATAGATGCGGAGAAGGCCTTTGACAAAATTCAATAAGCATTTATGTTCAAAGTCCTAGAGGGAACTGGGCTAGAGGGGAATACCTCAACATAATTAAAGCCATATACAACAAAACCATCGCCAACCTCATTTTATATAGGGAAAAATTGGGAGAAGGAAATTAAAGGAGTAATAATTGGAAAAGAAGAGATCAAATAATCCCATTTTGCAGACAATATGATTATTATATCAAAGAAAGACCAAAAATTCCACCAGAAAACTCCTAGAAATGAATAACACTTTCAGTAAAGTGGCAGGTTACAAAATTAATTTATGATTGTCTTTAGCCTTTCTATATACCAATAACAGGCAATCAGAGGAAGAGTACATGGAAAACTCCTTTTCACAATAGCTGCAAAAAAAAAAAAAATCTCAGAATAAATCTGACCAAAGATATTAAAGATCTCTACAATGAAAATTTTAAATCATTAAAGAAAGAGATTGAGGAAGACATCAGAAGCTGCAGGGATCTCTCATGCTCATGAATGGGAAGAATTGATATTGTGAAAATGACCCTCCTACCAAAAGCCATTTATACATTCAAAGCAGTGCCAATCAAAATCCCCATGACATTTTTCACAGAATTGGATGAAAATATCCTGTGATTCACAGAGAAGCACAAAAGACCTCGAATAGCCAAAGCAACCTTGAGCACTAAGGGCAATGCTGGGGGAATTACTGCACCAGATATTAAGCTGTATTACAGAGCTATAGTCATAAAAACAACATGGTACTGGCACAAAAATAGAACCATAGAAAAATGGAACTAAATGAAGACCCAAATATGAGTACATGCAATTTCCCTCCACCTGATATTTGACAAAGGTCCATGAACCTTCACTGGAGGAAATACAGCATGTTCAGCAAATGGTGCTGGCAAAACTGGATCTCCACCTGTAGAAGAATGAAACTAAACACCTATCTTTCACCTCGCACAAAAAATTCCAAATGGATCAAAGACCTCAATTTGAAGCCTGAACCTCTGAAGCAGATAAAAACATTTGCAGTAACCTACAAGATATAGGTGTAGGAAACCAGACATCAACTGCTCAGGAAACAAGGTCAAGAATCAAGAAATAGGACCTCATTAAACTAAAAAATTTCTGTACATCAAAAAAAGCAACAAGGAAGGGAAGAGAAAACCCACAAAATGGGAGAAAATCTTCACGAGCAACACAACTCACAGAAATTTAACATCCAGAATATATAATGAACTCAAAATGCAAAGAATTATGAAAGGAAGTAACACAATTAAAATATGAGATAAGGAACTGAACAAAGAGTTCTCAAAAGAAGATTTAAAGATGTCTAAGAGGCATCTTAGAAAGTGTTCAACATCATTAGTAATAAAGGAAATGCAAATCAAAACCATTTTAAGATTCCATCTTACCCTATTCATACTGGCTAATATCAAGAGAACAAATTATACCAATCGTTGGAGAGTGTGGGAGACAGGCTTGAGCCTAGGGTGATATTGCAACTGTCAGGGTCACATGGTTTCCAGGAATCCAGGCTCTGTAATCTGAAACCCAGTATGCTGATGAGGCATCCTACCTGCTAGTCTGTGATAGGACGTTAAGTCTGTTATGCTGATAGGATGATGCTAATAAGGTATCCTACTTGATATACTGTGATAGGATGCTAAACCTGTTATGCTAATAAAGTATCCTACCTGCTGTGCTGTGATTGGACCACTACCCCTATATAAGCTTGTGCCTTCCTGCAATAAACCAGACCTGTGTCACTGAACCTGGTCTCCTGTGTCTGAATGCTGCTCTGCTGACACAGTCTCCTCACCAGCCCTGGGGTCTGGGATCAGGCAGAAGCAGTGAAGACAGGAGGCAGCACCAGGAAAACAGAAGAGCAGCCTCAGCCCAGGGCAAGCAGAGGAGCAGCTTTGACGCCCATGAGAATGAAGAAGTGGCACCCACGAGAATGGAGGAGTGGCCGCTGCTGGCAGTGACCACAGGAGAGGATATGAGGAGAGGGGAACACTCATCCACTGCTCATGGGATTGAAAACTTGTTCAACCCCTATGGAAAATGGTATGGAAAACTCTTAAAAAACTAAGCATGAACTTACCATTTGACCCAGTTATACTGCTCCTTGGCATATACCCAAAGGACTCATCCTATTACAATTACACTTATACATCCATGCTTGTTGTTGCTCTTTTCACAATAGCTAAGAGATGGAAGCAATGTAAGTGTCCCTCAACTGACAGTGGATAATGAAAATGTGGTTCATTTATATGATGGAATTTTACTCAACAGTAAAGAAAGATGAAATCATGAAATTCACAGGGAAATGGATGGAACTAGAAACTGTTATAATAAGTGAAGTAGGACAGATTTAAAAAAACCAATGATGTATGCTCTCCCTCTTATAGGAGCCTAGCATTGAATCCTTTATAAGTGTGTATGTGTCCAGACACAACTACAGGAACCACAATGAAAAGTAAGCAGGGAGATAAAGGAAAAGAAAGAATCTGAAAAAGAACAGTAGCTAACAGGTATTTATAATGGAGATATGGATAAAAATGTGGTTATTTTAAGGGGAGGGCGGAGGGAGGGTTGCATCAGTCATCCTTGCGGGTAAAGCAAAAAAAAGAGCTTGAGAGAGGTGGGACCATAGGAGAAGGGTATTATTAAGGGAGAAATTGGAAAAATGGGGGCACTTTAAATGAGGAAACCATGGTGAAATAGTTAAACAATGCAAGAAATAAATAATGCTTAGCTGTTTTAAAGAAAAAAAAAAGAGGGAACCATATTAGTCCAAAAGTCTACTAACAAATTATATATACAACTAGCTCAAAGAACATAATATATGTCTAGGCAAGGTTTATCTGGAAACTTTTGTCTTTGCCCAAGCTGTATCTACATAGCACATGATAATTAAAAGTATCAGACTTCTGGAACTAACCTTACTGGATGTTAAGAGCCGTACATTGAGGCCTATAATAATTTGGTCAGAGGGATATAAAAGACAGTTTTTGCTCCTTGCACTCCAAGGTTGACTAAGTTCCAGGGGACTATGAGCATCTCTCAAAATGTCCTGTAACTGTGGTGAGTCACCTGTCCTCTTGATCAAGGAGGCGTGGAGATCACAACATGTGGACTTGAACCAGTTTCCAGCCTACAAAGAGGAGGGTCAACACAGAGGAATCATTTCCTCCATGCTTTCAACTGAAACCAGCCACAGTTGAGCAAGACCTTTGACTTATCTTCACATACATGGAACTTGTTAAAGAAAGGAGCCAGGGGCTCCTCCCAAGCCCATGTGGCCCCTGTCAATACACAAGATCTTAGGCCTGATATCGATGTCAGGTATGGCCTCCATCTTGTGAAGTGGACCTTAAATTACTCACATAACATTTGTGCCACTATTGCAGCAATGGTCCTTTCTTCTAAGACTTGCTGTAGCTTACAGGATTCACAGCTAGATGAGGTTCATAACTACTTTCTCTTTGAGTAGCATGCATAGTACCTTCCAACACTACAAAAGCTAGCTGGTGAAGACAAACCTTGAGATCAGTACCAGCTTGATTTCTCCTTTTTTCTATATCTCATGTATATAGAGACTTCAGCAACAGAATCTTACTGCCAAGTTCTGCTGGGTAACCAAGATGAGGGGCAAATAATCATATTTTTAAATGAAGGACATGAGAAATACGAATAAGGCCTTTTATCTGCAAATGTATCTTCTAGATACATAAATACAACAGGTAGTAAAAAAATAAAGAATGGACCAGTGAGGTGGTTTAGAAGGTAAAGGCACTTGCCACCAAGCCTAATGACTTGTGTTTGATACCTAGAGTCTACTTGGTAGGAGAGAACCTACTCTGGCGAGTTGTTTCTGACCTCCACACATGTGCCAAGGAACCCACGAACTCCTCCACAACCACATATGCATATAGAGACACAGAGACAGACCTACTCAGAGAGGAAGATAAAGAGGAAAAAAAGCTTATAAAAATAAAGATGAAATAGAATGAACCTTATTTAGTTGCTTAGAAGTCACTTGCTTATTATGGTGGCCTAAATGGACTAAGATATGTTCTCCTTTTTTCCCATATATGCCTGTAAAAGGGCTCACCAAGGCAACAAAACTAATAATTTGTTTAAGGTTCTGAAAGAGTGCATAATTTTATAATCACTGTTGAATAGTCCAATAGCCTTTTGCAGTCTGGAGAACTGGAAAAACCAGGAGGTATTTAGTTCAAGAAGCACAGAGCCTCCAAAAGAAGGTACAAATGATATAGCCCTAGTCCTAGGATGAAGGCCTATAAACTCCCTGGGGAGTTTCTGTTGCAAGTCCTCAAAAACACTGATGAATCTTGAGTTTGTTGTCTGCAGTTGTCCCACTAAATTTTCTTCTTCCCACTCTGTTTGACCTGACCTCACTCTCTTCAGGGTCATTTGCTCCAGGCACTATCAGACAAACCATATAACATATTTTTATTTGAATCTTTCATTTTATATATTGGGATGGAGCAGGAACATGGAGTAACTTACTAAGAAACAATACCCGATACCCAGCACCCAGCTCTCTGTGGCTCAGCCCACCATTCCAGGTTACTTCAGTGCCCACCCAGTGTCCCTTAGCTTTCACCCACGTATCTTGAGTAGCAGTCTTGCCCCAGGTTGGTAAATGCCCCCTCTCGGGTCCACAAGGGTGGGACACCAGGGCCATCTTTCTCTCCACCCCTACTGCTGTCCATGGCTTCTGTCCAAGATGGTGTCAAAAGCCCCTCTCTCCACTGCTAACACTCTGTATTCAATTCTAAGCATCAGGCCCTGCCCCTCCGAGGAACCACATTCTTTGAGGACACAGCAGATGGCAGCAGCCAAAAAAACATATTCTCAAGAAGACTATGGTGTATACTCACAGAACTTGTCCATTGATTGGCTTTTTATTAGATCTAGACCCCAACTTAATGGACATTGCCACTAGATATCTGAGGGACCCAGCTACTCACTGATCACTGACTCCCCAGGTCAGTTTTCTCTGGAGACATGCTCACAAATACACCAAAAATTGTTCCTTAGTAATTTTTTAGGAGTCCTTCAATCCAATCCAGTTGTCAAATGAGCTGACCTTATAACTGCAAATGCATCTTCCAGATACATAAAAACAACAGGTAGCAAAAAATAAAGAATGGACCAGTGAGGCGGTTTAGAAGGTAAACCTTCAAGATCACAAAGTTGTTGTGTAACAATTGCCTCATGAGATAAGACATTCCATCTTTGATGGCAGTTTCTCAAGGAGCAGGATGTTAAAATTAGGGAGGTAAATAACAGGATGTTCTAAGAGAAAGCAAAATAAAAGATATTCTAAGGAAGCTCATTAAAATAAAGTAGTAAACAACTCAGTATCTTCTGGTAAACCATGAAACTGACCACATTCACTAGGTCTCTTCCTGAATGAATATATATATAACTGTAAGGACTGCTGAGAAACACTTTCAGGCCAGCTAGCTGCCTGGAAGAGTGAGATCAGCCTAGCTGCCTAGAAAATGCAAATACCAGCTGAGTTGCCGCAAAAAGGTACAAAGCAGGTGAGCAGGTGAGCAATGGGAAGACACTCTCCAACCTGTTCAGCTGCTTGCAGATTGTGTACTGCACTAAATGCTTCCTGTTTTCATGAGCTGTCACTCATGTTGGGGTGGACTTTGGTAAAGGGGCACCTTTAAGACATTTCTACTGTCTCTAAGACCTTTCACCAATATTGCTATAACAGTCCCAATAAATTCCTTGGTTTACCGATTTGGAATATGATATTTTCTTTTCTTTGCTTTGTCATTGGTTCCCTAGTCAAGGTGAGTAGACATTTGCTCACATCTTCCCAGAAATATTGTTACACAACAAAGGTCTACAGCATAATTACACACACACACACACACACACACACACACACACTTATCTCTTACTATCTTCAGTCCTTTGTCTTTGTATTTAGCTGTGAACATTTGTACCATGAAGTCTCTGGATGTATATCATTTTATGGAATTGATCGATTAAGTTAGATATGTAGATTAACATATCTCATAAGAAGTAGAGTCCCTGAGATCTGGGAAAGAAGTTCCTGATGGATAGAGAAAATCCTAGTGTCCTTAGGAGAGGAGTAATAGGCAGTCATGATAACTAGGCGATAACTGCATCCATGTGTAGAAAAGAATACAAAACATCAATGGCTATAACAGTCAGAAGGGTTCTGTGCATTGTGACCACCCAAGAGCCAGATTCTGGGGTACTTACTTTGATTAAATTAGAGTACAGAAGAAATCAAGTGTATGTGGATCTCTGTCTCTGGAACTGTTTAGCTGTTTTAAAACATACCCCATATTCTGAAGCTGTCTGAAGCAGAGCAAGGGTAGGACAAAATATTATGGAAAGTAGAACACTTAGTAATCTACAGATGAAGGCAATCCAAATTGATAATTAAATATAGACACACAAATATTTCATATGAATTAAGTGTAATTAATTATATTATACAGTCATCATTAAAATACAAAAAGAATATTGCAATGGTCAACTTACAAACATCCCAATATTGGTTGTTGAAGGTTATAAGCAGAGACCAATCAGTCACCAGAATAGGAGTATGCTGTATTTCCTTTAAATATATGAATAGTAATCTATAAATATTTACACATTTTTCATAAATGTACAAGCACTAGGAGAAATAATCTACAAAATATTACAAAATAGTGAGTAAAATGGGAAAATCACTATATGTATTTTAAGACTAAATTACTCAGTATTTAAGTAAATGAATTCTTTCCATGTCCACTAATAATAGCCTTTCCAACATGACTAAAACTTCAATGCAATGGATTTAAATTTAGTGTGAAAAATATAAACTATAAAAAGGCAATTATCACTAAAGATGTACAAGGAGGCTTGGTTGTAATTCAATAGTAGAAATTGCATAGAATGTACAAAGTCCTGGGTTGGAGTCCCAGAATCCCCTTGAAAAGGAATATATTATTTTCAGACACAGAGGAGAAAAGATTAAATCATACACTTGACATGTAATGTGAATATCTGAAAATAAATTATGATGGTTAATGCATTGAAAAATGTATAGTTACATCATAAGGAAAAAGTAGACCACAAATACTTTGAACTGAAGAGCATAGAATATTGCAAATAAGCATTGACTTACGGTGTAAGAGCGCTGCATGTTGCTCTACATGGAAGCTTCTGTGGTTCTCGAGCACATCAGCAGTGGTTCAGGAACCTTCCTGTTTGTATACTAGGCATCTATAAGTAGAAAATAAAGCTCTGCTATGCAGAGTAAACTAGGTTTATGAAATACATAATTAATACCCATTTGCTGAGAAATATATTGAAATAACTTTAATTTTACATGATCACTAAAGTCCCTAGATAATGTGCCAATATGTACTCCCATTACTGGATATAACTGTCCTAGTTATTTTTCTATTGCTGCACTAAAAGACTCTGACCAAAGCCAACTTGGGGAGGAAAGTGTTTAAATGGATTACAGTTTCCATCACACTTCATTCTTGAGGGAAGCCAAGACTTGAACCAGAGGAAGAAACGGATGCACAAACCATGGAGGAAGCTCCTTACTGCATTGCTCCTTTGCTTGTGCCCAGCCTGCTTTCTGTTCTTTTTAAAATTTTGTTTATTGTTTTATTTTATGTGTATGAGTGTATTGCCTGCATGTATGTAAGTGCACGTGTGTTGAGCAATGCCTCTGGAAATCTAGAGAGGGTGTCGGATCCCCTGAAACTGGAGTTATAGACAGTTGCTAACTGCTGTTTTGGGTGCTGGGAACAGAGCTCAGGTCCTCTGTAAGAGCAGCCAGTGCTCTTAACCACCGATCCATCTCTCCAGGACCTCAGTCTGCTTTCTTATACAAACTAGGACTGCCTACTCAGTGGTGGCACCACCATCATTGAGCTGTGCCCTCTCACATTACTCAGCCATCAAAATGTTTCATCGATGTAGTTTTAGACCTATCTAATAGAGGAAATTTCCTGAGTTTCCCTCTTTCCAGCTTCATTAAGTTGACAACTGAAACAATCCAGCACAATTAACACCCTGAAATTTTAGATGAGGAATTACCACCATTCCTAGCAGCTTAACAATCTCAGGCCCAGAGTTGATCAATAAATATTTTTTAACTCCATAGGCTGCCACTATATTCATATTTATGCCTTCTATTTTCTCAGGTACTCAGTTTTCTCAGCACTCTGTACTTAAATAGAATATATTTTGACCTTCTTTCACACAATACAATTGTAAGCACTCAAATAATTTATTTAATGCTCTTTTATATGACTTCCTGATTGCTACCATTCACACTAATAAGTTATGATTTATAGTGTTTTAATAAAGAAATCTTTAAAATTTTAAATATATTCAATCATTTTTAAAGGTACAAAGCACAAATTTGAAATTGTTTTTATTCTATTCCTGCTGATGTGCCTTTAATTTCTCAACAATAAAGAAGAGAGTATTTAGCTTTTCCTGCTGCATTCCACTGCATGCCAGTGCTTTGAAATGTCTGTACCATTTCCAGATATTAAACTCACAACAGAGACCTACTAGGATAGCTAAAATGTATAATCACAAAAAGTAGCCACATATCCGTGTGGAGTACTAAGCCATCATTTTTGGAGGAAATTTTACTTACGTCATCAATAGGTCTCACAGCAGTTTAACATTTTTTGGATTTTAATTGATTTTAATATTGCAAGCATATATTGCACTTTAACATTATTTTGTGTTTTAATTGATTTTAATATTGTAAGCATCTTCCCTGGCTCGCTGCTCCTGGGGGCACTGTAGAGGTATATCTCAATGAGGATTGTTACTATATTAAATCAGTATATCAATACACCTTACATTAAGAATTAAGGGCCTTAGAGAATCTATGAATCAAGGAGGAAAGAAAAATGGTTGTTGAACTACACCATTTCTAAAACAAACACCTTAAAGGAAAAAACCTCATAAAAGTTTCCTTTTGTGCTGAGGGATACATAAAGCAAAAGTGCAGAGAATAGTAAATATTTTTCTTCCATATATTGATATAAAGCATTAAAATGTTTTCTCTGGGGCAGACAATTCAACTGGTTCCATCCAAATAATACATAAGGTATGTGGATTGAAAAAACACAACAGTGACCTTTTTTATAGCAATCATTTTACACATAGTTCAAGAAAGTGGGTATAATCCCTAGCCTTGCTCATAAGGACGCAGACATCTCCAACATATAAGTTCAGAATAGATAAGCGAAGTAATCCACGGAATGGGGCTGGAGAGGTGGCTCAGCGGTTAAGAGCACTGACTACTCTTGCAGAAGCCTGGGTTTGATTCCTAGCACCCACATGGTGCCTATGAATGGTCCTTAACTTCAGTTCCAGGCGAATCTGAAGCCTTCTTCTGATCTCTGTGACACTGTACGCCATGGGTTTACTCACGTACATGCAGGGAATACACTCATACACATAAAAGCAATGAACAAAATTTTTTTTAAAAAAAGAAATCCACAAAAATAAAATAAAAAGTAAAATAAAAAAGAAATCCACATATATCTGACTGCAAAAAGTGTATACAATGGAGTTTGATATGTATATATACACATATGTGTATAGAAGAGAAATTCTTATCACTGTATTCTTAGAAAAAAAATACTAGATTTACAAACTAAAATATATGCTGTTCACCAATTTCCTGTGACTGAAAACATACTATCCTGGGAGGAGACTGTTTTGTGAATTCTCAGGAAGAACAGAGGGTCCTGAAGAGTAAAAGAACCAGTTCCAAGACTCAGAAAGTCTCTGAAACTTACCCCCATTCACACATATACCTACACTCAAGGCTATAGAAGAAATAATGACTGCTGAGGAAAGGAAACTCCTCTACCAGTTGAACTGCCCACACATTGAACAGTGCTCCACAATTACAGCTTTCATGAGTAGGCATTCAGGATGTGTAGGCTTTATGGTAATGCAAGTGCTTGTGGATCATCTGTGCTCCTGTAAGTAATCTAATAAACCCAGTGGTTTGCCAAGTTGGACTTTAATGGAATCATTTATCTGGTCTGTTGTCAGTGGATGACCTGGTGTGTGCAGCTGATGCATCCCAGAATATATCTCTCACCTTTTCACTTTCATATGAAACGTCTCTCAATTTTCAGATCTCAAATTGTGTCAAATTTCACCACAAGAAGTTAAACAAAGAAATAGGGGAAAGTAAGGTAAATGAAGGTGTGAGATGAGGATTATTATATAACAAAGCTGGTTTTGTATTACTGGAGTTTCACTGTTGTAAGAGAAACATCTCAAGAGCTTGTAAGACACTAACTAATAAAATACAAGACTTTCCCTTATTACATGGTGTAATTTATCTTCTTAAGTAGTTAGTCACATTGCTGTAATTTTTGTAAAACATTTTTTTGCTTTTGAAGAGCTGAATAATATTCCTTTGTGTATATGTACCATACATTCGTTATTTATTCATAAGTTGACGGACATCTCAATCATTTCAGATTTCTGGCTATTATGGAAAGGGCAGCAGTGAAGATAGATAAACAGTTGTTTCTGTGGTAGTTTACAGAGTCTTTCAGGTATATGCCCAAGAGTGATATGGATGAATCATTAAGTAGATGTAATTCGAGCTTTCTGAGGAATCTACACACGGATTTCCATACTAGCTGTACCAACTGCACTCCCACCAGGAGTGGATAGGAGCTCTTCCTCCCACCACCACATCCTCCCCAGCATTTGTGTTGTTTGTTTCCTTATGGGGCAGCTGGTGATTAACAAAAAGACATATAACTGGCCAGTGAACAGAAAATAAGAGACTGTAGAGTGCTTATCGCTGAATAGGGAAGCTACATCAAACTTCTGCCTCCAAAGGTTCAGGGATCATTTTGGAAGAGAGGGTAGAAAGATTTAAAGAAAAGGAAAGAGAGGTGGTGGATGACCATAAGAAAAGAGAGTTTTCCAGAGCTGGATAATTACTCCTATGACCTCACAGTAATGGTAACAACATGCACAAGTCCCATGCAAAGATCAAACCAAAAAATTTCCAAACATAGACATGGGGAAGTGGGTAAGGAACTCTAACCTAACCTAAAGAACCTTTGGCAACTGATGGCTGCTGGGATGGGGAGAGTCAGTCTCTTTCAAGGAAATTCAGGACCCTTTCACTCATGAACTCACAGCAGCTGTGGTTCCTAGTAAGTTTGGCATGGGACAGTAGGAGAAGGTGCATATAGGAAAGGAGCTCTAAATACCATCAAATTACATTTCATGAATATTGCAAAAATTAATAAAAATGTAATAAAATAAGTTATTTTAAATAAGCAATATTCTTCTCCATCATTACGAAAAACTATCAGAAGCTATTATACAAAGTGCCTGATTTTAGCTATTGTGAAGAGAGAAGCAACAAACATGGATGTGTAGGTATCTCTACAGTACGATGAGTCCTTTGGGTATATGCCAAAGAGTGGTATCACTAGATCATATGGTAGGTTCTTTTTAAGTGTTTTGAGAGTTCTCTAAACTTATTTCCATAGTCGTTTCACAAGTTTGCATTCCACCAGCAGTGAATGGCCATTCCTTTCTCCACATCCTCTCCAACATTTGGCATCTTTCGTTCTCTTGATCTCAGCCAATTCAACATGGGTAAGATGAAATCTTAAAGTAATTTCGATTTGCATTTCTCTAAATACTAAGAATGTTGAGCACTTTTTAAGCTTCTTAGCCATTTTTCTTTCTTCACTTCAGAGCACTCTGTCTAGGTCTAGTTCCCTTTTTTTTTAAATTGAGCTGTTTATTTTCTTATTTCTTCCTTTTTTGAATACTCTTGTATATTCTGGTTATTAAAACTCTGTCAGATGTGTAGCTGGTGAAGATTATCTCACACTCAGTGGGTTTCCTTTTTTCGTCATTAGTTGTTTCTTGTGCTCTATGGACACTCTGTAATTTAATGAGGTCCCACTTACTGATTATTGACCTTAGTGCCTGAGCAGCTGGTTTCTGATTTAGACAGTCCTTTCCTAAGCCTTTATCTTGAAGGGTGCTGCCTATGTTTATTTCTAGCAGTTTCCAAGTATCAGGTTTTATATTGAGGTATTTGACTTTTATGCAGGGTGAAAGACAAGAGTCAAATCTCATTTTTCTGCACTGGAGATCCAGTTTTGCCAGCACCATTATGTTGACGATGCTATCTTTCCTCCATTGTGTATTCCTTGCACCTTCGTCGAATATCTGGTGGCTAAAATTATATGAACTCATGTGTTCCACTGATCTATGTGTCTATTTTTATGCCAGTACCATACTGTTTTTAATGACAATAGCTCTGTAATATAATCTGAGATCTAGTATGGTGATTCCCCCAGTATTATTCTTTTCTTCCCAAAATTGTTTTAGCTACCTGAGGTCTTTTGTTATTCCATATGAATTTTAGGATGATTTTGTCAAGCCCTGTGAGGAACGTCATGGGTATTTTGATTGAGATTGCATTGAATCTATAAATTGCTTTTGGTAAGATAGCCATTTTCATAATATTGATTCTACAAGTCCATGAGCATGGTAGGTCTTTCCATTTTCTAGTGTCTTTCTCTATCTCTATATTTAGAGTTTTGAAATTTTCATTGTTAAAGAACTTTAGTGTCTTTGGTTAGGTTTATTCCTAAATATTTTATTTTTTTTAAGGCAATTGAGAATGGGAGGGTTTCCTCAAGTGCTTTTTCTAATTGCTTCTTCTTGGTATATAGATAGGCTACTGGATTTTGTAAGTTGATTTTTGTACCCTGTCACTTTACTGAAAGCATTAATCAATTCTAGCAGTCTTCCTAGTGGAATTTTTGGGATCTTGTATGTATAATATATCATCTACAAATAGGGATGGATAATTTAGCCTTTTCTCTTCCATTTGGTACTCCTTTAATTTCCTTTTCTTGTCTTATTGCTCCTGCAAAGGTTTCAAGCACTGTATTGAAAAGGAGTGGAGATAGTGGACAGTTCCTGATTTTAACGTGAAAGTTTCCAGTTTCAATCTAAATGTCCCTCAGCTGATGAATGGTTAATGAAAATGTAGTACATCCACTCAATGGAGTTCTATTCAGTAGTAAGAAAAGATGAAGTTATGAAATTTGCAGGTAAATGGATGGAGCTAGAGAGTGTTACATTAAGTGAAGTAACATAACAAAGCAAGCTACATATGTTCACCCTCATTTGTGGATTGTAGCACCAATCCTTTATATGTGACTATATAAATTCTGGTATAACACCAGGAGCCAGGTAAAGGCAAAAGATATTAGGAGGTAAAGGACAAGAAACAACCAGAAAGGGGAATAGTAGGGAACAGATGTTACCTGAGGGAGTTGGGAAAATTGTGAGTAATCAGCAGGGAGGAGAGGAGGGAGGGACATGCAAGGAAACATAGTGTGGGGTAGCAGGGGAAGTCAGGAAAGGAAAGACGGCAGGAGTCGGGAGGTATTGGGAAAAGGGTGGGGATAATGGGGACACTGTAACTAGGAAGGGAGGGAGGAGAGAGGCCAGTTGGGAGAAAAGAGTGTAGAGCTGAGTGAATATCATGGGGCTAGGGAACCTAGAGGGAAAAGTGACGCCCTAGAAATCCTATGAAAAATGCACGTAGAGTGTCTGAATATTAATGCGTATGTATACCTAGGAGCTGCTTGGAAGGAAAGGCAGTGCCAGATATGAGACCTCCATAAGCAACAAACATGCCATATGGCACTCATCAAAGAAGCTTCTTTTTGCAACAGAGGGAGGCTGCTGTAGAGTTGCACATCTGGTAAGGCACAGAGAACATATACCTGGGAGATACTCAGTATTAGGTGACGCAACTGCAGTTGAATACCTACAACCAAGGCTCATAGAACATATTTATTGAGAATTTCATACACACATATAAGGTGTTTTGATCAATTCCATGCCCACTCACTCCCCTCCAACTCCTTCCATATCTCCCCATCACTTTTTTCTGATAACTTCATGTACTCTTTTTTTCTTCTTTATTTTTTTTTAAATGGGGCTTTTGGCTACTCTAACATTCCTCCCTTTGAAGAAGTAACCCTAAAATCTTTTAAGGATTAGATAAAAGCTCCCAAATATTTTTGACATTTTTGGCCTTTGGAACAGAGTATGTTGCTAAGAGGCCCAAGGACATTTTGGCTTTTAGCAAGGAAACTGGCTACTTTTCTCTGGGGTCTTTTTACCCTAACTGCCTAGCCAATTCCTACCTCCTATTCTTATCCCATCCTCTGAAGAGGTTACCCAGCTTGACAATAGGGAATTGGAACACAGACTGCTCTGGCTTCTTCCATGCTTAACAGGAACACAAGGTGAGGCAATTGGAGTATCCCTTAAGTGGGTCTATCTAAAAGACTCCCAAATTACAAAATTGTTATCTCTAGGGGGAAAGAAAGTCCTTGAATTGTGAATAAGAGATGTGAAGGATAAGTAAAGGAAAGAGTCATTAGCATTACAAGTTTTAGACAGGGAACTAGAAAAAGCTCAGAACAGAGCAATTTTCAAATGTTCATATGAGAACCCATTGGAATTTCTTGACAAGGGCTTCTAAAAGCATCCCTCTATTGGGTTCCTCCTCATTTTTCTTTTCCCATCTAAGGCTAGATTCTAGAGTGTTAGATTCAGGATTTGCTTTCAGGTATTTTGAAAGCTGTTGGAGTGGTTAGAATCAGTGTCAGTTCCCTCTCAAAGGATCCTAGATAGGGGGAGGAAACAAATTTATCCATCATTTTAGAACAATAGCTGGTTGTCTCCTTTAGCTACAGGTGGGCACTACAGAACTGGAGACCAAGATTTGAAGTCTTACATCTGAGCAGCTCTTTCTGGTTAGGAAAGAATCATCAATGAGAAATAATTGTCTAAATGACTATTTATATGGACTTAAGATTAATGTCTGGAAAGTATAATCCCTTGAACTCTTAAAGAAATATAATGATGACTTTATTCTTTGGTTATACTTTCCTTTTGGGTGTTTAAGACCACACAGTTGGCCCAAATAAATCAATTTATTTTTACACTTAAGGTCAGTTGGGGATAAGTCTTGGGTAATAAAACAAATATTCTCAGATAAACCTTGACTAGATATATTTTGTTCCTTAAACTTGTTGATTACATTATTACCATAGAAATGTTAAGATTATGTGTATATTATTTTTGTCTCATCCTTTATATATCATAACAAACCCACACACACCTTCATCACTTGCTTAGGCTTTCTCATTTTTTCTATTTTGGAAAATATCTCCATTCCTATATCCTTTTAACATCTTTTACTTTCTCCTTTTTCATTTTTTAAAAATTAATTATGAGAGAGCCAGGCTTGGTGGAACATTCCTTTAATCCCAGCACTTGGGAGGCAGAGGCAGGCAGATCTCTGTGAGTTCAAGGCCAGCCTGGTCTACATAGTGAGTTCCAGGACAGCTGGAGCTACAGGGAGACCATGTCTCAAAAAGTCCAAATAAAATAATACTTATGAGACACAATCGCATTAACAAATACATTCTCCATCTTTTTTGAGACTTCTATTCCTGGGAATGCTAAGCAATTCTTATTCCGTTTTAATGTTCTAGTATCCAGCCAATGTTTGATTAAAGTTTTACTTGGGAACCAATGAATTTATTGAGCTTAGTTACCAAGATAACTGAGGGAATGCTAGGTTGTATCTATGACCTGAGTGTATTCACACTGGAAAGCCTTTACCCGAGATGGGTCATGCCTTTTCTTTCTAGCCTTCGTCAAATTGTATATTTTAGCCCTCCCCAAATACAGGAGGCCATATGTGATTTGGCCAAATTACATACAGTTGTCTGGGAAGAGTCCTATGTATTGATTTTTCACTAATTTATCTACTGTTATAAACTTTTAAGATATGTGTGTATGTGTGAAATTATTTTTCGATAGATGGATAAACTCTATAGTTGATAAGAGCTCTGTTATCCTTAAGTGGGAAAACCACAATGGAGGGGTGAGACAATGCAAGAGATAAGCAATGCCTAGCTAGTTTTGAAAACCAGAGGGAACCATATTACTCCAACAACCTACTGACAAATTATACATAGCAGATCAAGAAATATATGTCTAGGTAAGGTTTATCTGAGAACAATTGGTCTTTGCCCAAGATTTACCTACATGACACACAGTAATTAAAAGTACCAGACTGGTGGAACTAACCTTCTTGGATGTTTAACAGACAAACTTTGAGGCCTATAAAGTTTGGTCAGAGGGACATAAAGGACACTTTTTGCTCCTTGCCCTCCTAGGTCAACTAGTTCCAGGGGACTATGAGCATCTCTCAAAATGCCCTGTAATTGTGGTGGGTCCTCTTGATCAAGGAGGCTGAGGAGATTCCACCAGATGGATTTGAACCAGTGTCCAGTCTACAAAGAGGAGGGTCAACAAAGAGGAAACATTTCCTTCATGCTTCCAAGCAAAGCCAACCATGGTGGAGCAGGACCTTTTACTTATTTTCACATAGATGGAACGGGTAAAAGAAAGGAGCCAGGGGCTCCTCCCAAGCCCATGTGACCCCTGAGGAACAGATCCTCAAAGACCTTAAGAGTAAAAATAAATTGTTTTTTTCTGGGCCAACTGTATGGCCTTAAATACCCAAAAGGAAAATATAACCAAAGATTAAAGGGGCCAATATAATTTCTTAAGAGTCCATATACATAGCTAAAGGCTACATAATAAGTAACAGTGCCAGACAGGTGATATCTTCTTTTGAGTTGTTGGCCAGGGCGGCCAAAAGGACTCCCAGATAGTAACCCAGCATAGAACTGGGAAAATGAACAGCAGACCCCAATTTTATCTAAAGGAATATGGACAACTGATTACTGCTAGATGAGGAACAGCTGAGCGTCCTAAAACAAAGCCCTCTAGATAGGCTGACTAGATTCACCAGAAGGGCAAGGAGTGGGGAATGCCTGGAGGTGCTGACAACACAGCAGACGGTAGCAGGGATATCAGAGTATAAAGGCTCTAGTAGGGGGAGGGAGGCTATGGGAGGGTGCCATCTGAGAAGTGGGTGTATAGTCGAATGAGATGGTTTGGGATGTTCTGTGTGGTATACACACACACAGAAAAATCAACAAATTTTTTAAAAACGTTGTGTATTTGAGGAGGAAGCATGGAAATTTATGTCATGCTAATTAATAGAGGTGATAAACAATACCACTGAAATCTACCCGATGACTTTATAGACATACACAGGGGCCAGGGATCCAAGTGCAACAGATTATGACTAGTAACAATCAGATACATACAGATTAGAGATGGAAGCACCAACATCTCAGTGTTAGTAGCAAAAACAATGAGTCTTTCTGCAAGGAACAACATATTCTAAAATGAAATGGAGATCTTTTTAAAGGTTAAAAACTCATTCAATTCTATGTCTTATAGGGCTTATACTGAGTTCAATATTGTATAACTATTAATTCAAACAAAGAACCTACAAATTTTATAGC
>NW_008353490.1:1359019-1425558 GCF_000622305.1 Nannospalax galili | reverse complement strand
TGCACCCACTTGTGAAACTGATGTACTCTTGCTCTGGAGTGTGTTACTGAATATGTTAAAGCTGTAGTGAAAAGCTTCTTCTAATCATGTAACTATTAAAATTTTTTTAAAATATAATGATTAAAAAATAATTCTTCAAAGCATAAAAGTTTGCTCCTTAATAATTACTAGATATGAAAATCATTATCATTGAAATCTACCTGATTACTCTATATCCATGCTTAGATGCCAAGGAGCTCAGAAATTAACTGACTGTGACTAGTAATAATGAGATATAGATATATAGAGATTAGAAACGCATGTGCAAACATCTTAATGTCAATTGCATTAAAAATGAATTTTTCTGTATGACACTGTGTATTTTAATAGTGAAATGGAGATCTTTTTTAAAGTTTAAAGCCTCATTTAAATTTATGTCTTATAGGGTTTATACTGAGTACAGTATTATATAACTGTAATAATTCAACTTTAAACCTAAAAATGTACAGCCAATTTTGAAAAAGATGCATCCTAGCTCAGAAAATTTTTATTGATTATGTCAATGTTGATGTAATGAAATGCTTCTTCTAAGTATGTGGTTATTAAATAAGTAATTAAAAAAATAAAACTGCAATTAAAAAAATCTTGCAATTAGCTCTAGTTTGTTTTCAAACTCCTAAAATCTGTTTTGTCGAAAAACAGCATGAATGATAAATTAAGCATTTATGCTTCCTCCTGTTGTTGTTAGGCTCCATTCATTCTTCATGTGTTTAATCGTATATTGTCATTCTTGCACAACACCTACGAATCTAAATTTAGTGATCACATTTCTAAAAATATTCCTTAAGCTTTAATGTATTCATAGTTTACCTCAAACTATTGAAGCAATCTGATATTTTTCTTCCTTTTAACTTTTTACACAAATTCCATGATTTTAAGGAAAGTTTTTCTTACATAAATTCATCATCTATTCAATATTTCCTTAATTTTAAATTTTTTTCATTGAAGTTTTGTGCATTCCATACAGTACATCTTACTTCTATTTAGACCTCCTCCCCTATCTGCAGCCCTTCAGCACCCCCTGCCAGATTTCATACGTTCTCTCACATATGTTAAAACATGTAAGTCAACTACATGCCCCCAAATGTCCCTCAGTGTGAGTCCATCAACTGGAGCCTGTTCAAACCATTGAGCATCACTTCCTGAAAGAAAACCAACTCTTCTTTAGCAAGCAGTGATCAGTTGCCAATAGTTCCTCAGTTAAAGTTGGAGTTTACACACATTTACCCACTTCTCCGTTGGGTTTTTGTCTGGTTTGAGTTTGCATGGGTCTTACGCATGATCTCACCATTGCTGTAAGGTCATATGAGCAAGTTTCCAACTGTCTGGAAAATTCTGTGTCCTTGTAGTCATCCACCACCTTTGGCAATTGCAGTCTTTTTGGTCCTCTCTTCAACAATAGCCCCTGAGCCCCATATGGCAGAGATCTATTATAAGAGTTCTATCCATGGACATGCATATATTAAACCTATGTTTTGGCCAGTTATGACTTTCTGTTAATCACCACCTGTTGCATGAGCAGGCTTTAATGTTGAGATACATTTCTGTTTTATATGCCATATGTATATATATATAATATATAAATATATATATGTATGTGTGTGTATATACCAGTTTCTCTGTTTCCTAAGTCTTAGGTGTAGAGGTTGTGCTCTAGATGTCTCATTTAAGGCTAAGAATCTCACAGACATTTTTTCTATGCTTTGGACAAGTTTTGGAACTTCATAATCATCCCCATCTGTTGCGAAAACAAAAGTACGTGATGAGTGGTGAGAAATAGCTTCATCTGTAAATATAGGGATACACATTTACTACACTGTAAGAAATTAAATTTATCTAAGGATTTAACATATACAGTTTTCTTTTGGATCTATGTCCTTTTTAGCCATGTGTATTTGACTAAGTTTACAGTACCACACATCAATGCCCTCCCATTGAGTGGGACTTAATTCTAATCAGATAGTTGTTGATTGTGCCCAATACAAAAATACCAGTACTGCACCAATAGGGATAGTTTGCTGCACAAGTCATTGTTATTATTATTAAACTTACAGCTGAGTTGGACCATTGACTGGTTTATTTTCCCTTAGCATCTTGGATAACATCCTTTGATACTATGGGATCTAGACTTCAGGGAGGTAGATTCCACATCAATTCCAGCTCAATTGCTCCATGTCCTGTGTTCAAGTAATTCCTGCAATAGGGTCTTATTTATTTTCAGTCTCACCATTTGTTAGTATGAGTACTTATGTGTGTCTGTGCATATTTGTTGAGAACTGAAGCTCTTAAACATCAGCTTTCATCAGATATTTGAAGCTGTGGAACAAATTTTTAATGATAATTAAATCAGCCATGCAAGTTTTTATATATTTGGGATTTTACCACATTTGATTTTCTTTTTTTTTTGAATTTGATTTTTAAGAACATTGTTTAATAATCTTATTCAGATTTTCTGTTATCCGTATTTTTTAGGAAATGTCGATTTTTGAGTTTTAAAGCTATTTAATAGTGTAGAATACTACATGCATTTCATCTCAACTTAAGATGCTGTTTGCCAAGTTCTAAGGAAGCCAAGTGACCTTACGTGTTATATCTTCAGAAGAGAGGTTCAACATGTTTCCTTATGTGATTATCATGACTAGAAAGAATATGTTTCAAGTTACAAATCTTTCTTAAAATTATAATAAACAAAAACTAGGGTATCTTTATAGTTTATAATAAACTATATATATATAATGAACTATTTCCTCCAAGAATGAACTATCCAGACTTCTCATTTTTCATTCTTATTGTCATTCACTCATTGAGTAGTCCATTGGACATTGAAAAATTAATATTTCTTGCCAGTCCTTGGTAATTTATCTGGTGGGGAAAACATGAAAAAACAATAAACCTGGGTCTGGAGAGATGGCTCAGCAGTTAAGAGCACTGGCTGCTCTTGCAGAGGACCAGGGTTCAAATCCCAGCACTCACATGGCAGCTAACAACCTCTATTACTCCAATTCCAGGGATCCTATGCCCTCTTCTGGCCTCCTTGGGCATGGCATAACACAGGTGCAATTACATACATGCAGGTAGTAAACTCATACACGTAAAATTAAAAAAAAAATGTTTTATTTTTAAATTTTTTGGGGTCTTTTTGAGACAGGGTATCCCTGTAGCCCCAGCTGTCCTTGTACTCACTATGTACACCACGCTGGCCTTGAACCCACAGAGATCCACCTGCCTCTGTCTCCCAAGTGCTGGGATTAAAGGTGTGCACCACCACACCCGGCTATTTTTTTAATTTTTAAAGAAATTTTTTTTATTTTTTTATTTTATGTGCATGTGTGCATTGCCTGCATGTAGGTAAGTGCACCCATGTCATGCCATGCCTATGGAGGTCAGAAGAGGCTGTCAGATCACTTGGGACTGGAGTTATGGACGGTTGTTAGCTGCCATATGGGTGCTGGGATTCAAACCTAGGTATTCTGCAAGAACAACTAGTGTTCTTAACCACTTAGCCATCTCTCCAGGCTAGAAAAAAATATATATTTTTAAGCAGATAAACCTACACTGTCCAATACATCAGCCACTAATGATAAGATCTATGACACACTTGAAATGAGTCTCTTCCTAAATGGGATATATTGCACAATTGTGGAGACAGTACAAACACAATGTAAAGTAGTAATTTTTATGCTGAATACATACTGAAATATTTTTGATACATTATGTTAATTGAATTACTCAAACTGACTTTATTTGTATGTAGTCTTGTGTAGCATTAAGGAATGAATCCAGGGCTTTGTGCATGCTAAGAGCTCTCCCATTCAGCCTTTTCAGACTTTACTTATTTAACATAGTTCTTAAAATTTGTTTTGGGTTTTGCTTGCAGTTATGTGGCTCTAACCCAGAGCCTTATGTATGCTAGACAAGAGTCCTAACACTGAGCTACAGCCCCAGCCCTAAAAAGTTTTGAATTAGGAATTTTGCCATTAAATTTCAATTGAAAACTCCTAAAAAGTACAAATGTTAAAGTTGAATAAAAATCTGATTCACAAATAACCATGACAGAGCTCCTGCAGAAGTAGGTTATGTTTACTTGAAAGCAAACAGTAATGAAAGGGGCTCAGCATTTCCATCGGAATATTTACATTTGGAGTAATGCTTACTTTAATGGGTTGAATTAGTTGTTTATATTAAACCTGATCTCTGTTTTTTTGTGTGTGTGTTAAGTTAGCTAAGAAGAACAGCTTTATCTTATTAATTTCAGGAAGAAACAAGTAAGAATATCTGATTTTCTTCTAAATTCTGTTACTCTTTCCTTGGACTGACACAGCCAAATAGCACTTACGTGTGTTATTGTCGTGTCTGTTACAATTTTAGTCTCCATATTACTAACTTTTATCTGAGCCACTGAGACTATTCCTTCCTTTGGCTTTGGCAGAAGTGGAAATGAGAAAGAATTTTTCTTTCTCTCTCTTTCTATCTCTCTCCTCTTTTTCAATTTTCATTTCTAAATAATAGATAATGAATTTCAATGAAGGGGGGTATCTCTGTCACATTTAAAGACAATTATGTCACCTGGAAAATAATTTTTGTTACTTCTCGATTCAGAAGTTATAAATACGGCATTTTTCTTTGACCTTTTCACAGCCTAACATTATCTCTTTCACCTCATGTTCAATTGAAAGATAATTTAAATCCCATTGAATGGAAAATAGAGCTACTCATTTTGAAGAATAAAACAATAAAAACAATTATGGTCCATCATTTCATCACAGATCATACTAAAGAACAGAAGTGTGTTTATTAAATGATTATTGATGTTTTAGAACGTAGAGTAACAATGTGATATTTTCTGTAAAATCATTACATACTTTAATGTAATAATATAATGTATGATTCATTTGTCAATTATTTAAGACAATTTATAAATCATACAATATGGAATTGTGTTGAACAAAAAATATTTTAACATAATTTTTCTATCATTTCTACAGTTTTTAAAAATTAAAGAATGTATTTACTAACTAGATTTTCTCTTAGGTAGAAGTCTGTGCTTATTGATGGATGGAGGCCTTCCTAACCATCTTAGGAAGCTGAGTGACAGATAGTCAGAAATTCTTGTCTGTTTCGAGAATCAAGATTGAAGAACGTCTGAAAGCAAATTATCATTAGATATCCGTGCTATCAAATTCATTTGATTCCTTATAGTCAATTCATATTAAGACAGCATCCCATGAGAAACGTATATCTGCATAATTCTTTCAGATTGAAGAATGAGTACTTTCTTATTCTCTCAACTTAAAGAAGAAAAATTAATATTTATTGTATGTTCAATGCATTGAATTAGGCATATTTTCACAGTCACAAGGGAAAAATACAGTCTCACACTCTAAAACACTATTACAGCGTGGTTGGAATGATTGAGGATCTCTCTTCCACAATGCCTCTTTCAAATTGAGCAGCAGCTTCTACCTATTGGCACACATCTTTATACAGATTCACACATGAAGTAAGGAAAACATCCTTTCCTGTTTGATTTTCTTTTCAAAGACACCAGGATCATCTTTCTAGGGGTTGTGATATACAGCATTCCCTGGCTTCCTAAGGGGAAATATACTTATCATTTGTGGCCTCAATTAAATCAAACAACAAAACCAAGCAAAAACCCTTACTGAAATAGAACAGATTATACATTGGTGTGGGGAAATTTCTATATTTTTAGAATATCCATAAGGGAAATTTTGTCGATAGAATTGCTTTTTTTATTTTTATTTTTTGGCCTTTTGAGACAGGGTCTCACTTTAGCCCCTAACTGGTCTGGACCTCGATGTGTACTGTATAAACCAGGTTCATTCTCTCCTAATTCTCACAAAGGTCCACCTATCTCTGCCTCTGCCTCTGCTGAGATAGTAAAGGTTATGTACCACCACATATGGCTGCGGATTAGCTGTTCTTAAGAGATACACATACTTCCATAAGTTCACATTGAGTTAATGGGAGTCACTGGGAAACTATCATCAATGGTTTACTCTAAAATGTTAAATCTGAGGATTAAGATGTTAAAATAAAACAATCACTGAACTTGGTGAGTCAGATCTGGACCACTTGGTTACCATTGCTGAGACCAGTTCCAATGACACTGTTCCAGGGCTCAGAACTTCCATGCTTAGCTATTTAGATCCTGTGCACTGCCTCCCCAGATTGTGTTTTAAGACGAGGTTCCTGATCTCTAACAGATGACTGTTGACTAGCCTGGTAACTTAGATCCAGCTCAGTCAGTCACCATAGACCTGTTTTGGGACCAGCCCAAATCTAGCTGCTCCAGGGCCCACATTTACCATGCTTTACTAGGCAGAACCAACTTACTTGGTTCCCATCATCCTGCCTTGAGCCTAGGACAAATTTACTTGCCTGGGAGCTCCTGACTAGCCTGTCAGAATCAGCCCACTGTGTTGCCATCCTCATGCTTCAGGAGTAGTACATTAACGTTGTTGGAGCACTCCCAACTATTCTTCCTCTAACCAATTCTTCCCTCCAATAAAAAACACCAGTAAGAACCTGAAGTACATACCAACTAACTGTTCATAACTGATGAGAAATCAAACAAGCTAGAACAATAAGAACAGAGCCAAATTTCAGCACAACAATGGCAGGCTAGAATTTCATATCAGGCACACAACCAATAGAAGTTCATATGCCCAGGTCACAATGAAAAATAAGATGAAAAATCAAGATAATATGTTTCCACAAATTCCCACCAGTCCTATAGAGATGTTCTACAATGGAACTACTCAAAGGAACCCCTGGACACAGAACTTAAAAGTACAATAAAAAACATGATCAAACAATTCAACTTTATAGAATACACAAATAACTGAAAGAACTCAAAGAGAATAAGAATGAACTCCAAAAAAAATAAACTGAAGCTATAATTACATTAACACAAAATAAGTCTAAGAACACAAACAAGAAAATAGAATGACAGTAACTAATAAACATCTTTCAATAATAACTTTAAATATCAATGGTCACAACTCCCCAATCAAAAAACAAAGGCTAGTAGAATGTATTAAGAACAAAAACAATCTTTTTGTCAACTACAAGAAATTCATCTTACCTTCAAGGATAGGCACCAGCTTATGGTGAAAGGTGAAATGTATATTACAAGCAAATGATACTTAGAAAGAAGCAGGTGTTGCAACCATTCTAATCAAAGGAGCATTTGACCGAGAAGATATTATAATCATAAGCATATATGTACCAAACTCAGGTGCACCCAATTTCATCAAGAATACTACTGGACATAAGGATGGTGATTAACCCCAAGTTGTTAATAGTAGGTGATTTCCATACTATATTTTCTCCAACAGACAGGTCATATGAACAAAGAATAAGTGAAAAATATTTGATATAAATTATGTTATACATCAAATGGACCTAACTCATATCTACAGAACATTCTACCCAAATACCAAAGAATAGACATTCTACTCAGAAAGCCATTGAATTTTGCCTGGTGCACCCAACTTCATAAAAACAATACTACAGGACTTTAAGACCAAAATTAACCCCAACTCATTAATAGTGGGGGACTTCAATACCCCACTGTCTCCATTATATATGTCAACAGGGCAGAGAGTTAACAGAGAGACATCTGAATTAAACAATACCATATATCAAATGGACTTAACAGACATCTACTGAGTATTCCACTCAACCACCAAAGGACATACTTTCCATTCAGCAGCCCCTGGAACTTTCTCCAAAATCAAACCACATATTGGGCATAAAACAAACTTCAACAAATCCAAAAAAACTACAATAATCCCATATATTTTATTGAATCACAATTCAGGGAAGTTTAAAATCAACACTAAACAATCTCTATTAACTACATAACCTCATGGATATTAAATAACACCATCCTGAAAGATTAAAAGGTCAAAGAAGAAATAAAGACATAAAACTACTCTTAGAACTAAGTGAAAATAACGTAACACAACAAAATCACTGGGACATATTAAAAGTAGTCTTAAGAGGCAAGTTAATAGCCCTAAGCACCTATGTTAAAAAATCATAAAGAACACAAGTGAATGACTTAATCCTATAACTCAAGACTGTGGGAAAGCAAGAACAAACCAAACCCAAACCCAGCAAATTAGAAGAAATTTTAAAAAAATATCAGAGCAAAAATCAAAGAGATACAAACAAAGAAAACAATAGAAAATACTAATGAATATAAGGGATAGTATTTTGAAAATCTAAAGATGGCAATTCCTTAGCAGAGCTAACCAACAACAAAAACAACAACAACAACAAACAAATCCAAATCAACAAAATCAGGGACTAAGGGGGAAACATCTCAACAGAGCCCAAATGATCCAGAACATTATTATAAGGGGATACTTGAAAAACCTATACTCTATTAAACTAGAAAATCTAAAATAAGTGAATTAATTTCTAAAATTAATGGATTATGTTATCAAAGATACACCAAGAGATCAGAAATTTAAAAAGACATGTAACAAATAAAGAAATTTAAGTAGTAATTCGAAGCTTTACAACTGAAAAAAAAAATCCTGGGTCCAAATGGGTTCACTGTAGAATTCTGCTAGACCTTCAAAGAGGATCTATAATCAATACTGCCTAAATTATTCAAAAAGGTAGAAACAGATGGAGAACCACAAAATTCCTTCCGTGAAGCCAGTATTACTCTAATACCAAACCAGGTAAAGACACAACAAAGAAAAAATAAGGAAAAAAAGAAAGGAAAATCTATAATCCCATATCCTCAATTTCGCTTTATATTAGAAATGATGGAATGGTATAAAATGTGCATGTTAATAAATGGGGCCATTCACTGGACTCATTAAGAATCCCATCCCTGTTCTTACAGTAACTTTCCTATTTGCAGCAGACATCAGTTTTGTCCTGTTTGCCTCTTACATGATCATTGATATAAGATATTTGAATTTATTGTTGAACAAAGTTTGAAAGTATTTTACTGAAAAATTTTGAATTTATGTTCACCAAGGTGTATAATTTCATTTTATCTTATTTTACTGTATATATACATCCAGTTCTTGGCTTTGCTTTGTTGGGAGGGCTTTATTATTATTTCAATTTCTTTTGCCCTTATATGTGTGTTTATAATTTATATACTCTGTCTAATTTTGTTTTAGTATGAGTTTCTAGAAAACATATATCCACTTACAGATTTTCCAATGTATTTGAACATGTTTTTAAGGACTCTTTACTGTTTGTTTTTTCTGGGTTTCACTTGCAACTGGTTAAATTTCTCATTTTTAATCTTTAAATTTATTATTTTTTGAATTTTCACTTGGTGAGTTTGATTAACCTTTACCATCCTTATATAAAAGAATCAAATTTTGCTCAATTATATTCATGTTTTCATTCACCTTTCATTAATTTCTGCCATGATATTTATCATTTTTTCACCTAGTAATTTTGAAATTAGCTTGTTCTTGATTTTTAAGACCTTGCATAACTTAATTAATTTTTATTACATTGTGTCTGATATTCTTAATATAGGCACTAATATCTATAAACTTTCTTCTTAGAGCTATATTTGGCACATTCAAAAGATTTTTTTAATGTATTTTCATTTTCATTTGATTATAGGATTTTTTCAAATTTATCCCATGATTTCATCAAGGCTGAATAATCATCCAGTGGTTTATTGTTCAATTTGCAAATGTTTAAATATTTTCAGTGATTTTACTGACATTTATCTGAAGTTCTTTTCATCATTGCTTTTTGATAAAATATAATACTGTATTTTGATGTGTTTTCTTTGTTAAGTACTGTTTTTTTTGTTTAAAATAACATTTATCTTAGAGAATATACTACGGACTCCCTTAAAATATTTTTTATTAATCCTTTGAGCATTTCAGGTAGTGTATTTTGATCATATTATCCTATATGCCACTTTCTCCCAGATGGCCACTCCTTTCTTACTCACACAATTTCATGTGCCCTGCCCCCAAAGGAGTCTAAAATGTACAGCCCAAATATTCATGCAGGGAATCTGCTCTAGATTGTGGTTGACATTCCAGGGGTGACATCCTTAAAGAAAACTCATTCTTCCTCTCTCAGCAGCTATCAAATGACAATTACCCTTCGATTAAGGTTAGGAGTTCATGCTCACCCCCCCTCCTCAAAGACGGAATTTTGTCAGGCTTGAGCTTGAGGGGGTCTTGTGATTGCTATTACAATTGCTACAAGTTCATGCATGCATCTGCTTTTCTATCTGGAAAACACTGTTTCCTTGTAGTTTTCCAGTATCTTTGGGTATGGTCTTCTGAATAGAACAACTACTCTGTGTCTATTGGATGGCATATTCACTAGCTGTCTTTTAAGACAATTTGGTCTCTTCTTCTCCTCCTCCTTCTCCTCCTCCTGCCTTTCCTCTTCATCATCTTCTATTTTGGAGGTAAGTTCCTGCTAAGTAGGTCTGACTGTCTGGTACTTGCTCTGTAGCTAAGTGGAATCTCAGAATCATGATAACTCTCCTATATCAACTGTCTAAGCTCTATGATTATAAGCATGTCCCAGCACACCTCCATTAATTCTGTTGTGAAGTTTACCTATAAATTCTAGTTTTAAAATATTTTATCTAGATTATTTCCCTATTGATAGTATTGAGTATTGAAGTCACCTGCTGTTATTTTATAATATCAATGATAACTATGATTCTATTGTCTCTATTGATAATAGTGTGGTATGAACTCACCTGCTGTTACTCTGTTTTCTTTTATGCATTAGCATTTGTCTCATGAAAATGAATGCACAAAAATATGGAGAATAAATATTTGCAATCGATCATTATATAATATTGTTATATTTTGATTTATAAATATATAGTAATCTCTTTATCATTTTTTACTAATCTTGCCTTGAAATCTATTTTATCATCTCTAAACATGGCCACCCCTCTAGCCTTCTGCTTTCACTTACACAGTATATCATTTGTATTTGTGTATGTGTCAATGTATTTGTATTAACTCTCTGTTTTTGTCAATGAAGTATATTTTACCCACATAACAAATAAATATATTTTTAATAAAACCAGCTAGTATGAATCTTTTAACCAGAGGATCTTTTAATTTGAGATTATTCCTGAGAAACAGTAACTGATTCCTATGATTATTTTCTTGGTGATTTGGATACTGTTGTTCCCTTTGCCTCTCGTTCATTTTATGAGTTTACTAGCTTGCAGAGTTCAACATGCATGACTCTTTCCTGGTCCTAATTAGTTAATCTGTTCCTGTCATGGAGTTTATTCTCTCCTGAAACCTTGTATTTGTTAACAGTTATTTTTTTCTCCTTTGATTCCAGTACTCTTGTATGTATCTTCTGCAATGCTAATTCAGTGATCAGGAACGTCTTCACTTTGTGTGTACTGTGGGAGGTCTATATGTCATCATGAATTTGAAAAGATAACTTTTTCAGATACAGTAGCAAGTTGGTAGTAAAAGGTATGCAAATCTTTATTACTCTGTCCATCACCTTAATGCCAGGACTATGATAACCTTCACTGCATTTTTCCAATTTTTGTATAAGTTCCTTTTTAGATAGTGTTTGAATATGTTTTCCCATCTGAATGTTTATTCTATAGTACTACATTACTCTGTGCATTTGTTAGTAATATTCTCTTCCTTTATCAAAATCCACCTTAAGTACCTCCATTTCTCTGCCAGAAAATGTAGATGCATTACATTTTTCCCATGAGAACTAAATTACATTGGCAGAAGACAGGTCTTTCAAGTGTTTACTTTTTTTCTTTTTTTCTTTTTCTTTTCATTACAGCATTAATATACTCAATAACAATTTCTAGAGCAAAGACACATCTCTTTCAGATTTGGCTGTAAATTTTTAGGTTCACTGTTGAATTAATACACTTATACAATATTGAACTCAGTATAAACCTTGTAAGACATAAAATTGAATGAGGTTTTAACCTTTAAAAAAGATCTCCATTTCATTTTAAAATATTCTGTTTCATATGGAAAAAATCATTTTTAAAATTTTATTTATTATTTTTTATGTGTATGCATGTATTGCCTGTATGTAGGTAAGTGTACCTGTGTTGTGAAATGCCCACTGAGGTCAGAAGAGGCTGTCAGATACCCTGGGACTAGAGTTACGGACAGTTGTTAGCTGCCATGTGGGTGCTGGGATTCAAACTTGGGTCTTTTGTAAGAAAATCCAGTATTCTTCACCATTGAGCCATCTCTCCAGCCCCAGAACAATTAATTTTTAATGCTACTAACACTTAGATGTTTGCACATACATCTCTAATCTCTATATATCTGATTATTACTAGTCACAATCAGCTACTTTTTGAGATCCTTGGCAACTGAGCATGGATATAAATCATCAGTAGATTTCAATGGTAATCTTTTTCACCTCTACTAATTAACATGAAGCAAAATTTTATGCTTCTCCTTCAAATATAACTCATTTTTCAAATTTGTTGATTTTTATGTGTGTATTTCATACAGAACAACCCAAACAATCTTATTCGTCTATGTTCCCAAATGGTACCATCCCAACCCCCCCCCCACCATGGAGCCCATATACTCTGTCATTCTTGTTACTGTCCACTGTGTTGTTGGCACCCCAAGCTGTTACCAAGTGCTTGTCCATCTGCTAAATCAAGTCAGCCTGTCTTGAGTTCCTTATACTAGGAAGATCAGCTCTTCCTTGTCTAGCAGGAATCAGTTGCCAATAATCCTTTCTGATAAAATTGGTGTCTGCTGTTCATTTTCCTAGTTCTATGCTGGGTTACTGTCTGGGAATCTCTTGGGCCACTTGGCCAACAACTCAAAAGAAGGTATCTCCTGTCTGGCATTGTTTCTTGTTACATAGCCTTTAGCTATACACATGGACTCTTAAAGAATTATATTGATCCCTTTAATCTTTGGTTATACTTTCCTTTTGAGTATTTAAGACCATAGAGTTGAGACAGATAAACCAATTTATTTTTACTCTTAAGGTCGTTTGAGGATCTGTTCCTCAGGGGTTACCATGGGCTTGGGGGGAGACCCTGGCTCCTTTCTTTTATGAGTTCCATCTATGTGAAGATATATCAAAGGTCCTGCTCAATTGTGGCGGACTTCACTTGGAAGCATGGAGGAAATGTTTGCTCTGTGTTGACTCTCCTCTTTGTAGACTGGACACTGTTTCAAGTCCATTTGGTGGAGTCTCCATGGCCTCAATGATCAAGAGGAGAGGTGACTCACCAAAGTTACAGGACATTTTGAGAGACATTCATAGTCCCCTGGAAATTAGTTGACCTTGGATGGCAAGGAAGAAAAACTGTCCTATGTTCTGCTGACCAAATTAGTATAGGCCTCACAGTAAGGGTGTTAAACATTCAAGATGGTTAGTTCCACCAGTCTGATACTTTTAATTATGATGTGTTATGTAGATACAGCTTGGGCAAAGGCCAAAGGTTCTCAGACAAATCTTGCCTAGATATGTTATATTTCTTGAACTAGTTGTATGTATAATTTGTCAGTAGGATGTTTGATTAATATGGTTCCCTCTGTTTTTTTTTTTTTTTTAACTAGCCAGGCATTATTTATCTCTCATATTGTCTAACCATTCCACCATGGTTTCCCCATTTAAAGTGTCCCCATTTTTCGCATTTCTCCCTTAATGAAACCCTTATCCTATAGTCCCACCTCTATAGCTCCTTCTTTCCCTTTTTTCCAAAGGTTCCTTGTATAACCCACCCTCCCCACTCCCCTTAAATTACCCCATTTTAATCCATACCTCCTTTATTATCACCTGTTTCCTACTGTTCTCCTTTTTCAGATTCTTTCTTTTCCTTTATCTCCTGGCTCCTTTTCATTATCCTGGTTCCTGTAGTTATGTCTGGATACATACTCACTTATAAGGATTTGGTGCTAGGATCCACATATGAGGGAGAACATATGTCAGTTTTTTTGTTTTTGTTTTCGTTTTCCTGAGCCCGTGTTACTTCACTTAGTATAACAGTTTCTAGTTCCATCCATCAACCTGCAAATTTCATGATTTCATCTTTATTGCAGAGTAAATGTCCATTGTATAAATGAACCACATTTTCATTATCCACTCGTCATTTGAGGGACACTTAGGTTGCTTCCATCTCTTAACTATTGTGAAAAGAGCAGCAACAAACATGGATGTACAAGTGTCTCTGCAATAGGATGAGTTCTTTGGGTATATGCCAAGGAGTGATATAACTGGGTCAAATCATAGGCTCATTTTTAGGTTTTTAAGAGTCCCCACACTGCTTTCCATAAGGGTTGAAGAAATTTGCAGTCCCACCAGCAGTGGATGAGCATTCCCCTTTCCCCACATCCTCTCCAGCATTCGGTAGCATCTGTTCTCTTAATCTTAGCCAGTCTGAGTGGGGTAAGAAGAAATATTAAAGTGGTTTTAATTTGCATTTCTCTAATTACTAATGATTTTAAATACCTTTTAAGATGCTTCTTAGCCATCCTTATTTCTTTTGAGAACTCTGTGTTCAAGTCCTTAGCCCATCTTTTAATTGGGTTACTTCCTTTCTTGAATCTTTGTTTTTGAGTTCATTATATATTCTGGATATTAAACCTCTGTCAGATGTGTTGCTGGTGAAGATTTTCTCCCATTTTGTTAAATTTTGGCCTTGTTTCCTGAGCAATTGCTATCCAGTTTAGAAAATACTTTCCTACACCTATATTTTGTAGACTATTGTCAATGTTTTCTTCTAACAGTTTCAGAGTTTCAGGCTGCACATTGTAGTTTTTGATCCAATTGTAGCTGACTTTTGTGCAAGGTGAAAGATAGGGGTTTAGTTTCATTCTTCTCCAGGTGGAGATCCACTTTGCCAGCACCATTTGCTGAACATGCTGTCTTTCCTCCAGTGAATGTTCTTGGCCCCTTTGTCAAATATCAGGTGGCTGAAATTGAATGTACTCATATTTGGGTCTTCAATTTTGTTCCATTCATCCACAGGTCTATTTTTGTGCCAGTACCGTGTTGTTTTAATGACTATAGCTCCATAATACAGTTTATAATATGGTATAGTAATACCCCCAGCATTGCTCTTAGTGTTCAAGCTTGCTTTGGCTATCCAAAGTCTTTTGTGCTTCCATATGGATCTTAGGATTTTTTTCCGAATTCTGTGAAGAATATCATGGGGATTTTGATTGGCATTGCACTTAATCTATAAATGGCGTTTGGTAGGATGTCATTTTCACAATATTAGTTCTTCCTATCCATGAGCATGAGAGGTCCTTCCATCTTCTGATGTCTTCCTCAATCTCTTTCTTTAAAGAAAACTTAAATTTTCATTGTTGGGGTCTTTAATGTCTTTGTCAGGTTTATTATGAGATATTTTAATCTTTCTTGCAGCTATTTTGAAAGGGATTGTTTCCATGTACTCTTTCCTTGATTGTTATTGGTATATAGAAAGTCTACAGATTTTGTAGATTACTTTTGCAACCTTCCACTTTACTGAATGTGTTAATAACTTCTAGGAGTTTTCTAGTGGAATTTTTGGCATCTCTTTATATATAATATCATATTGTCTCTAAAAAGGGATAATTTGATGTTTTCTTTTCCAATTATTACTCCTTTAATTTCTTTCTCTTATCATACTGGTCTTGCAAGAGGTTCAAGCACTACATTGAAAAGAAATGTTGGTAGTGGAGACCATAGTCTGGTTCCTGATTTCAATGGGAATGCTTCCAGTTTTTCTCCATTTAGAATGATTTTGGCTGTGGATTTGTTGTATATGGCTTTAATTATGTTGAGTTATGTTTACTCCAGTCCAATTCCCTGACTTTGAACATAAATGCATGATTAATTTTGTCAAAGGCCCTCTCTGCATCTATTGAGATGACCATGTGGTTCTTGTCTTTGAGTCCATTTATACAATTTATGACATGAATCCATCTGGGCCTGAGACTTTTTTAGTCAGGAGGTTTTGTATTACTGTTTCAATTTCCTTATGTGTTATGGGTATGTTTAAGCTGTTGATCTCTTGGTTTACTTTTGGTGCTTCCCATGCTTTTAAATATGCACACATTTCTTTTAGGTTTCCAAATTTAGTAGTGTATAGGTTTTTAAAGTATTCCCTTATAATGTTCTTTATCGTTTTGGTGTCTGTTTTGATGGTTCCCTTTCACCTCTCATTTTGTTGATTGGGAGTGCTCTTTCTTTCTTTTTGTTAACTAGGCTAGCATTTTGTCAATCTTGTTTATCTTTTCAAAGAACTAGCTCCTGGATTCGTTGATTCTTTGTATTGTTTTCTTAGCTTCTATTTCATTAATTTCTGCTCTGATTTTAGTTATTTTTCGTGTCTCCCGGGTTTGGGTTTCATTTATTGTTGCTTTTCAAGTGTTTTGCATTGCAATGTTAAGTCATTTATTTGTGTTCTTTCTGAATTTTTAATGTAGGTTCTCCAAGCTATAAACTTCCCTCTAAAGACTGCTTTCAATGTGTCCCAGAGGTTTTGTTGTGTTATAGTGCCCTTGCCATTTAGTTCCAGGAATACTTTTGTTTCTTTTTTAATTTCTCCTTTGACTCATTCATCATTCAGGAGCATGTTGTTTAATCCCCATGTGTTCATGTAGTTACTAGGTTTTTTTCCATTGTTGAATTTGAGCTTTATTGCATTGTGGTCTGATATAATGCATGGAATTATTTCCATCTTCTTGAATTTGTTGAGGGTTTTTTGGTGCCCCAGTATATGTTTAATTTTGAGAAAGATCCATGGGGCACTGCATAGAAAGTGTGTTCTTTGGTGCTTGGGTAGAACATTCAGCAGATGTCTGTTAGGCCCTTTTGGTGTATGGTATTGTTTAATTCAGATACCTCTGTGTTAATTCTCTGTCCTCTTGACCTATCTAATGGAGACAATGGGTATTGAAGTCCCCTACTATTAATGAGTTGAGATTAATTTGGTCTTAAAATTCTGTAGTACTGATTTTATGAAGTTGAGTGCACCAGTGTTTGGTGAATATATGTTCATGATTGTAGCATCTTCTTGGTCATTTATTCCTTTGATCAGAATGAAGTGTCCTTCTTTATCTTGTCTGATTAATTTTAGTTTGAAGTCTGTTTTGTCAGATATTAGAGTTGCAATACATGCTTTTTTCTTAGTACCATTCACTTGGCATGTATTTTTCCATCCTTTCTCCTTAAGGTACTACCTGTCCTTGAAAGTGAGATGAGTTTCTTTCAGAAAACAAAATGATGAGTTTGTTTCTTAATCCACTCAACTAGTGTGTGCCCTTTTGACTGAGGAATTCTGTCCATTGATATTTAAAGTTATTAATGAAAGCTGTGTATTGATTCCTTTAATTTTTGCTCCTGTTCACATTCTTGGTGTAGCTGTGCATCCATAGTTATACTTTCATTAAGTTTCTTTTCATAACCCTTTGGTTATAGTTGTTCTTTTCTTCAGCTCTTTTTATTGCTTTAAGAACTCTCTGAAGGGCTGGTTTTATGGACATGAATTATTTCAGCCTATTAATGTCATGGAAGATTTATCTTTCCTCTTTGAATATAATAGACAGTTTCACTGGGTAAAGCTATCTGGATTGGCATCTTTGGTCATTTAGAACTGGGAATACTTTGGTCCAGGCTCTTTTGGCTTTCATAGTTTGTACTGCAAAGTCAGCTGTAATTCAGATGTTTTTTTTCTTCTTATGTGACTTGTTTTACTTTTGCAGCTTTCAGTATTTGCTCTTCGTTCTGTACATTTACTGTTTTACTATGATATGCCATGGAGAGTTTCTTTTCTGGTCCTGTCTATTTGGTGTTCTATATTCATCTTGTATTTGTATGGTCTTATTTTTCTTTAATTTGGGGAGATTTTCTTCTACAATTCTGTTGAAGATCTGATCCATACCATTATCCTGAGAGTCTTCTCCCTTCTCATAAGTTTGGTCTTTTTATGTTGTCACACAATTTCTGCATAGTCCATTCTCATGTTTTCTTAAATTTCTTATAACCTTGCTTGAATGGTCTAATTTGTCCAGTTTATCTTTCAGTCTTGATATTCTGTTTTCCATTTCATCCATCCTATTAGTGAGGCTTTCTCCTGTCATTTCTCATTGGCTTACTGAATGTTTCATTTTCTTCTTCATTTCAACCTGAGTATCCTTCAATATTTTTACTCTTTTCTGAATTCATTCAGAAGTTTATCCCTATCTTCTTTCAGTTCTTTGATTTGTTTAGGTGTACCTTAAATTCACTGAATTCTTTTATCATGTTTATAATTGTTCTTTTGAGTTTCACGTCCTGTGTTATCTCTAGGGGTTTCTCATTGTACTCCTCTATAGGACTGTTGGTACTTGGTGGGGATATGTTATTTTGGTTTCTCATGTTATTATCTTTTCTCTGAGACTTTGACGTGTGGATTTCTTTCATAGTTCCTGATTTTTTGTGTGAAACTCAAGCCTTCCTTTGTTGAGTTTATGCCTGCCTCTTTTTGTAAACTTTATGTGCCTTTGTTGTTTACTTGTTGGGCATGGAAAGCTAGTTAGTCTAGGCTTCAGGTTCTCTCTTTTGATTTTATATATGAGTGGCCAAAATGATTTGGTCTTGCTGCTCATGAGTTCCCACAAAGACCAAATTGGATGAAGATCAGATGTGCTCAGGCTTTCTCCTGGATCCCTCTGGAAAAGACGCCAGCCTCAGGATTGGAGGGCAGGCTGGTCTGGGAGCAGGGCCCAGGAAAGATGCTGACCCCAGGAACTTAGTGGCTGTGCCTCCCAGAGATTCAAAGGGAGGATGGAGCAGGAAGAGGCCTGAGGGCTCCTGGGCACTACAGGGAGGAATTGGGTTGGTCTGGATGCAAAGGATCAGGAAGAAGTGGGAGTTTGGGCCAAGAGGTCAGTCCAGAGGTCTGGGGTGCCAAGACAAGAAATGTGTGAGTCTCCCTGTTAGGAGCAGAGATGGGTTGAGGGCAGTGGGAAGGTGAATGAGGCTGGGGGAGTCAAGGCGCAGTGGGTGCTGCTGAATCTACCCAGGGAAGCTGCTGGTTCCAAGCAGCTCTGCGTTTTTTTCTTAATCAGTCAATTTAAAGTTTTTCTTATCATCAATTAATTCATTATCAAATAGAAAATTTTAGTAAAAAACATCAATTTAAAATACATCATGATTGCTGAAAAACATCTGTGTGTATATGTGAGTGTAATGCGTTGTGTGTGTCTATTTGTATGTCTGTCTGTCTATCTTTTTCTGTAATACTATTTCTATCAATTTGTGGTCAGGGTCGGGAATCACTGAGGAAGATACGATGAAATAATTGTAAGAGCTAGAGGTGATAGATGAATACGAGGAAACTGTTGTCTGGATGCCACAGTGTATTTGTACATATGAGCCCACAACCTTTATAACAGTATGCACAAGGCCTGACAGGATACGATGAAGCTGAGAACGAGTTTTGGAAGAGCTTTGATGATGTGTCTGATATGGGGAAAGAGACCAACAACTGAAGTAAAGTGGGGTGAGGAGAGAGTGTGGGCTGAGGAAATGTTAATGTGGGGGGCCATTCCCATAGGTTTGGTGGAAGTGACTGCAGTGGCATGGCTAAAGCAGTGGACAGTGAGATATGTAACTAGGGTGAGGCCTCCTAAACATTCGAGGTAGATGGGAGATATCCCAGGGTGGCAGCCATCTTGTAGATGGTATGGGGTGGCATGCCTGCTTGACCAGTGGGGGCCGCCACCTGAGTATGGAGAGGCCCTGAAAACAGCAGAAGGTCTGGAACAGATTCTACAATCTCCAGGAGTAGTACACCAGGGACAGAAATGTCAAAAAGCAGCTCCAGAGGCCACTTGGCTGCTGCTGTTGATAATAAGAAATCTGTCCCAGGTGGAGGCCTTAGCCAGAAGGGAAACTGAAGGCATTAGAGAGGAATTAGAATGGGAGGGGGATATGAGACTGGCCTCTTTGGTATTGGCCTCTGACCTTGCCAGTAAATTAGATAAGAGAGAAAAGGGGATGGAGGTGTTGGCATGTTATGTCTAGGAGGTCAAAAGGGACAAAAAGCCCAGATCAGAATTATAATAAAAGGCCCATTCTGGGATCCTAAAACCTGGAACCCCTAGAAAGAGTCAGGCAGTGAGGAAGAAGGAAGTGACCTAGAGACAGTGGGAGATGCTCCTTGGGTCCAAACGCTAGTTCAAAGAAAGGGAAAATCCATGGTCCAACATGCCAATGGAGGTCTTAACAACAGCCTGGTATAAGAGACCATGGTATTCAGAAAATACTCAGCACCAGAACTATTAGAACTGGGAAAGACATTTAAACAAGCTATGAAAGAGCCTGTTGCCACCTGGCTTGTGAGGCTATGGGATATGGGGGCAGATGGAATCATTTTAAGTTCTACAGAAGCAGAGAAGTTAAGCAACATAATCACTCATCACTCTTTGAGACAAAGACTTCACAATTTAAGACAACATGAGGGAAACCAGTCCCTGATAGGTTGGCTCATACGAACCATTTGGGATGTGTTGGTATCTCCAGCTGAGATTCCCATGAATATTACAGATTGGAAAACCATGGAGGAAGGACAGACTCTGTTGAGGGAACTGGGCATGAGGGAAGCTGTGTTTGATGCCAAGTTCACAGGCCCAGACAGGACTGTGTTTACAGGAGACTTAAGAAAGAAACTGATTCAGCAAGTCCAACGAGACTGGTATGGAGCTTTGGTGGCACTGCTAAGCCCCATGGTCAGGTGTAGCCTGTATGAGACTTGTGAGACTCTGGCAGATTTAAATGATTTAGACCAACATGTAAAAAGGGTTCAAAAGTTGATAAAGTGAGTAGACACAAGGGAAAAGAGTTGTAACACAGCAAAGGGGCCCCTCTGTGTCTCCTTAGCACAGATGTAGATGGATCTGCACAGAGCAGCAGTTGCTAGGACAAGATAGGCGAGCAGCCAAATGCTGTGCTGGTGAGTCTGTGGAGGGCTTTAAGACTTGACCAGCAATACACCACAGAAGTAAGAGAAACTGAGGACCAGGAGGTTCAGGTAACTCCAACTGCTCTCCCTGCTCCAGAGGAAGGCAGCATCATTGGATGGGACCCCCTCCCAACCACTGCCTTGAAGTGGTGGCCAAGGTTGTCCAGAGGTGAGGGCCATACTGGGTAACCAGAGGCCACATGTCAAATTGAGGATTTATTGGTCCCCCACTAATATACAAAACACATGGGCCCTAGTGGATACTGGGACAGAGTGTACATTAATTCATGGCAGTCTCCGAAAACATTAGAGCTAGTGGATAGCAGTGGATGGGTATGGGGATAAAACCATCGAAGTAAAGCAGACTAGACTTATTCTGGGAGTGGGAAATTATCCCCCCACCCCCAGGAGTACAAGGTGTGCATCTCTCCCCTTCAAGGGTTGGGTCACACCCTACATACTACTGTGGGAGAGTTTCAGCTGAGGGTGGAAATAGTAAAGGCGATTACTCAGGGGTGTGCAAGATGTGAGCCAGTCAAATTGCCCATCCCACAGAGGGTGGTGAATATCAACACTACTGGCTGCATGGGGGTCAAGATGATATTATTGAAAACCATCTAAGAACTAGAGCAGGTAAAAGTCATCTGCCCAACCCAGAGCCCTTTCAATAGCTGCATTTGGCCTATCGGGAACCCAGATGGCTCCTCAAGAATGACTGTAGATTACCTGGAGTTAAATAAAGTGGTGCTTCCTTTTCCTATAGCAGTGCCCAACATTGCACTGCTAAGTGATAAGCTGGTGCATGAAATGGGGTCCTTCTAAGCTGCAGTGGACCTTGTTAATGCATTCTTTAGTGTTCCCCTAGCTGCTGAATCCCAAAATCAATTTGCATTCACATGGAATGGATGACAATGGACTTTAAGAGTACTTCCCCAAAGTCACCTCCACAGCCCCACAGTTTGTCATAGGATAGTGGCCCAGGAATTGGTCCTGTCATCCTGTACTCCTTCTGTAAGGAGTTTCCACTACATAGATGACATAATGCTAACTTCTGAGTGCCTTGCAGATTTGGAAGCCCATTTGGAGAACATACAAGTGCACCTGAAGGAGCGAGGATGGGAAATCAATCCACAGAAGGTATGAGGACACGGTGCAGCAGTAAAATTCTTAGGAGTTTTATGGTCAGGCAGTGCAGTGGTTGATGAAACCTTACAACAACCTGTACCAATAAATGTTAAGCAGTTACAGGTATTTTGGGGACTTCTCAGGTGTTGGCGAATTTTTATACCTCACCTTGCTCAGGTTACCCACCATTTGTATAATCTAATAAAAAGAGGTGCTATATGGGATTGGGATGTAAAAGCCCAGAGGCTTTTGAGCAGGCCAAGGTACTGGTTGAGCAAGCTAAGCAGCTGTGTGCCCCAATACCTGGGTGCCCTTCCTCTTGGAAGTCACCAAGAGCCCTGAAGATTATGGGTGGGGCTTGTGGCAACAGCAACCCTATCAAAGAGTCCCAATTGGGTTCTGATCCCAATCATGGAAAGGGGCAGAGTCCTGGTACACAGTGTTTGAACAGGATCTGCTGGCTGTGGACAAAGCATTGCAACAGGTGGATTCCTTAAAGGGCCCCAACCCCATTACTGTAAAAGCCGCATATCCCATAAAAGAATGGGTGGTGGGCCTGTTAGCCAAACCCCGTCAGGGTGGCCCAAAATGCATGCATATTTGCAACAGAGAGGTGTGGCTTCAGCAATCCTGATCACCAATGCCATGCAAGCAGTAATAGGACCAGTGTCATTTCAAGGCACAGAGCCTCTCCCTCCATTTCCTATAGTTGATCCTCCAACAAGACCTGACTGAGTGCTAGAAGGGGCTCTGCCAGTTCCGGCTTATGCCTGGTATACTGATGGCACTAGCAGGGGTGACAAACAAGAATGGGTAGCAGTGGCAATACAGATGAACATTGACAATATATGGTTGAAGAGGGGAGAAGGAGAAAGCAGTCAATGGGCTGAATTTACAGCTGTATGGATAGTAATAATGAGAAAGCCTTGGCCAGTTACAATTTTTACTGACAGTTGGGCTGTGTTCAAGGGCTTAACCTTATGGATGGCTCAGTGGGAGAAAGAAAACTGGCAGGTGATGGGACGGCCACTATTGGGACAACAAATGTGGAAGGACATATATAATAAAATGCAGGAGAAGCTAGTGCCCATGGTAGTTTACCATGTGGCTGCACACAGCCTGGTGAGTCCTCCTGGGAGGGAATCAGGAAGCTGATGTCCTCACCAAGGTGATGGCTGTCTGCCCTCATGTTTCCCTAGAAACAGCTCATTGGATTCATATCAAGTCGGGCCACAGAGGAGCCAATACAAGATGGAGACTAGCCAAAGCAGCAAGCATTCCAGTAAAATATGCTGACATCCAACAGGCTGTCCAGGCCTATGAGGCATGTTCCCGGTTACAGCCCCAGAGGATGGATGCCATGATGAGACACATGCACAAGACAGCTTCCTCTGTGAGAGACTAGCAAGGAGATTATATAGGGCTCCTGCCCATCAGTGGGGGGTGTAAATATGCTCTCACTTGTGTAGACACTGCCACAGGCCTTTCCTTGCAAGAGAGGGATGGGCAAGTCTACTATTAAGGGGCTTACTGAACTCTGTGTCATGTATGGGTGCCCGGTGCTAATTGATAGTGACAGAGGCACTCATTTCACAGGTACAGATGTGCAAGCTTGGACTGAGGATAGTCAGGTTCAATGGTATTTCCATCTTCCATACAATCCTACAGGAGCAGGATTAACTGAAAGAAAAAACAGGTCGCTAAAGGAAGTTGAAAGCCCTAAACCCAGGAGGAACCCTATGGGGGTGAAAGGCCCTTCCAGAAGCCATAAGGTTGTTAAATGAAAATCCCAGTACCAGGGGTGGGTTGCATCCCTATGAGCAGTTGGCCAAAGGGACCCCAGAGGTCCCCAAAACTATAAAGGCAATTGCCAATAATGTTGGTTGCACACATGAAGTGGACGGTAAGACCCTATTACTGAAGACAACACCTAATGTGAGCATGGGAGAGGGAGAAATCAAGCTTGGACTAAGCCAGAAACTCCCTGCCACTGGATGGGTGGCTTTCATAGTGCCAGAAGGTACTATGCAGATGGCTGGGGGAGAATTGTCTCCCATTATCCTGTTCAAGGAAAGACTCCTGCATGCTGCACTATCAATAAGCAAAACAAGATGTTCTGGCTGGTGCAATAGTGGGTTGTCTAGTGTATGTACAGCCAACTAATTATAGATTAGACCTAAAGCCTGCTACTAGGGATGGAACAGACATCTGGTATCGTAGACCAGGCCAACCCTCTGTGGCAGGAGAGTTTATAGGCCCCAGTGGAGAAGCCCCTGCAATTGTATTGTTAGATGGATGTGATGCACCTACTAAAGTACCATCCAAGCATTTTTGTTTATGCCCATGAGCTATTATTCCAGCTACTCTTTACATGGTCTTGCTTCTTGCTGTTTTTTTATAGTAGGTAGAATGCCACTAAATCAAACCAGTAACCCATGACAGAGGATGCAGAAACTTGAAGAATCCAGTGCCCTATTACAAAAGGAGAAAGGTCGCCCCACCCCTCTGAGGCTCAGGGATATTTGCTGAAGAGGGAGGCGGAAAGTTTTATGAGAGCCAGAGGAAGGGGTGGAGAATGTGACTGGGAGGATGTTCCTCTGACCTTGTGATGACTAGCCCTGGACCCACCTCCTTCCCATGCTCTGTAAAGAAGCCACTCCCCTTCCCTCTTCCAGCCAATCAGTTGACTATAGCCACTTGCAGGGGAGGGTCTAAGGTTATAAAAACTGGAAAAACCAGGAGGCTAGTCTCTCACCATTTTGTAATGCTGCCCAGAACCACAGGATTTATGTCTGGGTGTGGACTTTTGAACGCAGCCGTGAATGGGGGTTGCCTGCTTGTCTGTAAGTAAACCCACACCCCAAGCTCAGTTAGCAAGTCCAATAAACTCGTTAAGATTCTTCAAACTTAGGTTTGGAGAATTTTTTCCTCAGGCTGCAGCAAGGACAGTGGGAGGAGGGGATTGGATGCCATCTGCACCTCCCAGCAGTGAATTTGACTTACATAGCTATTGATAGCTTTTGGGAGAACAATCAGTTTTCTCTAAGGGTGTGATGCTTACTATGTTGTTCAGATTCTAAAGATGTATTCACACTTAAGAGCATTTGGGGAACATGAATTAAATGATAGACCTTAGGAGAAGAAAAATTCTAATAAAGGTAATGAGGTTCAGGGAAAAGAGTAAAGTGGGTTGAAGTTGTGTAAAGTTGTCTGAATACAATAAAAATACAACTCCTACCATGGAACCTTACTCATATACACAGAAGGCCACAACTGGCCAAAGTATAGAGAATGAGAGACTGCATAATTCATATCCCTGGATAGGAGTCTTATATGAAGCCTCACCCACCCATGCCTTAGGGTCCATTTTGGAAGCTGGATTAGAAAGATTGTAAGAGTCAGGGATGGTGCATGATCCTAAGGAAACAGAGGCTTTAAGGACTCTGGGAACTTTCTCATAGAAACTTATAGCAATGGTGACAACATACACAAGACCCATGCAAACACAATCAAACAAAAAACCAGTATAGAACTGAGGAAATGGGCAGCAAGCTCCAACATTCCCCAAGGAACTATTGGCAGCTCATTGTTTCTAGGTGAGGAAGAGTTGATTTTCTTTAAAGGAGAGATTCTACATAGGCTGACTAGACACCAGTGGATGAACTTGAACCAAGGGTCGTATGTGTACACAAACATGACTCAATAGGCCTTAACACATATAGCCAAATGCATGAAATATGGTGGGGGGCTATGGGGGAGTTGCAAATGGGGAGGAGGTCTAAATATTAAGATGTATTATATTAAATGCACAGAACTTCCATTAAAAATTATACATTGATGGAAAAACTAATTCTGAGTACCTTAAATTCAAACATGGAAAGTATGAGCAATTCAATTTAGAAAATGAAAAGTCAGGCTTTGTTGTCAGCTTCCCTAGCTACTCCCAGTCTCCATTTCCTGTGGTCTGCTCCTAATACTATAGAAACAACCATTTGAGTTATGTTGGGTATATGTCTCTTAAGATCCAGTCACACAGCATTTCAATTCATTTTTCTTTATGATCTCACCAGTTTCTTAGGCTATGAGATTCCTCCTCTAATTCCAAGTATGGATGATATCTATGAAACTCTTTGCTTTTTTCCATCATTATTCACTTAAAACACGTTTCATTAAAAGTCTATGGTCTATGTTGTGTTGAATCTCTCTCTCTCTCTCTCTCTCTCTCTCACACACACACACACACACACATACACACACACACACCCACACACCACCTGAAGGTCTACATTTTAAGGAAAGGAATTGAAAGCTGTGATTCTAGATGGCTCGTTGTGATACCACATTCTGCAATCCTTGAATACTCCATTCTTCATAACCTGCATTTAAATATACCACCTCCATATAATATACAATATTCAGAGAAACATGAATATAATCTTGCTTTTTCATCTTATGCACTACAGCTTAACTTTATAAGACAAAGAGTTATAGCTTTATGATATTATTTCCTAGAGTTTTAGATTTCTGCAGAGGCTGTTTGTGAACATCACTAACCTTCACTAAGTTGTAAAGTGATATTTCTTCTCTTAGAACAGCAAGATTCCTAAAAAGATATTTTCATTCCAGAAACTTTGAAATAAAAAACTGTGTTCCAAAGCAATCCTTATCAATTAAAGAATAACTATTTTCTGAGGAAACACAGTGTCATTGAATCAGTGAAGATTATAACTCAGAGGAACTTCAGGAATTATCTCCTTTAGTTTGTCATATATTGTAACAGAAAAATCCTAAGGGAATTTTGGATTGATAAAAGTAAGAATTTACATCTTCCTCTCTGAATTCTCTATCGTTGTCATTTACTAATGGATGGTATATTAGATAAAATGTTCTTCTGTTTTAAAAGAAGCTTCAAACATACTGTCTTGCTTACTTTCCTCTCTGCTATGACAAAATACCTGAGTAGAAGAAATTTGAGGGAGGACAGACTTATTTTGTTTTACAGTTTGTAGCAAGACAATCCATCATTGTGGGGAATTTACTGCAGCAGGTCCAGGAGTCATCTGGCAACATTGTGTCCATAGTCAGGAAGCAGATCCATAATGAACAGGAAGTGGAGCCAGAGTATAAAACCTCAAAGTCAGTGGCCAGTGACTCATTTTCTCCAGCAAGGCTCTAATTCCTGATGGTTCCACAACCTTTCCAAACAGCATCACCAGCTGTGGACCAAGTGTTCAAACACGGGTGTACAGGCGCATTTCACATTCAACCCACAACACATACTGGTATAGAATAACCATTCAGCTTATGGGTTAGAGAGGTTCAGGTAACTGGCTCATAGTAATATTTTTGAATACAAATTAAACTAGGAAATAAGATCTTACTGGGCTCTACTATTTTTAATAACAATGTTTCTATAAAGCTGTTTCTATTTATAAAATTTTATCTATACATAAAATTATTTCTCAGGAGACTCTATTGGGGGATTTTAAGCCATTTGGATATAGTCTCTTGTTGCTTAGCATGCAAATAAACAGAAAATAAAAAGTTATAAACTTACTAAAAACAATGAATAGTTGACAGAGCCTTGAGAACCTATCTTTGAAAAACTACAAAAAATTTAATTATGTTTTTGTCAGCTTGAATGACCTTGCCTTCTGATTAATTTCAGTGTTAAGACAGTTCTCCTAATGTAATCCCTCCTTAATGTCAATTGGGTGAAACTCCACCCTAGATATTAATTCTCCAAGTGGGCATTTAGGAAGATGAACTCACTTCATTGTAGTCACTCCCTAAGCACTAGAGATTACCCAGTGTACAGAATCAAGATATGTTGCAGTTGTGATGTCAATGTTCTGGTGCACAGACAGTTTCAAAAACAAAATAAGGTGATTTTAAATATATTATGCTACTTTTGCAGTTTATGTCACATAAAAATGAAATGAAAAAAAAAATCTGAAAAAACAAAGAGGAGGAGAAGCCAGAAGAGGAGAAGACAGGAACTGGACAAGGACTGGAAAATATTTTTGTTTATTTGTTTGTTACATGTAATCAAATGTTAACTGCATGAACTAGGTTAATGACATTTAATCTTGTGAATTCGTTCTTGTGTTAAAGTAGAAATTAAAACGGAGGATTCAATACTTGTTCTCTGTGCTTGTATGTGATAATGACCTTTTCTCTTAATGTCTGCGGAGCTACAGAGACCACTGGACCATGTGGGTGGCAAAGAAGCATTCTAAGATCAAGGGAGACTGTGAAGCACCTGGGCACAGCCAGGAATGACCTAGGGAAGACTGAAAATCACATATACAGTACATCAGAGTAGTAGAGGTAATCTTGGTGATAAGAGGTCTGCTAAAAGTGAAGAAAGGGAGTGGAACCATGGCAGTAGTTTGGCTGCTATGTAAGTATTCAGTGGGTCACTTATAGACTGCATCACTGAGCGTGTAGAATACTCTATGAGATCGCAGAGGGAGAGATGTACCAAGGTCTTTTCAGAAGGAATCATTACAGCAGAAAGCATAGCATGGAGCCACTGCAGGCAAGCCACACAAAGAAATGAAGGAAAACAGGAGAGGAATGCAGGGTCCAGAGAAAAGGGATGGGGGTAGCTGGGGTAGGGTTCTTCAGACAGCACAGCAGATTTGACTTTTACTATTCATGAGATACAAAAGAATTTTGCAAAGCTTTGCTTGAAGAAAGGATAGGGGAAGCACCTCATTTTCACAGGGCAGATATGGATGCTTTGTGAACAAACTATGCCAAATGCAAAAGAAAAGACAGACAGGAGGGTATTGATGTCAACTAGTCAGGGATAGAGGAGTGAACCACAACAGGTGTGCAGGTGGTCAGATGCTGCATATATTTTGGCTGTTATGTGAGTGGGTTATGCTGATGCAGGTAGGACTGTAAGGCAGGAAGAGAGTCTAGTTTCTAATAGAATAAGCTGATCTTTAAATGAAATCGGACCTGTGGCTACTCAATGATCATCTGTGTAAGCAGGTTGAGAAATCAGATGTAATGTATTAAATAAAACAGAATGTGGGGCTGGAGAGATGGCTCAGCAGTTAAGAGCACTGACTACTTTTGCAGAGGACCAGGGTATGATTCCCAGCACACACAGGGCGGCTACAAACCGTCTTTATCCAAAGCCGTCTTCTGACCTCTGTGGAATTGCACCACATGGGTGCACCCACATACATGCAGACAACACACTCATACACATAAAATAAATATAATAGATAAAATACTTTTAAAAAACTAAAAAACAAATGCAGCCCCTTTGGGGCTGGAGAGATGGCTCAGCGGTTAAAAGCACGGACTGCTGGTGCAGAGGACCTGGGTTCATTTCCCAGCACCCGCATGGTGGCTATGAACCGCCTTTAACTCCATTCCAGGGAATCCGAAACCCTCTTCCTTCCCCGTCATTGCATGACATGGGTGCACTCACATACATGCAGGCAATATACTCATACACATAAAAAATAAAAATAATAAATAAAATATTTAAAAAAATAAACATAAAGGGCGAAGAATGGTTGTGTCTAATGAAAAAGGATACATGGATAAATAGATGTTTTTAATCCATGAATATATGTAATTCTAGCTGAACTTTATTAAACAATATTTAGCAGAAACATTCATTCAGACAATAGCACTCACCAACATCAGGATTATCTATTTAGTTCTTGAGAACACCATCAAATTCATTCCACTCCTGACAAGTTGATCTGATTTCTGAATCATGGGTTATATGAGCAACAGGCAAGTACAACCAGCAGACCTGGCCTCTGCAGCTGCTCCTTGTACAATTATCCTTTATTCTCTCCTTTTCTGTTTTAAGACTTTCCCCATAGGGGAAAAGTTAAGGAATCTAACAGACAAACTTCAAGATGCAAAGAATACCTTTGTCAACTTACATTGGACGTGGATAGAAAAATAAACCATTACTACCTAGCCAGAACTTGAGAGTTGTTTGTTACAGAAATTAGAAGTATATCCTCTGACTGATGAGTGTTTTATACAAAAAGACAAGAGCCAAACAGTGCTGGCAAGGATATGGAGAAAAAAATGAACTTTTTGTTTTAGTGTCCTTGATGTATGCTGCTACAGTTTTAGGGATAGTATTATGAATGCTCTTCAGGATATAAACTGAGAAGCCCTTGATAATCCCACAGTGTCACTGTTCAGCATGTACACAAAAGGTGTGAACCTTGTCAGAAATACCTGGTTGCATTTTCTTAATGGAAGCTATGGGAACTATTCATGAATGAACAGATGAACTTGAATGATTGTAGGAAACCAGCTATGTGCACATAGTAGAATAATCTCAATCTTTAACAATGAAACAACTTGCAATTTCAAAAACAGAAGGGAAATGATAACATCAGGACAAATAAAATAAGACACACAGAAGCAAATGTACTATAGAATATTACCTGTAGAATATAAAACATGTCAAATACATAGAAAGAGATACTTAATGATTCATTAGAGAAAGGGATAGAGTCAGTCAGGAATTGAGAAACAGGTCACAAGGTGCAAAGTTTTGGAAATTATAATTGAGTAAAGAAGTCTAAAGATTTGATAACTAGGTGAAAATCATTTAAAATATATTCAGGCATGGTGTTACATGCTTTTAACCCCAGCATTCAGGAGGGAAGGGCAAAGATAAGCAGATCTCTGTGAAATTAAGCTAGCCAAATCTACATAGTGAGTTCCTGGCCAGCTGGGGCTACAGGGAGACAATGTCTCAAAAAAAAACCAATTAATTAATTAATTAATTAATTAATTATGATAATGTAAACTGGAAAGTTGTTAAACCTGATCTTTACCAAAGGGTGAGAAGAGATAGGAAATTTGGTTAACATGGAAATTTGATAAGTGTAAATTTTAGATGCTCCTAACAAACACACATATACATAGATACATACATATACATATACATACTTATATTCACAGATATAGCTGCACCCCCTAACCCATACAGGTAAACAGATACACACTCACACACATACACAGAGGCACACACATATACAAACATTTACACATATATACACGCTCACACACATACACAGATGCATGCATGCATATATTCTCACATAAAGGAGCTATGTGAGATGATCTTTTTGTTTAAATTTGCCTGATGTAATAGTTATATAAATTCCAAACACACGTAAATGTACCTGTATCCAGTATGTCAAATGCCATAAGTATATGAAACTAAATAATAAATGTTAGTGACTTACTGTACTACTGACAGTAGCAGTATTATACTGTTAGCTGTGTGCCAAAATGGCCTTTAACATTGCAAAAGAACTTTTGTGTTATTTGTATTTTAAGAGAGAGTTTCATGTACTTCAGTCTGAGCTCAAACTCACTGTGTATCCCAGATAACTTTAAATTCCTAATTCTGTTGTCTCTAATTCCCAAGTTCTGGTATTACAGGCATGTGCCACCTTAGGAGATAAAGCAGTCTTACCTCTACATCCTACATCTATCTGGAAGTGTTACTGAAAGAATAAAATCAAATATAAAATTTTAGTACAAAATTATTCTTGAAGTTGGTGTAAATTCTCTTCAAAATATGTAGTAATAAAGCTGGGTAAGGTGTCATACGCCTTTAATTCCAGCATTCTGCAGGCAGAGGCAAGTGTATCACTGTGAGATCAAGGCCACCTAGTCTACAGAGAGAGTTCTAGGCCAGCTGGGGCTACAAGGAGACCCTGTCTCAAAACAAAAAACAAACAAACCAAATTCATAACAACATACAATTAAAACAACTGGGTAAAAGAAGAAAAAATGTTTTACAAATAATCAGTGTAATTCTTCTGAATCAATTTGGTTTAGGTACAAAAAAAAACAGTTGTTTTTGTTGTTTTGTTAGTTTCAGTTAGGAAAAAAATAATCTTACACGTTTGAAATACAAATAGAACAAGGTCAAAAAATGAGAGCATTTACAGGAACCAGTTTTCTTCATATGAGTGTGTGAAGTTATGCACATGAGGTTAGCTATGGTTCTACACTTCATTGGGTGCACCATAAATTGAAACCAACTGATTTGTGTTATGTGTTCTTAAATTGTTTAATTCTTATGCAATTTTCATTAAATATGCTTATGAATTCATTTGTTATTTAACACTTGAAAGTGCTTACAGTCCAAATATCGGGCCTTTTGGCTACCATTTTAAGTAGTAAAGTGCAATGATTTTCAGTTTCTAGTGAATTGGCTCCTCACCTAATTTGCCCCTGAGGAGTTAAGTGTCAGTAAGGATTTCCACCAAATCTTGCATAATGATAAAAAATGGAGAAACCAAGGCAGCTAAAGGAAAGGTCACTGCATAATCTCCTCTTATTGAAACAAACAGACTTAATGGAAGCACTCCATCTTTTGTGTGTATCAAAGTGACTTTTCTCAGTCCCAAAGAAGGGTTCCTCTGATTGTATTGCATTGAATTAAATTTTATGATTTTCAAGGTTTTTTTCAATAGGATTGGTAAGTGCCTCCAATTCACTTTTTCATCCCATTTAAATAATTTTTTAAATAAGGTTTATTTTCACACTTCCTCATTAGGGACTTGAGAAATATATGATTTCCAAAGAAAAAAATATTTTTATAGTTTTTTGTTTGTGTCAAATTTTTAGTTTCCAAGGACTAAAGAAGCCTCCAGGTTTTCTTTGGGGTATAAATACAAACAGTTTAACATCTAAATGATGTTCTCTATGTTGAGAAATATAATGAACACTGCATCATGGGCTACAATAGAATGATAACTTTTGTTCCTTATTTAAAATTTACTATTTACAGATGAGCCCTCAGATCATTACATAATTGTTGAGGGTCCTAATTACATGGAATATCCTGATGATTAGGCTGACAAGAATGTCCATCTCTCATCAAATCATAACAGTGCACCTGGAAACATGATAAGCTGTCTCTGCCTGTGTTTATCTAGTTAAATAGCAAAAAGCTTTTCATGACTAGCTCCACAAGGAGCTTCCACTGTAGAAACAGGACAGTGACATTTATCAATTAAATAATTTTTCTAGCTATCAAGGTAGGTTAGCTGATATATAAGTATACATTTCAAATACATAAAGGAATTGAGAGAAATAGTAAAAAAAATTCTAATTTTTAAAAATTTATAAGAAAGCTACTAGCCCCAATGAGTAAGCACTTTAAACTCATTTGATTTTAGCCACATTATATTATATTTAAGTTAACTTTGTAAAATGAACTGCTGCCTGCTGCAATAAAGAAACATGTATTAGGGACAATGGCACCAATTTACAATATTCTTTTGGGGGGAATGACATGTAATTCATTTTTTATAGTACAGTGCATTGTCTGATTAAATAATAAAAATTATAGCTATTTGAAAATAATTTCTGCAATCCAAATAACAATTAAAAAATAAAAATATACACATATAGATAGACAGATGACAGATAGAGATAGACAGAATAGATAGATAATATGACCCATAGAATCTCATTTGTGTCTCCATATGTTCTTCAAAGTGGGTCCTTCCACTTGGCCCACCAGGAGTCCTGTCCCTGTAAGAGTCTTTCCCCCTCCCGGTAGCCATCAATTGCCAAAATTCCTTATATTGGTTGGGGATTTCTTAACCACTCCCCCATGTCTAGACTGAGATTTTTGTCTTGTTTGAGCTTGCATAGGACATGTGCATGTTGTCACCACTGCTGTGAATTCATATTAACAACTCACCGCCTGTCTGAAGACTCTGTTTCCTTGTGATCCTCCACCTCTTCTGGCTCTTACCATCTTTCTGCCTCCTCTTCCACAATGATCCCTGAACGTTAGGAGGCAGCGGTCTAAAATGGGCATCCTATTCAGGGCTAGCAGTCTGCAGCCTCTTATTATCTGCACATTAACCAATTGCGGGTTTCTGTGTTAATCACCATCTGTTTCGTAAGGAAACTTTTCTGCTGAGAGTTGAAAGCTGTATTCATTCTATGTGTAGAGGCTGCATTAAAGATGTGTTACTTAGGATTAAGTGTCTCAAGGACACTTATTCTCTACATTTGACCAATTCTGGAACTTTTTCATGATCTCCATTTGTTGCAAAACAGAAGCTTCTTTGATGAGGGGGTGAAAGGTATACTTATCTATAAATATGAGGATGCATATTTAGAATACAGTAAGAAATTACATTGGCGAAGTCACAAAAGTAGGTATTTTCTAGAATTTTTGACCATGTCAACCATGTGTATTTGACTATATTTACAGTGCTACACATGAGTTCCCTCCCACTGAGTGGGCCTTATTTTAAATTAGACAGCTCTTGATTACTCCCAAGATAAAAGATAAAAGTGCCACTACTGCACCAGTAGCCATCGTTTGTTATTCATTATGCTTTACAGCTGAATAGGATCATTAACTGATTTTTCTCCTTTTGTAGCTTATATACTATCCTCTGATACCATGAGAACTAGTTTTCAGAGAGGTGCCTTCCAGGTTCATGTCAGCTCCATTTGCTCTAAGTCTCATGTCTGAAGTGTGGTCGATACTTCATGTTCTGGGAGGAGGCAGTCAAGGGCTGTGGCAATAGTGTTTTTCTTGTTTTTGTTTTTGTTTTTTGAGTCTCTTTTACTAACCTAACAATTCAAAGGTGATTCTTCGTGCCTGGCACTGTTTTTTTTGGTATATAGCTGTAGTAGTTACTTTTTGGTTACTGTAGTTAAGACATTGACCAAGGCAACTTATAGAAGGAAGAATTTATTTGGCCTATGGTTCCAGGAGAGTCCTTAATAACAAAGGATGCATGGCAGCAGCAGATAATCAGAACAGAAAACTAAGTCATCTTCAAGCAGACACAGGAAACAGAAAACAAATTGTCCAAATACTTGATACCTAGGAATGACATTCTCATTCAAACCACAGAATTCCAATTCCTGTCTCCCATAAGCTCATGACTACATAAAATGCAAAATGCATGAGGTGCACCTTTAAGTGTCCACATGGTCTTTACCAGTCTCAATAATTTTCAAAAGTCCAGATCTAAAGTTCAATGTCTAAGACTCAAGGCTGTCTCTTAACTTTAAGCCTCTGTGAAATCAAATGACAACTTTCATACTTCCAATTTATAATGGAACAGAATACAAATTCCCATTCCAAAAGAGAAAAATGGAGGCATAGTGAGGAACTATTGGACCAAAACAAGACTGAAAATAAGGAGCATAAACAACAAATCCAATAGCTCCATGTCTGAGTTCTGGGACTTTATTTCCAAAGGGCTTAGATGACTCAGCCCCTTCACCTATGCTGCAGGCATCATACACATGTCTTTCTTGGGCTGGTACCACTCCCTCTATGCAGCTCTCCTTAGAAGAAGTCTCATGGCTCTAATACATCTTTAACATCTTCTTGGGGTCTCCACTGCCAAACAGGCTTCACCTTCATAGCTTCACATAATGACCTCTCAGGGTTGTATTTATGCAAGGATGTTCCTGCTGCACATTTCCTAGTCTCTGTAGCTCCCTGAAACAATGGTGGAAGAACTGATGATCCTTCAGTTTTTCATCCTTCATGCCTCTAAAGCTATCATCTTAAGAGTCAAGTTCAGCAGTCGGCCTGGGAAGGACCCTGGGCTGCTTCATCTGCATTAGTAGCTTTTCTATGCTATGGTTTTCTAGGAGCTGAAAACCGTTCCAACATTTTCCTTTCACAAATTGGAGGCTACACTGGATGTGGTCTGTTGGAATCAAACCAAGTCCCCCAGAATGATGGATTCAAACTAAGTCCCCCAAGCCTGAGAAAATTGTACAAGGAAGTAAAAATGATTCTAACTGCTAAGAAAGAGCTGACTGAGTTGACCTTTTCATGCTCCTTGCCCAAGCTGGAAAAACACCAGAGAAATCCCCCTCCCACTTCTGCTGTTCTTGGTTTGAATTGCTTGTGGTTTGTGGTTTTTGTCTTTATAAAGTAGCTTGTAAGTTGAATTTGGGACTTCTGCTTTCTGAGGCAGAGGTCTGTCTGCAGATGCATTGCATTAAACCCTCTTGCTTGTTGCATCTTCTGGTTTGAGGACTGAGTTATTAGGGTGCAGCCTCCCGTGAACGTTGGGTACCCCAGTCTGGTGGGGGGGTCCTACATTTGGGGGCTAGTCTGGGATTCAGTCGCCCCCAGACCCATTTCCTCAGATCAGTAGGAGGTAAGAACAGACGTCTTGTGGTTTTTCTTGGTCTTACTGTCTGTCAGTCATTTCCTGTTCTGGGAACGTTCCGTCTGAACAATTGTGCCTGTACAGGACCTGTAAGTCTGTATTCTGGGAACCAGCGGGAGTGGCAGACATGCCCAGAGACCCCTGGTTCCACCACTCTGGCCTTAGTGACCAGAGTGATCTGGAGTGGAGAGGACAGCGTAGCTTTCCTCACCCTGGGAGAAGAAGGGAGATTGGCTTGGCTACTCCACTCCTGATCTGTACTTTCAGTTTTGAGTCAGGAAGCCGCGGCTAGGATTTTTTTGTTTTGTGTTTGTCTGTGTTTGTGTTTGGGGATCCTGAAAGTAAAAATAGTAAATGAAGTGTGTGTCTGGGTGTAAGAAGGACCGGTCCACACGAGTGTGATTCAATACGGTGTATGCGTGTGCTTGATGGTGTGTTAAAGGGAAAGGTCTGGTATTGTATTTTTCTCTACGCTCTCTATCTTAAACCTTCCCTTCCTCCTTTTCTTTCCTTTTTATTCTTGGCCCAAGTCCTCACGTGGGACCGTTAAAGGCGAAAGAGCAATTGAGGTTTTCTGGTCAGGGCCACTCCCTGATGTAAGCCAAAGGCTCTTAGCCCTCTTAGCGGACCCCGAATGCCCGCACGGATGGAGACAAGATGGCTTTTCTGTACTTCCTTCTCCTATCCATTCCTCTCTTCAGCCACTGAAAAAGCCCCGGGGGCATGGGTCGAGCAAATAAGAGCCACAGGGCGCTCGCCTCTGAAAGACTCCTGTGGAAGAATAAGGGGGTCCCAGGCGTGAATCCCAGATAAATTCAAATCCCCCGCAGAAGAAAAACTGGGCAACGATAGGTACTCATCCACAAGCATACTCACTGGTCACTATTGTTTGAAGTGGCATCTCTACATCTCTCTCTCTCTCTCTCTCTCTCTCTCTCTCTCGTGCCCTCTACCATGGGTCAATCGCTAACTACCCCTTTGACTCTAGAACATTAAAAGGAAGTTGTAAAGCGAGCCCGTAATTTATCGCTAGAGGTTAAAAAAAAAAGTGGCAGAATCTCTGTTCCTCTGTATGGCCCTCTTTTGAAAAAGGATGGCCAAAGGATGGGACTTTTGACCTTGCTACTATCTTACAGGTTAAGGAATACATTTTCCACCCAGGACCACATGGACACCCGGACCAGGTGGCCTATATAGTCACCTGGGAAGACTTGGCCCGGAACCCCACACCTTGGGCATGGCCATTCTTACCTCCACGGGGAATAAGAGAGACTGATCAAGGGCTCCTCACCCCTTCAGCTCCCCCTAATTTTACCTCTTCCCTCTTGCCCCTCCAGTATTTCCCTGAGAAGAAGAAGCAGAAGCCAGTCCTCCCTGAGGACCAAGCCTCCCTAACCCTCCTTGATCCTCCACCTCCTTATCCACCTGTGCAGGCACCTCCACCCCAAGAACTACCTCATCCCTCTCCTGACTCTACTGAACCCGACCAATCCCCCCCTCCATCTAGCAGACTTCACCTGAGAAGGGACAGAGGGGGCCCCTCTGATGGAACCGGGACTACCCAGGTTCTTCCTCTCCGAACTGTAGGGGATCAGATCCAGTATTGGCCTTTTTCAGCCTCTGACTTGTATAATTGGAAGACCCATAAGCCCTCTTTTTCTCAGGACCCCCAGGCTCTAACTGCTTTAATAGAGTCTATTCTCACCCACCAACCCACCTGGGAGGATTGTCAACAACTCCTCCAGGCGCTTTTAACTACAGAAGAAAGACAGCGAGTCATCCTGGAAGCCCAGAAAAACATCCCTGGGGAGGATGGGAGACCCACTCTGCTCCCAAATGAGATAAATGAAGGGTTTCCTCTGACCAGACCCAACTGGAACCACAAGAACATGGCCAGTAGGGAGCATCTCCATCTTTATCACCAGACTCTGATAGCGGGGTCTCAAAGGGGCCGGAAGGTGCCCAACCAATTTGGCAAAGGTATGTGCTATAACCCAGGGGGAAAATGAGACCCCCGCAGGGTTCCTAGAGCACCTAATAGGAGGATATAGGATGTACACCCCTTTTGACCCCATGGCCCAGGAGCGTCAGGCAGATATTATTATGGCCTTTATAGGACAATCAGCTCCTGACATTCCAACGGCTAGAAGGCCTTCAGGGGTATTCCTTACAAGATTTAGTAAGAGAAGCTGAGAAAATTTATAATAAGTGAGAGACATTAGAAGAAAGGGAGGACAGAATCAGAAAAGAACAGGAAGCTAGAGAAGATAGGAGAGAGAAAAAGAGAAACAAAGAGTTGAGTCGAATTTTGGCCACAGTAGTTCAGGGAGCAGGACCAGGTAGGGACCTGGGAGACAAAAGAAGACCTCAAGTGGACAAAGACCAATGTGCCTATTTTAAGGAGAGAGGCCATTGGGCTCGAGAATGTACAAAGAAGCTGAATAGACTTCAAAAGAAGACAACCCCAGTCCTGACCCTAAGGGACTGGGGGAGTGAGGGCCAGGAGCTCCCCCCTGAGCCCAGGGTAACTTTAAAGATAGGGGGCAATTGACCACCTTCATGGTAGACACAGGAGCTCAACACTCAGTCTTGACAACAACCGAAGGACCCAAGAGTTCCAAAACAGCCTGGGTCCAAGGGGCTACCAGAGGGAAAACATACAGATGGGCCACAGAAAGAAAAGTGGACCTCAGCACAGGACAGGTCTCCCACTCGTTCTTACTGGTCCCAGACTGTCCATATCCCCTTCTTGGGAGAGATTTACTCTCTAAGCTAGGAGCCCACATCCACAGCACCAGAAAAGGAGCCACTGTAAAAGGAAAAGATGGAGCTCCACTACAGGTATTAACCCTGCAACTGGAAGATGAACATCGGTTATATGAGGGACTGACAGCAGAAACTCCTGGCATATCTGATTGGCTAAGTAAAATCCCCTCAAGGTGGATGGGATTTTGGCCTGGATCCACCCTTCCCACGCCAAAAGAGCCCCAACCCAGGAGGACACTGGAAGACGGCATCTACACAAGACATCCAACCCTCTAAAAATAAGACTCTCCAGAGATACTTAATAATTCTTCTTATTTGTAGGTTTGTTCCCAGTCAAGGGAGTCCCCATCTCCCTGTGCTAACTACCTGGTGGGTAATTAATCAAAGGGGTATTGAAGTGTTCAAAACCCACAAGATGGCACCCAAGGGTACTTGGTGGCCTATATTGTATCCAGACTTGTGTAAATTAGCTTTAGGAGCACCAGCGCCTTGGGACATATCAGACTTCACAGATCCTGATAGAGTACCCGGCCCAGAAAATTACCCCCTGTTTGCAGGACCCCACTTGTGGGAAGTGAGCACAGCCGAGCCAGCCAAAGATGGAGACCTGGCTGGCTGCCAAACCTCGTGCTGTTACTTCAACTCTTGGCTGATTGCCAAGGCTCGTGAATCCCGCTTGTTTACCCCAACTCTGAAGTATGGTGAGCCCAAAAACAGGTGCTGCCAGCCTGATGATCTTGCTACGTGGCTAATGAGCTGCACTCTGCCTGCCCGCTGCACATGTGTGTGCCCTGATTGGTCCTGGCTAGAGGGAGGGCTGTTGGAAACGCTATATAAAGAGCTGAAGTGTGTAATAGATGATGACTGAAGAACAGCAACAACGAGACAGCATCATAGTGAGAGAGAATGAAGTGAGAGAGAATGAAGTGAGAAATGTAGGAGAACGACGAAGCAGCATCATAGTGGGTGAGATAGTGAAGAGAATATGAGAGAGAATAAGAGAATAAAGGAAGAAAGAGAAACAGAAGCTTGAACCTCACCTTGGTGTCTGTGTCGTCTTTCCTGGACTCTGCTGGACAGAGTCCCGGCTCGCGACACCCACTTAACAGGGGGAAGGTGTCGTGAACAAGCAAGGACCATGTTGTGTCGGCATACCTCATATGTCTGCCCAGGTAACCATCGAGCTAAGTGGCTTAATTCCCAATGTGGAGGAAGAGACTATTTTTACTGTAAAAGCTGGGGATGCAAAACAACCGGGGATTCCTGGTGGTCTCTGTCCTCATCTTGGGATTATATTACTGTAAAAGCAAATTATTCTCATAAGAACCCAAATGCTCAGGACTGTCAAGGTAAATGGTGCCACCCCCTTCGGGTAGAATTCACAACAGCAGGAAAAAAGGCCATAAGCTGGGACAAAGGATATTCCTGGGGAATTAGGCTATATAAGGAGGGGACAGATTCTGGTCTCTTATTTACTATTAAAGGAGACACCTCCTCCTATTCAATAGCTATAGGCCCCAACCCCGTCTTACCTATCCAAAATCCCATCCCCAGCTACCCAAATCCCCTGCCAGCCTTAGTCACTTCACAGCATCTCGCTTCACTGCACCTAACCTCACAGCACCTCCCCAACCCTTTTTCTCACAATTCCCCCACCCATATCCTGTTAAAACAGACCTCCAGCCCCCCAAGTCAAAAGGTTTCGCCTACGGGGGACCGCCTGTTTAATTTAATTCAAGGAGCATATAAGGCTATTAGACAAACAGACTCCAACCTGACTAAATCCTGTTGGCTATGTTTAGCAGCAGCACCCCCTTACTACGAAGGTATAGCTACACTAGGGACATTCAATAACGCCACCTCAGCTGACCAATGTCATAGAGAAACCCCTCACCTCCTAACTCTCACAGAAGTCTCAGGATCTGGGCTCTGTTTAGGAAACCCACCTCCAACTCACGCTCACCTTTGCAACTCCACTGTTTCTGTGCCCCTAGGGGAAGGGAATTACTATCTCCTACCTCTGTAAGGGGCTTGGTGGGCATGTAACTCTGGGTTAACTCCCTGTGTAGCTAGTATGGTCCTTAAAACCTCTCAAGACTACTGTGTCATGATTAAGCTTCTACCCCGAGTATTCTATCACCCCACAAACTCCATAGAACAGTTTTTTGAGCGACACCCAGGCAGATATAAAAGAGAGCCTGTATCCCTGACCCTAGTAATACTTCTAGGAGCAGGGGTGGCAGCGGGGGTGGGAACTGGAAGAGCGGCCCTAATACAAGGACCACAATATTATGCAGATTTACAGATGGCTGTAGATGAAGACATTAGGGCAATAGAACAGTCAATTACCGCAGCAGGGGTAGGAACCGGAACAGTGGCCCTAATACAAGGACCACAATATTATGCAGATTTACAGATGGCTGTAGATGAAGACATTGGGGCAATAGAACAGTCAATTACCCTCTTGGAGAAATCCCTAACCTCCCTCTCAGAAGTAGTACTACAGAATAGAAGAGGGCTAGATCTGCTTTTCCTCAAGGAAGGAGGACTCTGTGCAGCCCTAGGAGAAGAATGTTGCTTTTATGCAGATAACTCTGGAGTTGTTAAAGATTCTATGACTAAACTCCGCCAGAGATTAGATAAAAGAAAAAAAGAACGTGAATCCAAACAGGGATGGTTTGAAGGCTGGTTTAATAAAAACCCCTGGTTGACTGCCTTAGTGTCCACCCTGATAGGCCCCCTAGTAATTCTTCTCCTTCTTTTAACCTTCAGGCCATGCATTTTCTACAAACTGCTGCAATTTATCAGGAACCAATTATCAGTGACTCAGGCTTTGGTTCTTACTCAGCAATATCATACTTCAAAGAGAACAGAAGATCTATAGATTTTAGGATTAAAATCTCGCCATAAGAAAAGGGGGGAATGTTGGAATCACTTGCCCAAGCTGGAAAAACACCAGAGAAATCCCCCTCCCACTTCTGCTGTTCTTGGCTTGAATTGCTTGTGGTTTGTGGTTTTTGTCTTTATAAAGTAGCTTGTAAGTTGAATTCGGGACTTCTGCTTTCTGAGGCAGAGGTCCGTCTGCAGACGCGTTGCATTAAACCCTCTTGCTTGTTGCATCTTCTGGTTTGAGGACTGAGTTATTGGGGTGCGGCCTCCCGTGAATGTTGGGTACCCCAATCTGGGGGTCCTACAGGTCTTGCTTTGAAGATATTCTTTGCATTTTAAGTGAAAGTCTCTAACCTCTCCTACACTGTTTTAATCTCCTTGTCAAAGCGAATATCTCCTTCAGCACATGCCTTGACTCCAACATTATTAAGCTTCCTAGTGCTCTTTTTTAATCCAAACTGTACATTCTGCATTTCCTGTTACCCCATTTGCTCTTTTTCACTGTATATCTGCCCAATATTCACCTTTAATAGCCATGTCTCTGTTTCTACATTAGGTTATCTTGAAATTTCCTCTGCCAAAGAAATCAGCCCATAGCTTTTCAACTTAGCCTCAGGCAAACTCTTAGGCTGTGGACAGACAACAATCCAATTTTTTTACCAAAATATCCAAGTTGTTGTGTAAGCCTTTATTTCCCTTGGGAACTACTTTGCTCTCAACAATATTTTCTTCCAGGCTCCTATCAGAATGGCCCATTAATCTCTGTTTAGGGTATTCAACCACATTTCCAGCCAAACTTCCAAATTCTTTGACATTTCTCCAAAGTTCCACATGGTCAGGTTCTTCACAACACCCTACTCCAGGTACCAACTTTTCTCTTAATTTGCTTTCAATTTCTGTGATAAAAACACTGACCAAAACCAACTTGTGGAAGAAAGGGTTTATTTTATCTTACACCTTCTAAGTTACAGTTTAGCACTGAGAGAAGTCAGGTAGGAACATGGGTCAGGAACCTGGAGACAGGAACTGAAGTACAGGCCATGGAGGACCACTGCTTAATGACTTGCTCCTCTGGCCCATGCTCAGTCTACCCTCTTTTATAACACAAGACCACCTTCCCAGGGGTGACACTATCCACAATGAGCTGGGCTCTACCATATCAGTAAATAATAAAAAATATTCCCTGTACACATGTCCATAGGCCAGTCTAATGAAGGAAATTTCTCAACTGAGATTTCCTATACCCAGTTATGTTGACAACTAAAGTTGACAACTAAAGCTATCTAGCACAATAGCTTTGAGCTATACACATACACTCATATATTCATTGTATGTATATTTTTGGTAGGACTTTGAACTACTACAATAGTTTATAAACAGGATTCTTCCACATTAAACTTACCATATACAAATCAGAAACAATGAAAAAATAATTACCTTGTTTTAATTCACCAAGATATTATAGAACATTCTGTTAGAAAGGGGAAAGTAAAACATGATATAAGGTACAAAAAAAATTTTATTATTTCTGTTTTATGTGTATGAGTGTATTGACTGAATATAAATAAGTGCACCCATGTTGTATAACACACACATACTTCAGAACAAGGCATTGGATCCCCTAGAACTGAAGTAATGGATGGTTGTTAGCCACCATGTGGGTGCTGGTAATTGAACCAAGGTCCTCTCTAAGAGCATCCAGTGTACCCCTACCCTCCAACTGGGCTTCATGTATTCTGCTATACATGTTAAATCCCATCTGGACAAATATTTTATCTAGATGTCCTTTGGTGCAAGTTCATCCTCTGGAGTCTATTCAGCCTCTCTAGAGTTGTAAAGAAAAGTCTACTCTCCCTTACTCAGTAGCAATCAGTCTCCAACTGTTCTTAGGATGGCGTCAACCTGTGCTGTTCATTTATCTCACACCACTTGGGGACCTTTTCTGATTAAGTTGTGATGGGTCTTTTTTTTTTTTTTTTTTTTTTTTTTTTTTTTGGTCTTTTTGAGACAGGGTCTCCCTGTATCCCCAGCTGTCCTAGAACTCACTATGTAGACCAGGCTGGCCCTGAACTAACAGAGATCTGCCTGCCTCTGCCTTCCAAGGGATTAATGGTGTGTGCCACCATGCCTGGCTGTGTTGGGTCTTTTAATCAATGCCATCATTGCCACAAGTTCACATGAGCAAGCTTCCAGTGTCCTGAAAGTCTCTGTTTCCTATGTTTATGGACCAACCCTGGTTTTCACAATCTTTTCATCCCCTATTCAAAAGTGGTCCCTGAGCCATGGGTGGGTGAGGTTTAATATAGGAGTCCTGCAGAAGGACACACACTCTGCTTAGGTCAAGAGGTTCCACTGTAGATATGTCACCTAGGGCTGGGCATCTCTCAGACATGTATTCTTTGTGTGTGACCAGCTGTGGAACTCTGCAGGAGCCTCCATCTGTTGTAATAAGAAGCTTCTTTGATGAGTGATGTACTGTACATTTGCCTATAAATATGAGAATCCATATTTTGGATATGGTAAGAAATTTATCTAAAAAGCTTAAATTTTAAATTTCACTTAAAAAATCAAATTTCATGACAGAGATATGGTTCTCCCTAAGATCTATGCCGTCTCCTATAATTTGGGTGTGAATACAATGCTACCCATAAGTTCACTCCCACTGAGCTTTAAGTCCAGCTGGATAGCTTTTTATTATCCCTCAGACAATAGTTCCACTATTGCACCAATAGAGGTAGTTTGCTGTGGCAATCCTTAGCTTTAAGACTAGGTTGGACAATTGATTGATTTTCTACCTTAGCAACTTGCATAATATCCTCTAGAACTATGAGAGCTAGTCTTCAGGCAAAAGGCTTCCAGATCAGTTCCTGCTCCATTGCCATACGTCTGTGTCTGAATTATATCCTGTCCTTAGTCATAGGATCTTACTTTTGAGCTCTGGGGGGTAACCAAGGCCTCTGAAAATAGCCTCTTTTATTTTGGGAATCTCTTGAACTATTCTGACCAGCCACTCCAAGGAAAGTCTCTCCTATCTGGCACTATGCTTCTTGCCATACAGCCCCCAGGAATACACATGCACTAAAGTTTAGACACTGTATGTGTATTTCTCAGGGGTTTTCCAAACCAATACATTTCCCTGGTTGTCTTTCCATACCACCCATGATACATGCATCTCTCTCTCCATCCCTCCCATGGAATCCTTCTCCTCCCTCCCCAGTCCAAACACCCCTATTATTTCCCCAACACCGGATAACACCCACCTCCCCCCTAGGGGGTGGGGATTTATGAGAAATGTATTTATCAAGTCTAAGGCTTTTTGGTAAAATCTCCAGGGTTTTTTAATTATAGGGATAATTTGACTTTCTCAATTCCTATTTGCATCCCTATTATTCTTTCATTTAATTGCTCTAGATGAGGTTTTGAGAACTATATTAAATAACAGTAGAGAGAGTAGGCTTCCTTACCTCATTCCAGTTTTAGAGGAAATGCTCTCCTTTCCCCATTTAATGTATTGCTGGCTGTACATTCTCATATATCCCGCCTTTATGTTATCTTCTTTCTGATGTAGTTTCTTTAGGACTCTTATCAGGATAAGGTGTTGAACATTGTCAAATGCCTATTTGCATGCCTAATGAGATGCTTAATTGAAGGACTCCTTAGACCAGATTGGCCTATTTTGTTTTAATGGTTAATTGATATAGGAGGGAACAGGCCATGGTAGGAAGCATCATTCCCTGGTAAGGTGGTCCTAGATTGTACAAGAAAGCTAGCTAACCATGAGCCTGAAAGCAAGTCATCAACTGTTCTTCCCTGTTCCCCTTCAAGTCCCTCCTTGAGCTCCTTCTTGACATCCTTCAGTGATGGACTGTTACCTGTAAGCTGTAATAAACCCTTTTCTCCCCAACTTCATTTGTTATTGTGTTTATTATAACCACAGAAAGGAAACTAAGATATTTAGCTAAAATTTTATTTTTATATCACATGCATATTACTACAACTTTGTTTCTTGTTTTGACAGAAAAGATGAACAAATTCAAATGATTTATACAAATATTGCACAGAACAGTCTCTTAAATAAATTCTTCCCTTTATAAATTTAATTGTATTATTTATTTTCATTTATTTATACTAATTGATATTTACATTTTGCTAAAGCAGTTTTGTAATAGAGAATTTTTGCAATAAAGTCTCTTTCATTGTCAATTAATGTTCTCACAGGTATATATCATAAAAATTCTATACAAAGACATAAATAAATATCAGCCAAAATAAAGAGAAAATGGGTACATATTCTGTAGGAGAGGGTGAAAATCATGTAGCTATTACAGAGGACAGTATAGAAATTCCTCAAAAGACTGAAAATGTAACTATAGTGTGATCCAGCTATCTTACTCTTGGGCATATAGGAAAAGAAAGTGAAGTAAACAGACAAATAAGGTACCTACACACCATGAATACTACTGCATGGTTCACAATAGGTAAGATGGAATCAGCCTAGGTTCCCACTAAAGAATAAATGAATGTAAATAACTGACAAATGAATACATAATGTAATATTATTTCACTTAATAAACGAATGCCATCTCACCATTTGCAATAATTTGAATGAAAGCAAAGAACATTCTGTTAGGTAAAATAAGTCAGGACAAGAAAGGGAAATATTGTATGTTGTCCCTAATATAGGGAGAAATAAATACCCCACCTGTATGCATTATCATAGTGTATTCCACAATATGTAAAATTAATATATGGATAATCATACATATATGCGTAGATATACAAGTGCACATATTGAAATCACAGGATTAAAATTGTATTTACTAGATAAATGTTATTTAGCCAGAATTGTAGCAGTCTGCATTTTTGTGTTGTTTACCATGTATTCACATTTGATAAATGTACAAAGTTGCATTTGACAGGCAGTTATTTCTGATGTGGGGTAATTATATTAGTTATTTTTTGTGCCACTTTGTCTAAATACCTGACAAATCAACAAGGGCAGAGAGATTTATTTTGGCTAACAATTGCAGAAGGTTCTGTCCAAGGTCTCTTGTACTTAGGTGTTTATCCAGAGCCTCGTGATGGGAAAGCAATTGGAGGGAAGCTCTTGTGGCTGCCTAAGGAGCAAAGAGAAGGGGAAAAGGAATATGCAGAATAAAATGTTGCCTGAAGGACAGGCTCCTGGTGGAAGAATTCCCCCAACTAAGGACCACCTCCCCTTTTTCACCACCTTCTAAAAATTCCATTTTTTATGAATACATCAAATGATTAGCCCATCGCTTAGGTCAAAAGCCTCATGATCTAACTAGCTCCTGTACCATCCTCACAGCGTTCCCTAAGGAATACTTACTCTCCAAGATGATTTTTAATCAAGCCAAGTTGAATAAAATTAACCACCACAACAGCCTTTGTTGGGAAATGTATCACAGTTCATAACGTTCGTCTCTGGGATTAGAAGAGTGCCAAATCCATCCTTTCTTCAATCTATGGCAGTGTTAATAGTAGACATGCAACCTGATATGTTCTAGGACTTAGTTTTGAGTAAGTGACTAAAGATGAGATCTTTGAGTCTCAATCATGACTTTAGAGCAGTATTTATCATTAGTGTCAAGACAGTGTTCTTACCAGCTGTATCAAGATACTTAACAGCTCTGTACATTATCAGCATTCAGTTACAATTTTGATGAAAATCTAAGAAATTATTAATAAAATAATGAAATAAAACATTGCTACTCAAGTCTTACAAAAGGCCATTTCCCCCATCATGTGCTTTGTGTATGTTATAACACTGGTCATATCATACATAATTTAAAGATTATATAATATCCTAGGGCACATAGTCTTGAGTTCATATTTCTCAATTTATAGTTCCAATTTTCAACCACTTACACTTTTATTGTACATCTACTTGTACCTTCACCATCTCTCTCTCTCTATTACTCTCCTTTTCCCCTTCCCTCTTCATTCCTCCTCCTTTCTCACTAATTATGTAACAAACATATAAAGCACAAACCAGAAAACAAGTCCAAGAGGATGATGACAAATGCTGTATAAATTCATTTTTCTTCCTTCAAATTTCCTAGCAGCCTTCATTAACATCAAAATATTTTTATATCAGCTAATCCTTTTTATTTCATATAGACATGCTTTGTATCTTTAGAAAGTACAATGAATGTAATATTTAAGTTGGAAAAACAATCTGCTTTCATTTAATTGAACATTAGCATTATTGATTATCAGCAAGGATGCATTGTGCTTTAGGAATTTGAATACACAATAATAATCATCAGAACATTCCTTGATGCATTCATGATGAAAGCATGTATTGTATTTTGTCAGTTCACTTGGACTTGACATACTTAATATGTAACTGATGAAGTGATGGACAATTTCAAACTAATGTGTACACAGATGGTCCTGGTTAAACTAAAAGGGTCACAAAGTGAAAGTCATGAGTCTAAGCAAAGCACTGGTAAGGATAAAGGGGCCTGGAGCTGCTAAGAATGAGAAGGACACATAGAAGAGACAGTGAGAAAAGAGGATAATCAGGATGCACTAAATACATACAGGAAATGATCAAAACACGAAATTAACTTTCAAGGGACCTCAAGAACAACAAATTCAAGACAGGTTTCTTTTTTAATTTTTTCATTACAGTTTTGATTTAATTTAGAATGTTGACAAAATTACCTGTATTTTCATGTAATATACATACATACACAAAGAGAAATTTCATGAATATTTGCTAGATTGTACATATTTACTAAAAATAAATCCATTAAGAAAATCTGAAGTTTAGACAGAGATAATTGTTCTGCTTAAAATTTGCCTTCAGATTTCTCCACAGGAAGACTAGCTACCCCATTCCTCTCATCTCATCACTGTCCCTCCCTGCAGGCCTGTATCACAGACTGGCTCTTACTCCTTAACTCCATGTCCCTCCTCTATTTTCACAAACCAGATTAATCATCCACCCTACCATAGATCATAAGTCCTTACCCAGGCAGCCCCTTCAAGGCCAAATTCCCAGTCAAGGGATCAGGCAGACAGACCTACTCAGCCCGGACTCTGGTAAATTGGATCATGCTCATTGCCTCCTTCCCCAGTTTCTCTCATCCACCTTCATTCTCTCCCCTGCTGGCCTCTCTCACAGGCAGGCTCCACCCACACCCTGCCTCCTGCCTGCCTCTCTCACAGGCAGGCAGAGCCTTCCACCCAACCACCAAGGAATACACTTTCTACGCAGCAGTTCATGCAATTTATTCTAAAATTGACCACATTCTGGGGCACAAAACAAATATCAACAAATCCAAAAAAAAAAAAAAAGGAAAAGAAAAAAGAATTCCATGCATTCTATCAGACCACAGTCCAATAGAGCTTATAATAAAGCAAAAGAAGCTCTAATAAATACATGAACTCATGGAGATTAAACAACACACTCCTGAATCATGAATGCATCAAAGAAGAAATCAAGAAAGAAATAAAAGTATTCCTGGAACAAAATGAAAATGAGAACACAACATAAGAAAACCTCTGATACGCCTTAAAAACAATCCTGAGGTAAGTTTATAGCTGTTGGTACCTACATTAAAAAATCAGAAAGAACACTTGTAAAGGACTTGACAATACAACTCAAGACTCTGAAAAGGATAGAACAGACCAACCCCAAACTTAGTAGACAAGAAGAAATAACAAAACTAGAAGCAGAAATTAATGAAATAGAAACAAAGAAAGTATTACAAAAAAATTAATGAATCTAAGAGCTGGTTGTTTGAAAGGTTAAACAAGATAGACCTTTAGCCCTGTTAACCAAAAGAAAGAAAGAGCAAATCCAAATTAACAAAATCAAAGATGAAAAGGGAAACATCACAACAGACACCAAAAATAAAAATCTAAAATATTGTAAGAGAATGCTTTCAAAATCTATACACTGTTAAATTTGAAAACCTAAAAGAAATGTATGAATTCCTAAAATTATGGCCACCACCAAAGTTAAACCAAGAGGAGATAAACAGCCTAAAAAGACCTATAACAAATAAGGAAATTGAAACATAATACAAAACCTCCCAACTAAAAAAAGACCAGGCCCAGATGGATTCACAACAGAATTCTGCTTACATTATTCAAACAGATAGAAACAGAGGGAGAACCCCTAAACTTCTTCTATGAAGCCAGTATCACTCTAATACCAAAACCAGGTAAAGACACACCAAAAAAGAAAACTATAAACCCATATCTGTAATGAATATAGACGAAAAGATACTCAACAAAATACTTGCAAACCGCATATGGACACACATCAAAAAGACCATCCACCACAATCAAGTTGGCTTCATTCCAGAGATGCAGGGATGATTCAATATTCATAAGTCAATAAATTTAGTAAAACATATAAATGGAATGAAAGACAAAAACCACATGGTCATCTTAACAGAAGCAGAAAAGGCATTTGACAAAAATCCAATGTACATTCATGTTAAAAGTCGTAAAAAGAATTGGTCTGGAGGGAACATACTTCAACATAATTAAAGCTGTATACAACAAATATATAACCAACATCATCCTAAGGGGAGAAAAACTGGAAGCATTTCCATTAAAATCAGGAACCAGACAGGGCTGTCCACTATTTCCATGACTTTTCAATATAGTGCTTGAAACCCTTACTAGAGCAAGAAGAAAAAAGAGGGACATTAAAGGAGTACCAATTGGAAATGAAGAGGTCAAACTATCCCTATTTGCAGATGATATGATATTATAGTTATGAAAACCCAAAAATTCCACTAGAAAACTGTTAGAATTGACTAATACTTTCAGTAAAGTGGCAGGATGCAAAATCAACTTACAAAACTCAGTAGCCTTTCTATATACCAAAAACAAGCAATCAAAAAAGGCACTAGAGGAAATCCTCACATTCTCAATACCCACAAAACTATAAAATATTTAGGAGCAAAACTCACCAAAATTATTAAAGAGCTCTACAATGAAAATTTCAAAACTCTAAAGGAAGAGATAGAGGAAGATACTAGGAGATGGAAAGACCTACCATGCTCATGGATTGGTAGAATCAATATTGTGAAAATGACCATCTCACCAAAAGCAATTTATAAATTCAATGCAATTTCTATCAAAATACCCGTAACATTCTTCACAGAGGTTGACAAAATCATCTTAAAATTCATTTGGAATAACAAAAGACCGCAGATAGCCAAAACAACCTTGGGTAAAAAAACTAATTTTGGGGAGATCACCATACCAGATCTCAGATTATATTACAGAGCTACAATCATAAAAATAGCATGGTACTGGCACAAAAATAGACATGTAGATCAATGGAACAAAACAGAAGACCCAAACATGAGTTCATATAATTTCAGCCACCGGATATTTGACAAAGGTCCTAAGAACACACAATGGAGGAAAGATCATCTTCAACAAGTGGTGATGGCAAAATTGGATCTCTACATGCAGAAAAATAGAATTTGACCCTTATCTTTCACCCTGCACAAATATCACCTCCAAATGGATCAAAGAGCTCAATATAAAACCTGAAACTCAGAAACTACATAGGCAGCAGCCTCCAAGATACAGGCATAGGAAATGACTTTCTAAACTGGACACCAACTGCTCAGGCACTAAAGTCAACAATCAGTAAGTGGGACCTCATTAAATTACAAAGTTAATGTACAGCAAGAGAAATAACTAAGGAAGGGAAGAGTAAACACACTGAATTGGAGAAAATCTTCACCAGATACACATCTGACAGAGGATTAATATCCAGAATATACAAACAACTCAAAAAAGAAAGATGATAAAAGACCCAATAAAATGATGGGCGATAGACCTAAACAGACAGTTCTCAAGTGAAGAAATAAACATGGCTAAGAAGCACCTTAAAAAGTGCTCAAAATCCTTAGTAATTAGAGAAATGCAAGTCAAAACCACTTTAAGATTTCATCTTATTCCAGTCGTTGGACAAGATCAAGAGACGAAAGACACCAAATGCTGGAGAGAATGTGGAAAAAGAGGAACACTCATTCACTGCTAGTGGGAATTCAAACTTGTGCAACCATTAAGGAAAACAGTGTGGAGAACTCTCAAAAAACTAAAAATGAACCTATCATATGATCCAGTGATACTGCTCCTTGGCATTTACCCAAAGGACTCATCATACTGTAGAGATACCTATACATCCATGTTCGTTGCTGCTTTCTTCACAATAGCTAAGAAATGGATACAACCTAAATGTCTCTCAACTGACAAATTGTTAAAGAAATTGTACATCTACTCAATGGAGTTCTACTCAGCAGTAAGAAAAGATGAAATTATGAAATTTGCAGGCAAATGGATGGAGCTAGAGAGTGTTACACTAAGTGAAGTAACACAAACACAGAAAAGCAAATGATGTATGTTTTCCCTCATTTGTGGATTGTAGCATCAATCCCTTATATGCGACTAGATAAATTCTGAAGTAACACCAGGATCCAGGTAAAGGCAAAGGATACATGAAGGAAAAGGAAAAGAAACAACCTAAAAGGGGATAGTATGGAACAGATGCTCCCTGAGGGAGGTGGAAAAACTGTAATTTGTAGGGAGGAGAGGAGGGAGGGACATGCAAGGGGCCATAGTGTGGGGGAGTGAGTGAACTCAAAAATGGAAGGATGGCAGGGGTTGGGAGGTATTGGGGGGAGGGTGGGAATAGTGGGGTCACTGATACTGGGAAGGGAGGGAGGTTGGATGGGAGATAAAAGAATAGAGATGAGTGAATTTGGGGGGGGGCTAAGAAACCTAGAGGGGAAATTGATGCCCTAGATGCTCTATGAGAAATGCAAGTAGAGTGTCTGAACATTAATGCATATATATATATATATATATATATATATATATATATATACCTAGGAACTGCTTGGAAGGGAATGCAGTATGAGGTAGAAGAGACCTCCCTTAGAGTGACACACATGCCATACAACACTCATCAAAGAAGTTTCTTTTTGCTACAAATTGAGGCTACTGCAGAGTTATACAGCTGATCAGGCATAGAGAATATGCACCTGGGAGATGCCCAGTACTAGGTCACACATCTGCAGGCAAATCTCTACAACCAAGGCTCATAGAACACAGTGGAATAAGGGGTAGAGAGAGGGCTAATGCACCCCTCAACTCTCACCAGTGCAGCTTCCATGTACATCGGAGTGTGTTACACAGAGAAAGCCTCAACTGGCTGAGTTTTGGAGAATAAGAGACTGTAGAGCGTAGGATGGGACTCCAGTATGGAACCTCACCTACCCATGCCTCATGGACCATTGTGAAAGAGGCAGCAGAAAGTTTGTAAGAGCCAGGGCTAGTTCATGAATGAATGAGGTAGTGTCTCCCAGGCCAATGGAGGTTTGCTCATGTGTGCCTGCAGCAGCAGTGGCACACAACACAGGACCCATATCAGCTCAATCAAACAAGGGCCCAAAGTGGAGGAGAGAAACAGGTGGAGGGTCAGCACCAGATCAAGAACTATTTGAGACTGGTTGCTGCTGGGCAAGGGTGAACATGACTTGCATATGGCCACTGGATAGGCTGACTAGATTCTAGCGGACACATTTGCACTGAAGGACATTTGGGTACAAACACATGAATGAATAGGACTCAGCATGTATGACAGAGTGTGTAAGGTTTGATGGGTAGGGAGAGGCATGGATTGGGGAGGGGGTCTGGATGTGAGTGGGAAATATTGCATGAAATTTTAAAAACTCAATTAAAAACATGTCTGGGAGGGAAGGTGCCAGTGGGGAAGTGGATATGAAATGATTAAGATGGATATTCTGTATGAAATACACATTATAATTGGGTTTTCAATTTCAGTAAACATTTGATTCAGAGTCCTGAACTTGATTGGTACAGAGAAGTATTCCAACACAAAGTTCTTACAGTGGAATGGAATTTCATTCTATGGGTTTGCATGTTGCCAGTATTACAGCAGCTACCTGGATTTGGTGAAATACTGGCAACCATCCTCAAATTTAGGAAGGATTATTTCACCAAAATCCAAGATTTTTCTTGGTGTAGTTTCTTCCCAAAATGACAATCATTGCCTTGTATTGTACTAATGAATCATAAGCACCTTACTGGAGGATTATTTCACCAAAATCCAAGATTTTTCTTGGTGTAGTTTCTTCCCCAAATGACAATCATTGCCTTGTATTGTACTAATGAATCATAAGCACCTTACAGAACAGGGCTACTTCTAATTAATTCGTTTATCATTGACACAAACAGCAAATGGTGCATGGCAGGTGCCTTATAAATATTTTGTAGTTGAATAAATAACTGCAACCTTTGCTTTTTTGATTTATGCATTTCAGATATTCATGAAAGTCCTTAGAGGCAATTTCTTGTGATGAATGTATAAACCCATTAGTATGATTGCTTCTCTAACTAATTGACTTTTCCAAATCAGGTTCATTGTGCCGCCACTGAAAATATGTAACATTTATAAACAATTGCTTAAAGCTAGAATATTAATTTAATATATAGAAACATGATATCACTTTTATTTACATTTATTTATTATCCAAAATACAACTGATATTTATGTGATATTCCATCTGCTCAGATATACTGATTGATCGTTCCATGACATTATTGTATTCAGGCTAACATTTCATTCTGTTGCCTGAAACAAACTTACCAAATAAATTGTTTTCATCTGATCGTTTCCAGTTGTATTTATTTCCCTTTAGAAATGGAATTCTCAGGGATGGAGAGATGGTTCAGTGGTTAAGAGCACTGACTGCTCTTGCAGAGGAGTTGGGTTTAATTCCCAGACCTCCATAGTGGCTAACAACCATCTGTAACTTCAGTTCCAGGGAATCTGACACCCTCTTCTGACCCGTGCTGACCTTGCACAACATGGATGAATTTACATACATGAAGACAATACACTCATACACATAAAAATAACAAAAATATTTAAATGAAATTGAATTCTCTAAAATTTCCTGTCTCTTTGATTACATTGTATTTCCCCATACCTTGGGATTCAATTGGTCTTAAACTTAGATTTAATTTAGCTTTCCATGGTGCTATCATTTCATTATTGAAGAGGGCTAACATTTCACTTTATGCATATGCTTATTTGATGAAATTCATCAACATAATTGTCCAAGTTCGTGCAGCTCTAATAGACACCATCTTTGCACCAATGGCTAGCCCATTCCCCTTTCTCAGCTATGAATGTCAGCATTCATAGAGAGCTTGGACTACTCATGAACGAAGGGAAAGCACAAATGGCAATAAATTAAGCAACACTTCATAGAAAGCAGTTGTAGACGTAGAATGCTGAAATTCCAGTGCAAAGGATTAGAATGAAAGGTGACATGCTACAGTAGTATGTGTAAATATGGACAAGAAAGAATGTTCAGAGACAAATTGTAGGACCTGATGGTCAAGTGAGTATGTGTGTGAGCAGAGAAAGTTGTCAGTGATGGCATCCTTATTTGTAGACATTCCTTCCATATTTATGAATAAAAGTAAATGACAAAACAAAATCACTTACCATTAGTCAGCAAAAGATATCTCATGTCCTTTGATAAAATTTGTCTGTTATACTGAAAAATTATAATACAAAATGTTAGACATAGAAGTGCTACTATGTTATCAGACAATGAGGCTTAAGAAATAACTCAGAGAGCACCCAGGGACCAATAGACTGTGAGGCATGTTCCATCATGCACTATCTGGTTTCATAGTTATTGTTAGATTCGTCATCCTTGAATATAGTATATGCTGGACTTTATTAAAGACCATCTCTAAATCCTAGAAAGTCTCAAAAACTCATCTATAATTTTTAAAGTATTGAAAAACTCAAACATATTTTGATTATTTAGGTTAGATCCCTTCATTTTTTCCACTTAAAAAAAAACCACCAAAAACAAAAACAAACAAACAAACAAAACAAAACAAAACAAAACAAAAAAATACCCAGAGTCTTCAGGGCCTTTGGGACCTTGCTCATATGAACCTACAGTAATGGTGACAGTATACAAAAGACCCGTGCAGACTCATTCAGACAAAAACCTATCATAGAACTGGGGAAACAGGCAGCAGGCCTCATCCTCAGCCAATAAACTATTGGCAACTGATTATTGCTAGGTGAGGGGTAGCTGATCTTAAGTGTGTAACCACAGGTAGCCTGACTAGAATCCAGTGGATGAACTTTCACTGAGGGGCATCTGGGTACAAAAACTTGACTCAATCAATGTTAAATGCCCAAAATTTCAATAAAAATATAAAAAGAAAAGTAAGTCTAAGAGTGAATTTAAACACAAACCCACACACATATAAATAGCTATACATATTACTACATACCAAGTAGATCAGGACTATCTTCAAACATCATGTACCTCAAATAAACTCTACAATAAGCTTTAAAGAGAAAGAATGAAAACTAATAGGCAACGTCATTTTAGTATGGGAATGGATTGCATAGCTTACTAAGAGGATGACAAAACTTACTACACATTCCCATATAATAGAAAGAGAATAACTATTACGCTATCTGCCAGATGTCTATTTTTGAATATCTGTTCCATGAAATAATACATTATGAAATACTCCAATATTGCCATCATTGCATTAAAGTACTGATGTATTTCTTGCACATAATGATAGGGTCCATGTCATGTTCATAGAAGTATAACATGTACATTGACCATATTCATCCCCACATTTCCTTTTGTGTTCTATGTTCTTTATTCCCCATGAATTATTAGTAGTTTAAAATGCTTTCTTATTTTATAATTCAGACTTAAAGAAGGAAAAGTCATCTGCCTAAGATAATTGTAATTTAGGCTTTGAAAAGATTTGAAAGTCATTTCAGACGGCATCTAAAACCTAGCTCTCCCTTGTGCATTATAATTTTACAAAACAAGTTATTCAAAAGATATCTGTCAGAGATCAGTATGACAATTTTATTGGGAAAATGGCTTTGAGCATAGTGCTCTAAATTTCCTTCCATAATTTTTTTCTGCTGTCAAATCCTAGTTGGAATAGATAAGTTGCTCAATTATCTAGGAATCATGCATTGATATACATAATTTTCTCATTCGCAGGTGTTTGCATATGTACATTTATAGTTTCTCTCAAAATTAATGTTTTGTGTTATTAATAATTTCTCTATAGTTTCATTGTACCATAAATGACTGGTATATAGATAAGTAATGAATAAATAGAAGAATGAATTGGAACATATAGATTTAAATATATAAATTCTTTCTTGGGATATTTAACCTGAGTCCCAAATTCTTCATTTATGAGACTTAAAATTTGGACATTAGAGGCTAGGGGTGTAGCTCAGTAGGAGAGAGTCAATTACAAAGCCTGGGGTTCAAAGAGAGAGAGAGAAAGAGAGAGAGAGAGAGACAGAGAGAGAGACAGAGAGAAATTTGTGTCTCCAAATGTCCTTAAGTGTGAGGACATCCACTGGATCCTGCTTAACCTACCAAGAGTCCTGTCTTTGCCCTTCCCAGCAGTCATCTTTTGTCATAATTTCATTATTACCCATTTCCTCATGTTTATACTGTTTTTTTTTTCTAGTTTGAACTTGCAAAGGGCTTGTGAATGCTGTCAACTTTGCTGAGTTCATAAGAATAATTGAACAGCTGTCTGGAAAACTCTGTTTCCATATGATCATCTACCACCTCTGGCTCTTTCGATCCTTCCACCTTCTTTCCATAATGATACCTGAGCCTTGGGGCGTAGATGTCTGAGATAGGTGGTCTTCTTATTCAGAGATAAGCACTCTGTACCCTCTTATTCACAGCACATTGGACAGTTGTTGATCTCTGTGTAAATCATCATCTGTTCTATGAGGAAGCATTTTGATGCAAGCTTGCAGATTCATTAATCTATGAGTAAAACAATAAGCCATCCAGAATTGTTTTAATACTGTTAATTTAGCACAGTAACAGTGTAGGTTCTCTCCTATGGCCTCTGACCTGTCTAGTCATAGATTTCCAGGCATGATATCAGGGTCAGTTATGGGCTTAGTCTTGTGAAGTAGATGTTATATCCAATCATAGAATAATTAGTTACTCCCATAATAGTATGCCATTATTTCACCTTAGAGCATATCTTGCCAGGTCAGTTACTGATCTTTCAGGATTCACAGCTAGGCATGGTTGATGATTACTTTTCTTTATGGTAGGCTTCTATATGACTTTTAAAAAGGCTTTCAGTTTTAGTTATCCCTCCTCATACTCCTCCCTTTCTTGCCCTCCCATTTTCCACCCAATTTATCCCTTTCTACCATCTTATTGCCTTTCCCCCTTTATATTGCTGCATTTCATCTTCCCTCTCATGAAGACTCCCACCTATGACTGTTTACTAGTTTCCTGACCTTTACCATTTTCCAATTGAAATACGCTTTTCTAAGGATAGGAATTACAAGCATGTTTGAGGAATTCAATGATGTTATGAAAGTCTAAATGAAAACCAAGAAAACAATAATTAAAATTTTAGTTAATTATATTTTTGTCCTGTAAATATTGATGGGACCATAAATCTTCTAAAATAATTGAAAATTTCTCATAGTCAATTATAATTATTGACACTCATTAAACAGGACTTTTCATTGGTATATATTTATTTTACTGTTTAAGATCTTATTTAACTGAGTTTCTTTACATTCATTAAATTTATCCTTAGGATATATTAATTGCATTACAAATAACAATGTATTAATCTTCACATGCTCCATTTTTTTTTTTTTTTCGTCTTTTTGACACAGGGTCTCCCTGTAGCCCAAGCTGGCCTGGGACTCACTATGTAGACCAGACTGATCTTGAACTCATAGAGCTCCACCTGAATGCTGAGATTAAAGGCATTTGCCACTGTGCTGGCCTATTTCCGATTTTTAATTAGCATGAATGCAGGTACTTTATTTTTAGAAATACATCAAGGAACACTAAGTGGGTACCTAAAGAGAAAGCCAAGGTGGAAAAAATCAGTGAGTACAAGGAATCAGTATGAAGATGAGCATCCTGTTTACACCCCTAGCAGGGATCGTCCTGGATGATGTAGAGAATTGTATCCAGATGTGAAGGAACGAGTATACATGCATGGGTTTTCATGAAGCTCGTATTCACGGTTGTCTTTTCATGGTATCCCAGAAAATGAATGAAAGATCAGATTCCTGCTAGCTGAACATCAGCTGGAAGCAGAGGAAACTAGCAGAAAGTATGCTTTGTGTACTACTACAGCAGATGGAAAGTCTTGTCAATCAGTTAATCAACCACTTGTGACTGCCATGAAAACATGCAAGTACTTCATTGACCAGGAGGATGTGAAATGGGCAAAAGAAATGTTTGGTTCAATAGTGGCCCTGTCATTTCAACATCTAGGTTACATTAAACTTGAATTCAGGTCATTTGGTTCTATCTCTTGCACTGTACTTGTGCAAAGCATCTATGTGCTGAGCAATAAACTCTACTTCTACCCTCCTGATTGGGCTTCTAAATGCTTCTTTGACTCATGATTCTTGATCTCTCCTCAACTGGGCCTAAGGTTACTATGGTACCTGTGTTGTTGGAAGCTCTGCAATTTTGATCAGCCAGATTGAGAACTGATGAAACACTAGTAATCTTTTTGATAGGTGTTTAAGAAGCTGGTGTTGATACTTGCTGATTGACTGACAATGAGGGTAAGTCTATGGAAAAGACAATGAAAGTCCTTTTCATTCCTGTTAAAAATGAGATCTTCTTTGGTGTAATTGAGAATGGTAGCATAACTATCTTCCAACAATCTGAGAAACTACGTTTTCCTGATTTTTTTCTTTTTCTGGTTAAATATTGGCATCTACCACATCTGGGATGATTATACATTGAAAATGTAAGCATTTTTTCATTTTCTCTAAAATTGTGAAGACTGTGTACTTCTTTAAAAAATATTCAGGCAGGCCTTGGTGGCACACGCCTTTAATTCCAGTACTCAGGAGGCAGAGGCAGGTGGATCTCTGTTAGTTCGAGGGCAGCCTGGTCTACATAGTGAGTTCCAGGACAGCTGGGGCTACAGGGAGACCCTGTCTCAAAAAAGACAAAAAAAAATTCAGTTGTTAATATTTTTGTGTCAAGAAATTTAACTTTGTCCATATTAAACAATACATTTTGTGATGTGTGTGAGAGGAGCTGCAACGGAGACAATGTAATTTTATCTTTGTATCTTTGTTCAGAGTTATCAGATAAAAGACTCCTGCTCAGAATGCTTTCTGTAGTCAAATGTCTATCACATCTGATAATTGCCATACTGAACTCAGAATAAATGCCTGATAAACCTATACATACCCACAGTAGAAGTATAGGCTTTCCTCTACTTATCAGTAGTATAAATAAGTCTAAGTTTATATTTTTTAAAATATTTGTTATTTTACTAGCATGAATTCCAAACTTGTATTTTTAGTTTTGAGTATAGTACATGACGTTCTTTGGTAAATATGTGTTAAGTTCAATAATTAGAACATAAAACTATAAAATCTCTTAAAGATACAATTTAAATTAATTTTCCAAATTAAAAAAAAAGCTGTTTAAATATGGAGATAAGTGAATAAGATACTTTCCACATAGTTTCTTTTTTATTTATTATATCGTGTATGCATTAGTACTTATAGCTATGCTATGAATTTTTCATTCACTATCACATGTTTCTGTAACTAATTTCCCTCTAAAATTAGATTGATACAAGAAAGTGTCTGATAAAATTACATTTTGGTTAAATTTCTTTTTAAATTTTTTTATTATTTTTATGTATATGAGTGTTTTGCCTGCCTGTATTTAAGTGTAAGTGCACTAGTGTTGTGAAATGCTCCTGGAGGTAAGAAGAGGGAGTAAGATTCCCTGGAACTGGAGTTACAGATGGATGTTAGCCATCATGTGGGGGCTGGAATCAAACCCAGGTCCTCTACCAGAGAAGCCAGTGCTCTTAGCTGCTGAGGCATCTCTTCAGGGCCTTTGGTTATATTTTCAATATCTGCATCACATTTTAGAAAAATAGAGAAGGAATGTTATTTTCAAGTTAATACTTCACTATCTGAAATAAAGTGAATGACAATAATCTATTTACAGAGTTAGAGACCCACATATTAAACCTGAATATATCTCTGGAGATGATTAATTATAAATATGATATTCTTGAAGTCAGTATAGATGGTTGACAAGTGAGTCATACTTGACAACTTATTTAGGTTTTGTTGCAATATTTAAATTAAAATGCATACTTGATGCCTCATTTGACAAAGCATCATTGACATGAGGGCAAGCGGATCTCTTAAAATTACTGAGGTGATTTATTGGATATACTGGATAGGAGAGCACAAAGCATAGGCTTATGGGTCATGCTCAACAGTTTCTGTCCTCTGAGGGAAGAAATTAGCATTTTTCAGTCCAAAATTAATATGCAAGATAAAGAAGCAAATTTGTATTTCTTAGCCATTAGCTTGGTCATGGGGATTAGATTATGTTAATACTTCTAAAGTCCTTAGAACCATGGAAATTACTTCAGGATTATATATTACATTAAAACTTGCATGAAACACATTTTTCCAAAGCAAAATATCATAAAATATTTAAAAATCAGGATGAAGTCATATATTACCTACTTTCTTGTTGCCATAACAAAAAAACCTAACAAAAGAAGCTTGAGGATGTCAAGATTTATTTTGGCTCACTGTTTGATAGCACAGTCTGTCATGGAAAGAGGCATGAAGGCAAGAGCATGAAGTCATGGTCACACAGTGTCCAGAGTATTGAATCTGAAAGAGATGAATATTGGGGATTAACTGATTTATCCATCACTTTTCTGCTGCTGTGATAAAACCACATGACCACCGCAAGGTATTGATGAAATAGTCTGTTTTGCCTTGTGATTGCAGAGAATAAGAGTCCATCATGTCATCATGTCACATAGACATGTGACATCACAAACAAAGAGAATAAGTGAAAGCAAGATAAGGCTATGAACTCTCAAAGTACACTCTTATGTTGTGCTTTCTTCCAGCAAGTTTGCACTTCTTAAAGGTTCCATAATCTTCCCCCAAACATTGCTACCAACTGACCAAGTATTCATATACTTGAGCCTATGGGGATAGTCTCATTCAAACCACCACATTCCACTCTCTGGCCCTCATGGCTTATAAACCATTTCCATAAAACAAGATGCATCTGGTCCAACTTTAAATATCCCCATATACTCTCACATTCTCAACATTATTAAAAAGTCCAATGTCCAAAGTGTCTTTAACTGCAAACCCCTGTAGAATCACATACACAAATTATACTCTTCCAACATTAAGAATAAACATTCTTATTCCAAAGTGAAGGAATGGGGGCGTAGTGAAGAAATACCAGATCAAAGCAAAAATAAAACCTAGTAGTGAAAACACCAAATACTATTGTCCCATGTCTGTTATCTGGGACTTCAGTTATAAAGGGCTTGGATGGCTAAGCTCCTCCAGCTTTTTTTTTTTTTTCCTGCAATGCGTATCTTTCATGTGTGCTGGTTTGACTCCCTGCATGCAGCTTTCCTTTGCAGATGTTTCAATACTCTGGCACATCAACATTTTAGGGTTCCAAACTGTAATGCAGGATTTACTTTCACCACATCACAAAATGACTTCCCATAGCCTTCTGGCCTATCAGAGTTTCTTCTCACAGGGATTACCCTGCCATACACTGTCTAACCTCAGTAGATCTCTGAAACCATGGAGGAAAAATCAAGGGCTCCTTTCCTTGAGATTTTCATCTGTTCAAGTCAGTCCTATGTCAATGACATTGCCAAGTTCAGCAGCCAGGTTGAGATGGATCCTTGAGTCCTGCTAGAATTACATTTACAGAAACTTTTGTGTGTTGTGGTTTTCTAGGAGCAGAAAGCCCCTTATATTTTCTTTTCTCATAAATTGGAAGCTTAGTTTACAGAAGTCTCACACTGAGGACACTCTTGTTACTCCACTGTAGAGCAGGAAATCTCTTCATAATTGTTCTAATTTACTTAACAACGAGAGCCTACCTTCCAACCCAAGCATTAGTTGCAGCATTAAGCTTCCTAATGTGTTTTCCTCTCCAAATCATACTTGTATTTATGCCCCTGTATTAGTCACTTTTCTGTTGCTGTAATAGAAACACTGACCCAAGCAATTTAGAGACAGAAGAGTTTATTTGAGCTTACAGTTCTAGGGGAATTACAGTCTGTCATGGCAGGGAGGCAATGGTGACTTGGAGGTGACTGGAACAGGATCAGCAGAAGCTAAGCTCTCACATCAGCACACAGACACAGGAAGCAGGAGTGAGACTGGAGACCTGCCAAGGCTTAAGAACTCTCTAAGCCCACCCCCAGTGACATGCTCCCTCCAGGATGGCCACACCTTCTAAAATGTCCCAAAACAGGCCCATCATGTGGGGACAAAATGTCCAAATACTTGGAGCTTATGGGGAACATTTTCATTCAAACCATCATATTCCACCCCCTGGTCCCTATAGACTCATGACCATATAGAATGCATAATGTATTTAGTCCAACTTTAAAAGTCCCCATAGTCATTATCAGTTTCAAAACTATTCAAAAGTCCACAGTCCAAATTCTATTCTAAGACTCAGGTAAATATCTGAGTCTGGAGGAATAGTAAGGAAATACTGGACCAAAACAAGACCGAAAACCAGTAGGGCAAACACCAAGTCCAGTAGCTCCCCATCCAACTTCTGGGACTTTACTGCCAAAGGGCTTAGATGGCTCAGCCTCTCCAGCTTTGCTGCATGCAACACACATCTCTCTCTTGGGCTGGTACCACTCCCTGTATGCAGGTCTTCTTGGAAGATGCCTCACAGTTCTGGCATCATGAACATCTTCTTGGGGGTCTCCATTGCCAACCAGGCTTCACCTTCACAGATTCATATAATGGCCTATCGGGGCCTTCTCTATGTAGGAAAACCCCTGCTGCATATTGCCAGGCCTCCAAGGCTATTTAAAACAGTGGAGGAAAAACTGATGATACTTCACACTTGCATCTTTCATGTCTCTAAAGCGAGCACCAGGTGAATGACACTGACAAGTTTGACTGCAAGTTTGGGATGGACTCCACCTTGCTTTATCCATTTTAGAAGATTTCTCTTCAGTGGTCCCTGCAGCAGTTTCCTTTCACAAGTTGGGGGCTTAACTGGATGTGGTCTTGCCCTGGAGGCATTCTCACCATTGTTTAAGTCCAAATCTCTAGGCCCTTCCTTAATCAGTTTAATCTCCTTATCAAAGGGCTCCTCTCTAGCACATGCCAAGGTTCCAACATTTATCTTTCTAGTGCTCTTTTCAATCCAAACTGTATTTCTTTCTGCCCCATCTGCTCTTTTTCACTGCAGATCTGCATAATATTCACCATTAATATCCATGCCACCATTTCTACATTAGGCTGTCTTGAAATTTCTTTTGCCAGAGAAATTAGTCCTTTGCTTTTCAACTTAGCCTCAGGCAAGATTTTAGGTTGAGGGCAGACTCCAGCCAGACTCTTTGCCAAGATATCCCAAATGCTGTTTCAGTCCCTATTTCCCTCTGGAACTACATTATTCTTAGCACTGCTTTCTTCCAGGTGTTTACTAGAATGGCTTGTTAAGCTCCTCTTACAGCAATCAATTGCTTTTCTAGCCCAAACTTCCAAAGTCTTCCACATTTCTTCAAAACCCCACATGGTTAGGTTCTTCACATCAACAGCCCACTCTGTGGTACCAATTACTATATTAGTCACTTTTCTGTTGCTGTGATAGAAACACTGACCCAAGAAATTTATAGAAGGAAGAGTTTATTTGAGTTTACGGTTCCAGGGGAATTACAATCTCTCATGGCAGAGAGGCATGGTGGCTGGAGGTGGCTGGAGCAGGAGCAGGAGTAGCTAAGCTCTCACATCATCACACACGCACAGGAAGCAAGAGAGCGACTGATGATCTGCCAAGGCTTAAGTACTCTCTAAGTCCACCCCCAGTGACTTACTTCCTCCAGGATAGCCACACCTTCTAAAACCTCCAAAAACAGTGCCATAATGTGGGGACAAAATGTCCAAATACTTGGAGCCTATGGAGGACATTTGTTGGGGGCCCCTGCTCTGAAGTAGAAGCCCCTTCACGTCCGGACAGCTCACGCAGCTCGGATTCATGTGCTGAGACTCCTTTCAGCAGAGTACCTGGCATCCTTCCTGACTCCTTTTGAAGTGCCCGCCACAAATGCTCTAACATAAACATGGCCTCTGGCTTTAGGAACACCAGGCTCAGCGGTCTCAGGACCCTCAAAACCCACAGGTAAAGCCTTTCCCTGTTAATTTACAAATAACCAGACAGTGTCCCCTAGCCTGGTACCCACTCCCAGCTGCTGAACTTAAAGAATTGTGTCAGGCTGTACGGGAGGATGACATTCATGCTCCTTGGACTAAATCTATATTACAAACATTTAATACTAACCTGCTTCCCCAAGATTAGAGAGACATCTGTAGATCTACACTCCCCAGTCCATTATTTGTACAATAGAAAGCCTTATTTAGAGATGAGTGCCTAATGCAAGCTAAAAAAAATGAAACTCATAATCAGCAACTGAGACCCCAACCAGGACAGGATCCACCACCTGGATTTATAGATTGGAATTATGACCAGCTTTTTGGTCAGGGAAATTTCTCCACAGGAATTCAGCAAGCTGCAATCCCTGCTGGCTGTATAGAGCAGATTCGCTTATGTGCCCTGCAGGCCTGGGACCGCCTAACACCATTGTCCACTGGGCCTGGAGAAACTTCTTCATTAACCTTTTTAAAGCAGAAGCCAACTGAGGCTCTCCCAGATTTTATACCAAGAGTGCAAACAAGCTTAGATAGAAAAATAACAGATCCTGCAGCCAAAACAATGCTTTTAAACAGCCTTGTCTGGGAAGGAATGACCCCTGAGCACAGACAAGCATGCCAGGGACTAAAGAATGAACATTATGACAAGTGGGTTGTAGCCACCCATGACATTGGGTCTGCCACGTACCAAGCCTCCTCCCTTGCCCAAGCCCTTGCAGTTGCAACTCAGTCCAACTCAAAATGCTTTAAATGTGGAGAAACTAGACACTAGATAAAAAATTGCCCTCAAAATAACTCAGCTGCCACTCGACCCCCTAAAACCCTCTGCCCTCGCTGTAAAAGAGGCTTTCACTGGAAAAAAAATTGTAGATCTAAAAATGACAGAGATGGTAATCCTTTGCCACATTTAAATTCCTTCAGGTGCAGCCCTCAGCCCCGCTAACAAGAGGGAAGCCACAGACCTTATGGGTAACCAGTATTACAGAAAATGCCCATCCAAAATTAACCATAAAAATAGACAATAAACCTTTCAAATGCCTCCTTGACACTGGAGCTGATAGAACCATCTTAAAACAATCTGAGGTTCCTCCACACTGGGAATTAATACCATGACCCCAACTAATAGGAGTAGGGGGGGCCTCCTAAGCATTCATCACTAAAAATTTCTATAAATGGGAGGACCCTAATGCAGAGGTTGGAGCAATAAAACCCCTAATTGCAGATATTGCTA